>NC_141628.1:13192110-13525860 GCF_047967505.1 Dipteris shenzhenensis | reverse complement strand
TTTGACTCTTATCGAAGCTTTGCCATTTGGGATCCTCGAGAGGTGGTCGACTAGGACATGGGTCTTCCCTTTACGCACAGCGACTGTGAAGTCAAACTCCAAGAGGATTAGCATCCACATGGTGATGCGTCCTATCATGCATGGCTTGTTAACCAAGTATAGCAGTGCTTGGTGGTCCACAAAGAAGACGAACTTGTTGGCCAACAAGTAATGCCTGAACTTCTTGACTGCATAGACCATGGCAACCCTCCCTCTCTATTGTTGTGTAGTTGACCTTGGTGTCATTTAGTTGCGATGACTCGCAAAGTACATCGGGTAGTCCAGGTTATGCTCCCCTAATTGGGCTAACACACAATCGATAGCAAAATTGGAGGCATCTCAGTGAACGTGGAATATTAGATTCCAATAGATCCAAAACGGCGAGGATAGCAACTCGCAACCAAATTAATGATGTAGACAATGTTTTATAATTTATTGCTTATATCCACTATCCTTCGGTTTAAATATGAACACCGACATGCTCACCACACTTCTCCTCACTACCATGCACCCATCCCAGGTAAGGCCAGCGATTGATAGACTCCTTGGTCTCTCAGGGGACCTTGGTGTTCAAGACTTTATCAACTCCTCATCGATTGAGATTCCGCTACTACTGGCTCTACTATGGTCCCTATGCCCCAAGCTTGCATGAGAAGACAAAATCTTGAGTGCTACATCTTGAGCTATCTATGAACCTCCCTTCATTGTTGTGATCAGCTTACCTAAGGATGTAGCGAGTTCCTACATCTGTTATAGATAGCTTGGAAGGATTGGTGAAATGGAGGTGAAATGTACCTTACAATCTCCACATTTGTGCATGAGCCATACCTTAAATTGTGCTCAGGATGAATGGAATAAAACATAACAATTCAACTTTGTCAGCATCTCTTTTCCCAAGACATGGGTGTTGTTGAGCCATTTTTCCTGGAAGAAGTGCACAATCGTCGTTTCATTACTTGTGGCTTCTCCACCATCCAAACTTGATGTCCCTAGTGCTTTCTATTGAGCTCAAGGTGCATAGATCAGGGAGGATAACATACACTCCCTTGCAATTTAGCTTCTACATACTCTAAATAGGATTCTTGCATCTTCAACGTTCATCATGAATCTGCATTCTAGCCTTTAATACATTTAGAAAATGCGCTAATTACCGATAGCAAAATCAATGAAAAGGGAAATGAGAGGAAGTCAAAGAGACTATTAGATGTAGATGTGAGTCAGGGGAGAATCTAGGAATGGAGGTTTACAAACAGAGAGAATGGTGAATGCATCTGTCAAGAGCTCGAACGCCTGTAATTTTTAATGCTAAGAAACACAAAGAATCTCACTCTAAGAACCAAAGACAATGTTGCATTGGCTCTCAAAAATAGAGTGGGTTTATGACGGTAGTTTGGATGCGCATCACATACTAGCACATAGTTGGCTTCGTCGATGTTGAAAATTTGCATGCCTTTGTGGAGGGGTTGAGAGCGCAAGGAGAGGTCTATCCATTGCTCTCCATGTGGCACCTTTTATGAGCCTTTTATTTTGAGAATATAGAGATGCTAAACATATTTCTTTTTTTTAATGCTCTTTTTTTAATTACAAAATTTATTCAATTTCTTACATGAAGAATACGATGTTCTTTCTTATTTTCTAGATAGACAACTCATTTGATATGCAGATAATCACGGTTTGCTAATTTGCTAGATAAAGAACTCAATTCCTATATAGTAATTATAGAACCTACTTCATTCTCCTTATAGGAACTCACATTTCCTAGATAGCAATATACATGGGCTATATAGGAAATGTAATTCCCTACATAAGAAACTTGAAATCCACTTCATTCTCCATATAGGAAACCACATTTCCTAGATAGCAATATACATAGGCTATATAGGATACACAATTCCCTACACAACAAACTTGAAATCCACTTTATTCTCCATATAGGAACACAGATTTCCTAGACGGGACTATATAGGTTATCAAATTCCCTAGATAAGAAAGGAAAAATTGGCTTAATTCTCTATATAAGGATTGGCATTTCCTAGATAACTATATAGGAAATATAATTCTCTATATAAAGAGGATAAAATAATTAATTCTATCTAGTAAAAATCCATGGATTTCCTAGTTTGGTAAGAGTTCACTATATAGAGATTGGTCAAAAGTTCCTTGTGGCACACTAGTAAATAACATTCATTAAGATAAGGGAAGGCAATTCTTTTACCTAAACCTTATTTAACAAGATTCAATTAAAGAAACAAAAATACAAGACTATAATGTTAGTTGATAAATCCATTTGCTAATATAAAACACTCAGTAAAACTAATAACTATGAAAAATTACCCAAAAAATTAATTTGAAAAAGCAAAAGAAAATCTCCACTATATATACTCATCAAGTTACATAAGAGTTAAACAAAGTGCTCAAGAGAATAGACTACAAGAAATTCTAGAACACCTCAACCAAGAATCTTAAACATGTAAACCAAAAACTGGTGGCTAATATAAAAAGATCATGACTTAAATATGATTGCTTAGGCAATGACACTCAACTAGCTTTGAAACATCTTTTCCACTAGATCAATAAATACTAGACAATCAATCCACATGTCCCAAAAACACTTTATCTTACTTTCTAGAATTATAGGAAATAAATAAATAGACATACATACATATATGTACATATATATATATATATATATATACACACACGTACATACATACATATGGATATATATATCTATAGATATATATTTACCACTAACCCTATAAATAAATAAATATATATATATATACATACATACATACATACATACATACATATATATATGTATATATGTATATATATATATAATAAAAAAATCTGCCACTTAAGCAAAATACTTATAAATAACTATTTCGAGAGCCCTTAATGTGGCACATAGTTAAAGCAATAGAATAAAATTACTAAATATATATAAAGAAAACTATAAAAAGAACTAACTATATAAAATCCAAGCCTAATTTAATTAAATCTATGGCTAAATATTAATATAAATATAAATAATTATATATGTGTGTGTGTATGTATGTATGTACGTACATGCGTATGTGTGTGTGTGTGTGTGTGTGTGTGTAGCTAAGAGAATACACCTAAAGCAATCATTAAAAAAGCATAAATGAACAAAAGAAGAAGACGAAAAGAAAAAGAAAAGGAAAAGAACAAGGTGAATGATGTATCTATCATTCATTAGGCCTGCCTGTGTATGGGTGAAATGCCCAAGAGAGCGCATAAAATTGGAGGCCCAAGGGAAGGAGATTAAGAGTGTGCAAAGAGGAATAAATGAGAATGGCCCAAAAGTCATACAATGGGACCCCAATCATCAATACTCTACAAGTGCACCAACCACAAATTAACATCTAAGAGAGCATAAATAATAACAATGATTTTAATTTTCCCATCTCAAAACCATAACCTTCACTAAGGCTACCTACGACAGGCCAAAAAGACTTAAACAACATCAATAGATATATACATATATATAAAACATTTACAAGAACCAAGAAAGACATGACTTCTAGCTATTCATTTCTTTAATCTTCTAGATCCATAAATAAAACAAGGTGGGGATCTCACTAAGGCCCTACTTTTTGGAGTGTTATTATAAGTCTAAGCACAAAGTAGCTCAATAAATATTTCCAAGAACTTGTAAAAGGGAAACGATAGGTGTAAATTGAAAGGAAAGGAAAAGAGAAAAAAAGCAAGTGAAGGTGAAGGAATATGGGGACCGGTAGATGAGTGAAAGAGAGCAGAGAAAAGAGATGAAAGAGGTGTGTGTGTATGTGTGTGGATGGACCATTAAATAGAAGTGGGGACTTGCCTATTTTGGCAAGAGTAATATAAAGGTGGTGTCATACAAGAGCCTCCATCTTTAGGGAGAAATACCTAACAAAAGACAAAAGCATTTAGGATAAAAGACAAGAAAGGACCTCCACAAGAAAACAAAAACGTTAAACCCTAAACACATTAGAAGCCCTTAAACTACTACCAACCCACACTTAAACCTGATACTAACGACAATTTGCATGGTTAAATTGACCAAATGAACTAACTTCAAAACTATGGACCTAATTAGAACAAGATATCCCTTAGGACCCTTGCAGGGCCAAAAAATTTACCTTTATGTCTATCTATCTATCTACACACACACACACACGTAAATATGACATTACATGACCGAACAAGATGGAAGGGAAGACGCTTCATGGACAAGACAGCAACGAGATGAAACAAAACTATGAGACCAACCTTGAAGATCAGAAGAGCATAGGATAGGGAGAGGGCTTTTTGGCAAATTGCGAGCAATGTCCAGGTAGGAGGAGACCCACCTTTTCATACAATTCACCCGTAGTCTTCATTAAACCAACAAACTGCATGCTAAGGATGTAGAGGAAAGTATGCCTCAGCCCAAAATAATGTACGATACAAAAAATTAAAACCATCAAATTGCAAACTTATCTAGGAGAAGCCCGCTAGGGGCTCACCCATGCCGATCACAGTACCCACGCCCAGGATCTAGCACTAAATGCCTCTAGAACAAGTTTGGAATGAAAGCCCAGAGCTAGAGAAGGGACAATATAACCCACAAAGCTACTAGTGGAAATAATCCCATCACGTAGAAAACCATATAAGAGGTACTAGCTGCAATCCTCGAGCAAACAAGGACAAGACTAGCCTAAACTAAGAGACGAATGATCCAACCTCAAACTAGAAGCCCTCTTCATCAACCAAGAGAGCTCCTCGGAGGAAATAAGGCACCGTCCACCCACTGCAAGGGAGGAAGAGCTTCATAGCTAGCAGATGTGCTAGATAAAGCCAAGCTTACAAATGAACCGGCTAGAACATTTTGAATCTTCGGGAAGGACGAGGGAAGAAATTGGCCTAAGGATATATCTACGGATATTGTCCCCGTCATCTTCTACACGTAGGCGTGATGGAGCCCTCAGTCGATTGTGGATCTGTCTTCATTAAGGAATGGTTTGACTTTGTGGTATGGAAGCTATAAAGTACATTGTTCTCTATAGAGTTTTTGGCATCGTTGGATTCACTATAATTGCTAAATCTAATTATTTTAGGTTTTCTTCTTTGTTTTGCCGATGTTGGAGTTAGTGTATATTCACTTGCAAAAGTATCCAAACAAATGCTATGAAGAGTGCTCGAACATTTTAAGTATTTGTCAACAATGTTGTCGAAAAATATGTTTGTGTCTTCTGGATGTAGTAGTTGAAGTTGTTCTTGCTGTTTTAATAGCAGTGTACTTTTGTTTGGAGGATTTGTGTTTATGTACATAAATTGCCTCGATGACATTGATAGAGGCAGGGAGAGACACAAGTACACAGCTTGCTATGAGCTAATGCATTGTGTATTAAGAGTTGCATTTCCAACGCATCGAGTGCGATCATTTGGTGCAGAATTCGATTCCATACTTTGTGTGAGTGTTGCTTTGACAGCTTCGTTGGTCTCTTTATCGATTTTTGTCATATAAGTAGTACAATATGAAGCAGCTCCATGTGGGTTTAGTATGAATCATATATCAGTATTTGCTCCCCAAAGTGCTGACAACGTTTAATTGAAATTATTAGTGTATATATCTTTTGGTTCTCCTCTTAGGAATAGTGTTGGTTGTGAAATAGATGCTTGTAGTGTTGACATGTACTCTTATTCTGAGAATCCATTTTTTTTTAAAAAATCATTGTAGTTTAATGATAATATAGTTTCTTCCAACAACAAAAAGCTGATTTTTCCCATGTTCTTTTTCATTTGTTTGTCTACTACTTGTATTTGCAATTGTAAAATTACGGGTTTTTTCCATGGGAAATCAAGGAAATCCAAATCTACATTTTTTTGTTTACTTGAAGCATGTTTTTCTATGTCTATGAGTTTGGATTTCTTTTTGTGGGAAGGGGAAAAATGAAATGTTTATACAGATGTATTTGTTCACAAATTCTTCAATCTCTGTATTTGTGGATAGACCAAAAATTGGTGCATTGTCAATCCAAAGAAGTCCATGATCGTGTTGGCTTCCTCTATTTTGGAATTTAGTAACAAAGAAGAAGTCATTCACTTTTCCCATAATGGTGTCATCTTTTCAAAGAAGTGTCTTGAGGGCTTGGAATTTGTGGACGTAATATTGGGCTGTGGTTACAGAGTCTGATTGAATCAAGTTTCTCAATTGCATGTTGTAGTTAACATTGTTGGCTTCTTTAGGAAGATCGTTTAGCATTTCCAAAGATTCTACCAATGGTTTCCACAACTTTTCTACAGAGGACAATGTCATGAAGAACGAAGGTGCCCCTAATTGGTGTAGCATTGCAAAGAGGTTCTTCTTGAGATAGTACTTGCAATCAGCAGATGTGCGCAGGTGAGAGAAGTCACGATACCGTATGTTAGATTGCAATAGTTTTTCAATGTTTGTATCGAGAAATGCATCTTTTACTTGTAGAGTTCTTCCATTTGTTTGTGCCTTTCGCATTCAAACCCAAGATGATGAAAGTACTTGCCGTACTAGGATTTTCATTGTTTTGAAGATGAGATTTTCTATGCATAGAGCAAATTGACGGTTAATGTTTGTTAATTCCCAAGAAGCAATGACCTGGTATGATGTACGTTTTGGGATAGAATAACTTCTAGGAATACCAAAGAATAACTTTGGTAATGCAAGTTCCTCACAATGTTTGTCTTTGAACATACTGAATGGGGAGTATCCTTTAAAAGGAGCGATTGCAATGGTTTAGTTTTCAAATATTCCATGAACTAATGTATCGGTTTGAATATCTTCATTAATTGGTTCATTGTAGTAATCGTCTTTGTTTTCATTTTGTAAGTTTTCTTCTTGTAAAGATTTTACATGTTCCTCCCAAAGACAGACATTATATTGCTTGTACAAAGTAGTTCTCAATAATTCATTTAGAGCAAGCATTGTGAATGTAGGACGAACAATGCCACTCATGTAGTTGTGCTTAAATGATAATTTTCATTTGATTGCTACTGCAACTGTGTCGTTTTCACTTAAAAATTGGGGCAACATTCGCTGTGCTCTATCAACATCTGCAAACACATTTACAACACTACCATGTAGGCCAAACTGGCCCTCATATGTCAACTCTTGAATTTTGGCAAATGATATCGTCTCTACACAAAGTGGGGGGACTTTTTGGGTCTCTACACAAAGTGGAGGGACCTCTGAAAGTGTAGGCTTTTAGTATTTCTCTCTCTAGAGTTAGTCTTTCTCTCTCTAGATCATGATTTTGTAAATATGATTGGATCTTTTCTAGAGAGGATTTTGGCTATCCTCATCCTTTAAGATTTATCATACCATCTTTCAAGCTCAAGATATTACAAGTGGAGCTTTGACGTTACTCTACACACACAATGCTCTCATAGTTGTCCTAGACTGCACTTCTGGCCCTTGTTGCCACAGGGTTAACAACTCCCCTGGACCGACTTGATTACCCATCCTTGGGTTATGGTTGGGTCTGCAGATGATGTTGTGATGCGGTTGTCTTTACCCAATGAGTATGGTAAAGATGGCGGCGGTGATAGATAAAGTGAGCTTCTTGTCGATCTTTTCCTTTTGTAATCCATGAACACCGTAGATTTCTTGCTCAATTTTTAAGAAGCCAGTGTCAACCATTTCTTCAAACAAACACACATAACGTCCTTGAAGAGATATGGCCCTTTGAAAGAGGCGACTTGTTGTTTGAGCATCTATATGTTGATTTGGATTGAAGTTGAGGTTGTGGTGGGCAAATGGTTGTCAATGGTGAGGGACACCTCTAGGATGACTGATAAGGCTTCACTGTATCTTGCACTTTCCTTGAGTGTTTTTTCATAACTGCTTTGCATAATTGATGCATGTCTGTCCAAGGTTCTGATAGTGTTTCCTGGCTTGTCCATTTGATTTTAGAGTTTCTATTGATTAACAGCCAATTGCGAGGAGCATCTGCATTATCTGGATCATGATGATTGGCATCCCACTGGTAGCAACGGGGCACCGCATCAAATGTGGGATGCGTGCGAAAGGAAGATGGAGCTTGTATCTATTCAAGGAGATACTTTTCATTGAGCAGCCTTGGTCTACGCCAAGCAGGCTATGGCTCCAATTTCATGCTGATGTCTGGAGTGATTTGTGCTTCACGGGTACTCATTGAAATTTTGGAGAGGTCCTATCCTCCTCTTGATTGCATGTTTGGGTATTGCCTCCAAAAATTCACCAATGGGATTACCAGGCATGGGAATCCTATCTGTATCTTGTTGCGACTCCCTTTTGGGTGTGCGAATTGGATTATTCAATTCTTGAAGCTCATTGATGGAATCATTAATGGTGTCTTCCATTGAAAACTCAAGGGAGATTGGAGGAACATGTGGTCTTGGGGGAGAGGAAGAGGTTATAGGGGAAAAGCTTGAGGTCGAAGCAAGTAGTGAATTTGAGAAGATAGAAGTAGGGATGTTTGTGGAAAGTGGAGGGAGAGCAGGGCAAATTGATTTAACAACTTGATAATCCTCAAGGGATGGATTGTCAAGTGTTGGAAAAAGTTAGGTGTAATTGGATGATAGGAGTTAGATTCTTGGATTAGGCGATAGTGTTGAGAGGCATGGGCAAAGAGGCATGGCAAGGAATATGGATTAGCGTGGATTTCTGGAAAGGTATGGAGGATAGTACTAGAGTTAGGGAGGGATGTGAGTAGATCAGAATAGAGAGTGGTGAGATAGGGGAGATTAGATTGAAGGTAGACCACATATTCCTCTCGCATATCCTCGTCGCTTCTGGTAGGCATTGACAGTTTTAATTTTGGATTTTTCTAGGAGTTATATCCCATGGAAGTTGCTGGTGATTGTTACAGTAAAGGTAGGAGTCTGGCTACTACCTGAAGAGGGGGGATTCCCATCAAGCATTCATATAGTAGTATTGCATCAGCCTTTAACTATATGAGATTTGCATGCACTGAGAGACAGAACACATTCCTCTCATCTTCATCATATGCTGGCATAGATCTCAGAGAGTCTTTGTGCTTACTGGCCTGAGACTAGATACTGCATGTAACATTTTGATTTGCACAAGTGTTTCGAGAGTGTGTATTCTTCCTTCAAGGTGATCCTCTTGTTGGAGGACTGCAACAAGCTCTTGGTATAATGTAATGATGCCTTATAGCAAAGGATCTTGTGCTGACCCCTCCGCATCGTCATCGGCTTGACCCAGTAGTTGAATTTCCAACTTGGAAATTATTGCTTTTTGATTTTGCCACTCCATGCAATTATCTTTATACTTACCCAATGTGGAGGTGTATGCAAGCTTTAGACTATTGAATTGTTGAGCTACTTTTGGATGCCCTGGAAATTGATCATTAAGCATGCGGAGTTGGAGTATCTCTTGCTCTTAAGCATCCAATTCTGCTTTGGTGTGCACAAGTATCTCACTTGATGCCATACATTCCTTCTCTAGTGCTTGAATATGATGTTTACCATCTTTGAGGCTATTCTGCAACTCATTGTTTGTGTCTAATGTGGCATGGAGCTGATCCTCTTTAAGTAGTAATATTTCATTTCAGTGTACCAATTTCTTCTTAACATCATTACAAGTGGCTTGCATATGGGAGAGGGATAACTCGACCTTTTCCTTTTGGTTCAAGGCATCAGATAGCTGTAGGTGTATTTCTTGGAGAGAAACCGTGGCTTGTAGGGCATCCTTTCTACTTTCTGCTAGAACATTTTGTGCAAGGAGCTATTGCTACATTTGTTCTGCCATGCTTTCCTTGAGCTTCATAATTTCAGTCTCGGCACTTTGCAACTTGGATTGGAGTGATGGGAGCATCTGTCTTTCCATTTCTCTTTCCTGCTCATCTAATGCCAAGGTAGCAAATAGGGCAACAATACATGATACAACAAAGGAAACCATATTGATAGCCTATAACAAAGCCTGCATTATACAAGATCGCAAGTCCTTATGACAACAAACCACATTCGATGGGCATGATACTTTGCACATGCCTCAACATAGGTGGAATTAATGTGTGTGCAAAGGGGTATGCCCATCAAATACATGCAGGTTTGAATAAGAAACCTCGAGGCATGTTTTTTGACGATTGTGCATGATGCTAGGTTAAAAACATGGTTTGATGCGTGATCGATCATGTGAACCATATCCAATGGGCCCGATACTTTGGACGTGCCTCAACATAGGTGCAATTGATGCATGTGTAAAGGGGATGCTTGTCAGATACGTGCAGGTTTGAATAACATAGCTCAAGTGTGGTTTTTGATGATTGTGCAGGACACTAGGTGGAAAACATGTTTTAATTCAAGTCAATTAGGTTCCAAGATAGATTAGCTTGGACTCATAAAGAGAATCTTGAGATAGTGCAAAGTGCTTGATTGATATTACTTCAAATGAACCTCCCTTTTATAGGTGAGGGTACTTATATCCATTTTGCTAACTCACATGTGGGATATCTCCTCCATGCCATGTGGCAGCTTGCCCTTTACTCATACCTTTGCTCTACAAGTGCTCATGGCACCACAACTCTCAACACCTCCCCTTGGTGCCATGATCCTTTGGCTACTGCAAGGTGGTCAGATGTGAGGCTACAAGATCAAGAGAAGATCAAATCCTCCCCTGGGTGCCTACATGGCTACTCTCAGGTGGTCAGGCTTGATTTACAAAATATAGGCAAGGTTGGCAAGGTTTTTGCTTTTCAATACATGTTGTTCCTGTCATTTTGCTCATGGCTTGATGATGACTCCATGTAGTTGACTTGTTGGTTCTTCAATCTGCAATCTTCTTCCTTGTGTCCCAGCTTCTTGCAATGGTGACACTTTGGTTTGTTCTCTTCAATCTGTAGTCACTTTGATAGTGACCCATCCTTCCGCAATGGTAGCACTTCGATGATGTTTTACTGAATAGTGCTTGTTCTTCATTATAGTTGTTGCGTGTTAATGTCGATGTCGATGACTTCAACTCTCTTTCTTTTTCGAGAACAGAGGATACACATTCTTCAAACTTTAGATCTGGCAAATTCTTCAAAGTGGTTGTCAATGAACTATACTCTACACGCATGCTTTTAAGGAGAATTGCAAGTGCATCTTTCTCTCCTACTTTTGCATTTATGCCCTCTAGTTGAGTCATAATGCTTTTGATTTTGTTGACAAATTGTGCCATGGATTCATTGAAGCCCATGTGCATACCATAGAATTCAATCTTAAGATGGATTTCTTGGGTTTTGGCTTTTGCACCAAATACTGTGTTCAACTCATCCCATGCATCCTTGGCATGATCCTTAGAGTCTATATGATGAATTATGTTTGGACCCAAGTGCAATCCAATGAGTGATAGTGCTGCTTCATCTTTTTCCTTCCAAGCATCATTTTGTGCAGTGGGTATGTCTTCTTTTACAGTCTTCCAAAGCTTTTGGTGCATCAAGAGATATCTCATTTGTGTAGACCATGTGTGAAATCCTTCCTCCGTGAACTTCTCAATAGTTGGTGTGCGGATTTCCATTGCAAAGGTCTTACCAGTTGATGATACTTTCAAATCTGGTAGTGTCTAATTGCATACAATGATTCTGATCTGACAGGTGCGTAGAGCTTGAAAAGACGATCACTTTTCCTTTTTGGAGCGTGTGCAAATTCTTCTTGGATTGCAAGTTATGGCTTGTTGAATCTTTTGTGAAGAAGAGGGGCCTTTGATGATGTGGCACAGGGATTCACATGCTGAATTCCATATTGTGCTTAACAAGAGGCTGTGTGATTAGAAGGCACTGCTGACTGTGCATGCTGATGTGGCGTAACTAACCTTATCTACTTGCTGACCAAGGTTAATTCGACCCAAGTTAAGTTAACCAGCAGTCAATGACCACACCCAACTAACCAAGGTTAACTGTGGTTGGATTAACTTAACCACAGTTAAGCCTTATCCTGCCATGTGGCTTTTTGTGGGAACCTTAGCAAAGAAATGGAAGCTTTGAAGCTTCTCTGCTGTAGAGACGACGACGGCGTGCGACGATACTTATCAGCCAGAGGTGTTGACGATGGCGATGTAGTGGCATATCCTCTAGAGCTGTTATCGTGAATGGGCTGTGTGTGCGTTGCGATGGAGCACGAAGCACGTTGCTTGAAGGCTGGAGCAAGAAACCACGTCTGCTTCGAAGTTGCGCCTGTGCTAGAGATGTAGGCTGTTGGGCAGTCTGAATTCAGAGGAGCTTGAGCTTTTTTTTTTGTATAAGGCTTGGTCGATGAAGAGTTGAAGAGTTGCGGCACCGTCAAGGCTTGGAGACGAGGGTGCAGGCTATGGCTTTAGCCTTAGTTGGAGCTGTGGCCTTAGAGAGTAGAGGTTGTAGAAGCTTTGTTACTGGTCGTTGCTGCAGGTAGAAGGTGCTGAAGCTTTGACTATTGCATGCCACTTGTGGGAGTTTGCAAGAGCCGTGGAGCTCGTTCGTTGTAGAGGCTTGTTGATAGAGTCGGCAGCCACACTCAGAGAAGGGAGAGCCAAGCTCTCTAATAACTCACAATACTCACAACAGAATGCTCACGAGCCACTCACATTCTCTCTCTCAAACACCCAATGGACGAAATTCTTTCACAAGAAGAATGAATCTAGATCTCTCTCACAACTCAAGAAACACTCTAAAGAAATCTCTAGATCCAAAACTAATCTTACATTCTGAAACTAATCTAGGGATGGGAGCAATCCTAGTGAACTACTAATGAGCTAAACTAGGAGAGCTAAACCTATGCTCTGATATCATGACAAAACATGTGTGCCTCAGGATCTATGGAGCAGTCTAAGGTGGATGGAACGTATATGGAAACATGATAAAGAGAGTGCTCATGACATGTATCTCAAGTCAATTAGGTTCCAAGATAGATTATCTTGGACTCATAAAGAGAATCTTGAGATAGTGCAAAGTGCTTGATTGATATTACTTCAAATGAGCCTCCCTTTTATAGGTGAGGGTACTTACATCCATTTTGCTTACTCACATGTGGGATATATCTCCTCCATGCCATGTGGTAGCTTGCCCTTTACTCATACCTTTGCTCTACAAGTGCTCATGGCACCATAACTCTCAACATAGTAGATGGAGTAGGGATTGGGGTCGGTCCAATGGGAGCCATACATGTCCCATGACTTGTGTTTTCACTCATTTCTCCATCAAAACTCATGCAATCCTCTAAAATTTGAGATATTGGGATGTCTCATGTACAAAGTGTGAGCTTAGTGCCGAATTCCCGAATTGATCTGATGCTAGATTAGACACATGGCCAGATAGGATGGTATTGGAAGCACTATCTTTGGATTTAGGACATGGATGATTTTTTCAAGTTAGTTTCATTAAGAAGATAACATTTTCTATTGGTGTCGAAAGTTTGTATGCCCTAGTAAAAAAAAAGGTTTGAAAGATTCACCAGGATTTGAAACTGTTATATTAAAAAAATTTAAAATTTCACCAAGATTTATAGTTTTGAACTCAAAATTCAAAAGAAAATACATAAAAGTGTACTACAATCTATCAATATTGTGAAACTCAAAAAATGAGCTCGATAAACTTTCAACAAGATTTTATATTAATATATAAGTATAGCTTCGATAAAAACATCCATGGTTCAGGTTTATATGCAAGCACCCTTCCAAAACTCAGGTGCATGTAGGTGAGCTAGGAAAGGTGGACACATGGCAAGCCTTCTCAGTTAAGTCCAACAATGCCACTTCTAGTTAGGTGACTAACCCAGTGTGTGTTGAGTTACTATCCCAACATGCATTGGGTTAATAATTTAGCATGCACACTATCTTAAAAGAGCATCCACTAGGTTATCCTTAATTTAGTTTTGTGGCTATTTTTAGTAGCTTTAGGGTCCAAATAAAAATTTTAAATTCTTGCGATCTGATTGGGGAATTATATGTGTCACAGTCTTTCAGAGGTGACCAATTTTATAATTCTTTCCCTTAGTTCAATCAATAATTTTTTATCCCTTTTATCAAATTTTAAGGTTTTAGTTCTGTGTTTGTGGGTGGTTGGTGGATATTCTATGAATACCGAATCACTAAATTATCATAATGATATAGTTTAATTTAACTTTGACCCCTTGTAGTGATGCCCAGCTAACCCAACATGCACTAGGTTAAGGTCAATGTAGCGTGAATTGGGTTACTAACGTAATGTACATTGGGTTAGTAATTCTATGTGCATTGGGGTTAAGGGTTGACTCCTATTTTGGATCATATTTGCTACATTAAATGTGCCAATTGGTAGATCTTGTCAAGTGTCAGAGTGTAATTTTGTCTCAAGTGGTCAATTGCTAACCTGACATGGTCAACGCTAACCCAATGTGCTTGATTAATTCAACGTATGTTGGGTGATAATTCACCATATGTTGGGTTAAGATTAACCCAATGTGTCTTCTCCATAGTTTATTGCCAATGGAATTTTTAGATGACTTTGAGCTTCTATGGCTTTTATGTAGTGTTTGGAGTGCTTGGGGAGTACTTTTCTACCTATTCTACTTAAAAACATGAAGCAACAAGAAAGAACAAGAAACAACAAAAAACAAGAAAGTATGACACAAAATAGAGTGTTTTCTTCAAAAAGAGGTCTATTTGTTATTTCTAAGACCTTGAAACACACCCGATCCATCAATTTTTAGCCTTATGATTTTTTCATATTAGTTTTGTTAAGAAGTGAAACTTTTATATTGGCATCGAAAGATTATATGCCCTAATAAAAAGCAAATTTTTAGATGTCCGCCAAGATTTTAAATTTTATGCAAAATTTGTAGAAGTTTCACCAGGATATACATATTTTACTTAGAAATTCAAAAGAAAATATATAAAATTGTATTATATTTTGAAAATAGTGTGAAACTTAAAAAATTAGCTTAAGAAACTGTTGCCAAGATTTGATATTAATATAAAAGTATAGCTTAGATGAAAACATCCATGCCTACCTCTCTTCTCACTCACTTTTCCTCCTTTTCTCAAATCATTCCTCTCTCATATACACCAAAACCAACCATTTTCCACTTAGCTACTAAGTGTTAGGAAATTGTAGATAATGGAAAAAGCACATGCAAGCAAGAGAATACCTCTAACTCCTCAGTAATGGTGCCAAAAATGTGTAGCACAATGGTGACTCACGTGTCATGGGGATCTTAGAGGAATGTCGATGGAGCCTCCTATTCCATGCTACATCTTATGGGAGCTATGCAAGCATGTACAGTCCATAAATATCATGCAAATGACTCCTGGAGTTGTTGCAACAATGTGAATACCCATGAGAAGAAGGGGGAGAAGAAAGGGGACACAATAGATAAAGAGGGAGAGGAAGAGGGAGAGGGGTTGGGAAGCAAGAGGAAATAGAGAGGAAGGGGTATGAGAGGCCTTCACAAAGGCAAGAGAAACACAAGACACACTACTGGAAAAGGAGAGAGCTTCTATTTCTCAAAACTTGCCATGAACAACAAAAGGCAAAAGTTTGATTTTTGGCCTTTTATACATGTCACTTAGGGCCAACCCTATTCTCTCACTCCCTTCCTAACTCTTCTCTCTTCTTCCTAGTATAACAATTCTCTTGGGCTGCGACGGCTTGAAGGAAACTTCTAACAAGACTTATGAGTACATTGTGCATATTTACAAGAGTTTGTGGGAAGGTGAAAAATGTGATGGTGTTAACCCAGGCAGTTAACACATGCATCAAATGCACAAAGAGAAAGAAAATCCATGCCCATCCACAAAAGAAGCCAAAGAGAATAAGAATGGTGAATGAAGAGTATAAGCTCAATGCATAGAAACTAAAGTTTGTAAATGCTAATGTATGCACTTTCTTTACTTATATGACATCAAGGAATAAAGAGAAAATGTGTGGCAAAGAAGAGGAAGCAAAAGAAATGAATATCTTCTCACAACATTCTCTTACTTTTTTTAAAATGAGAAGAAAAGGTCAAGCTTAGGATAAAATAGGGGGCCTCTCATGAATGGGAAGAGGATTTGCCTCAATGCATATCGCATTACTACTAGATTATCACATGGCACATATTGGGATTTAGTTGGTAAAGCCAAAGAAGGAGATAAATTTAGTATTCACAGTAACCCAAAAAACTTCCAAAACAAAAGCAAAACTATAAGGGCATCAACAACTTTGGAAGACTTCATACAAGAAAATGCTTTGCCTCAACCCAATTTATCTTACAAATTTCTCAACGTTGAAGAGCTTATTGAAAAGCACTTCCAATGGGCTTGATGAAAAAAGAAGTATTTGATTACCTTGGATAGAAATGAACAAAAAGAGGGCAACCCAAGGCTTCTTCTCAAACATTCTATACTATTTGCCAAAAGAAATTTGGACATGTTAAAATCCCAAAGATGAAAAAAATGTCAAAGTGCAAAAGTGTGATGATTTAAAATGAGAATTGAGAGTGCACCTAGTCTAGAGCAAAGGAAATTATACCAAAAGAAGAGGTGGTATCATCATGGAATAAAAGAGCTACCTCTTTCTCAAACATATTCCATGCGGTGTGAATACTAAAATAGAAACTTTGGAAGAGAGAGGGAGGGAAGGAGAGGTAATTTTCAATTCCATTTATGTGACAAGCATGATTGATTCTTAGAATTAGTAGTGTAATAGTCTGAGTGAGTGGGGAAAATGTCAAGCAATTCTTTTTTGTATATACCTCAAGCTCAGTGTGAAATAGAGGAATAATAACTTGCAACATCTTTCATTTGGTAAGAGTTGTGAGGCATTGATAAGATTCAAAATGAGTTCCGAGCATTTGTGAGGAGTTATCTAAGAGTTGGCAAGGTCAAGGGAATGCAGGCTTGAGAGGTATTTGAAAGTTGCTATGGATTTATATATGTATTTTGCATTCAATAAATATACTTAGACATAAAACTATTTTAATTCCAAAATTGATATAATGTCAATAATCCAACTTTTTTGGTTCAATATGTCTCAAATATAGACATAATGCTACAAATTACACAAGCTTTCTTAATTCAAAAAGATACAACAAAGAGTAGCTATCCAATGGGCTAAAAAATTGGGGGCTGGTGTGTCCATAGCCTACAAAGGAGATGCAACAAAATTCTTGTTAAATTTGTGGATGGATCTCCTCTTGAATATTCACAATTAGGTTGTGAATGGACTCGGCCCTAAATGCCTCTAGATCCATCTATGTATACAATGACAATTGGGGATACTACAAGGAAACTAGAAGTTAATATATTATCATGAATGTAGAAATCATAAAGAAATTTATGAAACAACGCTATATAGAAAGTAGCCCATTACATACATGGTGGAGAGAGTGAGAGAGAGAGTGATCCCATGATTGATTTGGAAAGGAGCTCCGAACTATTCTTGCAAGAGTCAATGTGGGATGGTGTTTTCTATCAAATGAGTAGGCTAGGGAGAGAGGAAGTGATACTCAAAAGGAGACATAATGAAATGGAAATGAAATGACTAGAGAAATGAACAAAAATGAGAGTACTCACATGTAGACCAAAGAGCTTGTACCTTGATACTTGATTGATTTGACACTAGACAAGTACAGCTCTTATATAAGAGCACACACACACATATGAACACCTATGCATATGGGATAACTCCAAATGTGACACGTGGCATCCATAAGACACACTAGACTAGAACTCACACTAGAACACACCAAACGGACTTAACTTGGCTTCATATTCTAACGAGGGAGGGAGGGAAGGGAGGGAGGGAAGAGAGGGAGGGAGGGAAGGGAGGGAGGGGGGGGCGAGAGAAAGGAGAGAGGGGGGGAGGGGGGGAAGGGAAGAGAAGGGGGGAGGGAAGAGAGGGAAGGAGGGGGGCAAGGGGGGAAGAGAGGAAGGGAGGAAAGGGGGGGGCGGGGGAGAAGGAGAGAGGGGGGGGAGAGGGGCGAGGGGAGAAACGAGAGGGGAGGGGGGAAGGGGGGGAAGGGGAGGGGGGAAGAGGAAGGGGAGGGGGGAAGGGGGAGGGGGGGGGGGGAGGGGAGAAGGGGGACGGGGGGAAGGGGAAGGGGGAGAGGAGGAGGTGGGGGGAAGGGGGAGAGAGAGAGAGAGAGAGAGAGAGAGAGAGAGAGAGAGGAGGAGTGGGAAGTTTGAATTCTAGAGTGGGAAGTTTGAATTCCTTGAGGGCATTATATTGATTGTCACCTCTCCCATAACTCATTTTCAATCACATCCTTCCTTCTAGTCTCTCCTCATCATGGTCCCCTCCCTTCCTCTCCCCCTCTCCCTCTCCCTTGCATTGGGCTCCATTCTCTGTCTCTCCCTCTCTCTTCCTTGCTCCTCCCTTCTCTTCCTCTCTCTTCCCCTTCTCCTCTCTTCTCTCCCTCACGTTGTGCTATGTTCTCCTCCCTTCTCTCCCTCTCTCTTACCTCCTCCCTTCTCTCCCTCCCTCTCTCTCTCTTCCCCTTCTTCTCTCCTTTCTCCCTCCCTTTCTTCCCCACCCTCTCCTACAAAAAACATTTCTCCCCTCCCCTTTCCTCTCCCATCCCCCTTCCTCCTTTTTTGTGTTAAAATTATTGTTGTCATGGCACCGCAAGAGACCTCTCCTCCCTTCTCTACTCCCCTTTCCTCTCCACCTTTCCATTTCCTCTCCTCTCTCTTCCCCTCCCCATCCCCCCCCCCTCTCTCTCTCTCTCTCTCTCTCTCTCTCTCTCTCTCTCTCTCTCTCTCTCTCTCTCTCCCCCCTCCCCTCTCTCCTCCCCTTCCATCTCCCCCTCCTCTCTCTCTCTCTCTCTCTCTCTCTCTCTCTCTCTCTCTCTCTCTCTCTCTCTCTCCCTCCCTCCCTTCCTTTCGCAAAAGCTACCCTACCCTCCCTTCCTTGTCCTCTCCCTCTTCCCTTACCCCCCTCCTCTCTCTCTCTCTCTATCTTTCTCTCTCTCTCTCTCTCTCTCTCTCTCTCTCTCTCTCTCTCTCCCCCCCCTCGCTCTAGTGGGTCTCGGGGAAGGACCTAGAGCTGTATTGGGTCAGGGTTATAGAGTTGTTGAGGTTGTCTATCCCATTCCCTTCTTTCCTTCCTTACAGCAATGCAAGGGGCTACATACAAAAAAAAAAAACGCTACCATGGCAGCGAGAGAGCTACCCTACCCTTCCTTTCCTCTCCCTCTCTCCTCCCCTCCCCTCCCCTCTCTGCCTACCCCCTGCCCTCTCTCTCTCTCTCTCTCTCTCTCTCTCTCTCTCTCTTTTGCTCTTCTCTTATATTCTTTCCTTCCCCAATGCTTCCCCCTCTCTTTTCCTCTCTTTCCCTCTCCATTCCATGTCTCTCCCCCTTCCCTTCCCTTTTCCTTCCTTCCCTCTCTTTCAACCTCCATCAAGATAGGTCATTTGAAGATGTATCAAGATGGGTCATTTGAA
The DNA here is from genome assembly GCF_047967505.1 of Dipteris shenzhenensis. Taxonomy (NCBI): domain Eukaryota; kingdom Viridiplantae; phylum Streptophyta; class Polypodiopsida; order Gleicheniales; family Dipteridaceae; genus Dipteris; species Dipteris shenzhenensis. Next base: position 13,506,443 of record NC_141628.1, on the reverse strand, counting down.
GATGTGTCCTTCACTTAGGGCAAACACATCTTAAAAACCTTTGTAACTATTGCAAGGTGTTTATAAAGTTATTTGAGATTATACTGATGTTTCTTCTTGGAACTTTGAAAGGTGTTTATTGGCACTATTATTAAGTCTTGGCAATTTTAGAGTTCCAAAACTCTAAAAGGTGTTTATTATAACACCGTTATTAAGTCTTGGAGATTTTAGAAGACTCTAATGGTAAATATGCATGGACCTTAACTATATAAATATAAATATAAATAAATAAATAGTATATATATATACATATATAATATTTTCATGATTTTTTGTATATTTAAATTATTGATAAGTTAAGAAAAAGTTGGTTCTTAAAAGAGGATTGAATTTTCTTTAAAATAAATATTTATACTAGGATTTTTATAATATAAAGTAAGGTACAAATTATGTTTCCTAGTTTTTGCATTATTAGTCCAAAACAATAGTGTGGGTAAATATAATTTTTATTGAGAAATGATAGTGTCAAAAAGTAAACTTTTGATTTGGGAGGGGTAATCAAAGCTCGCCCAAGATGGCCCACCTCCTCTTGAATGCCATTTGGGGCTGATGTGGGGAAGGTGCACATGGGAGGAGGGTTAAGCATGGGTGAAGGGGGGTGGGAGGGGGTGGATGGTTTGGGTGGTCCCTACTGTAAGGGGAACAACCAAAAAGGGATCTTTCCAGGCCTTCCCACCCTCCACCTCAACATATCATCCTCCCAAACCTTGGAGCACTCTCATTAGTACACCTCAAATTCCTCCCTAATATCCTTGAAATTAGGAAACACTAATTGAAGGCCCTTTTGAGACCCCATTTCTCCCCTAGTGATTATAGAGAGATATTGTGAAATTTATTATGTGGAAGTGACAGTGCCAGAAAGTAAACTTTTGATTCTCAAATGACATTTTCATAAAGTAAACTTTTCATTTGGGAAGGATTTTTAGGATTAGTCCAAATGTAGACATATGAGTCCAAAATTAATGAAATAAGAGTTATAACAAATATCTGGCTGTGTGATAGTCAGATATATAAGAGATTCAACGAGCTGCCTGTAGTACCTGTCATTGACTGTAGGCTTTTTTAAATCTTTTGTAAGTTTCAAACTCTATTCCATGGGAGTGGCTGTAATCTTGCAATCTTTTTGCATGCCTTGTCAATGGTCCTTGACTTTAGGTGTCCACATTGATTCCAACCAACAAAAAAACGGATTTTTCTGAGTCCTGACCTCAGCTTATACCCAAGCACTTCAATAGCTAGTCATTGTCGATGATTTCGCTGGAGGTTTTGTCAGGCGTCGACTTGTTTATTGCATACATACAGGTTCTTGACACGTCCAATTTGTTGGACCCTTCTACAATCCTTCGGAAAGCATGGGCCAACAAAGACTAAGCATGTGACATTCAACAAGGAAAGGTATGGGTTCTCATCCGTGCCAAAAAAAGGAAGAAGCACGTATCACAATCCGATTGCCAAAATGGGATTCATGGGCTCACATATAAAAAGTTCACTATTTGCATTGTTCGTGGATCTGAAATTTCGATCGTTAGAGACACATTTCTTTTGTGAAAAGGTGCTTAAGAATATGTCGAGGGCAGTTTTGTCGCTTGTACTATGCCTTTTTTCACAAATGAAACTCTCTGCTTGTCATAGAGGAAGTCGATGAGTGCAATATGGATAAACATGGAAATGGTCAATGCTAATGTGCAGTAGAGGACGATTCCAAACAAAAACATCAAACTGAAGTTATGCCTTCACAAACTGTCAAAAGCATTCATGCTATTGAAGAAATTCCGAGGCCTTTGCATGGAACAAATGGTATGTTTGATCACTTAATTGTGTTTGTTTCAATAAACTCATTTTTCAAATTCAAACTATTTTTTATTAATATGTGTTGGATTGACTTCTAATTAGACATATTAATACAAACCGAAGTGCACAAAACAACTAGTGGAAGTAAACCAGTGGGGATGGAACCTTTTGATCCCGCACAAGGTATACGGCCTTCTTTTTAATGTGTTTCAGCACTGTTGATTCCCATCATATACATCTTGTATTTTATTAATCCATGTGTTTGTAGGTCTAGGCCCACCAATGAGAGAAGTTGTTCGAGCCACCCTTGCACAACACGATGTTATTTCGGCTTCTAGTTCGTGCTTGATAAAGACCTCGGCACCTCCCCCAATGTCTATCATCAAGCTTCCCTCTTGTCCTAGCCCCAATTAAAGAAGGGCGCATTTGTAAGAGCTCCAAGAAGACATTGAATAAAGCGTTCTATGTGGCTGCAAAGCAAGCATGTGGAGAAGGTAGAAGCTCTTTTTGTGATCCTTATGCCATGCATGCCTTCTTTTTCTTTAGGCTATTTACATTTTACGTCATGTCTTGAGTTCAACAAATCATTCACGATCCAGGATGTGACCTAAAATTGAAGTGCCAAATAAATATGTACATTAGGCCACCTCTTGTTGGGCCTGCAGGAGTCATAGATCTCTAGTTCAAAGTTGCTTTAATGCACAGATAGCTTGGGATCGTTTATGCTTCTTGCTATGCAAACACCTCCACTTCAATCATAAACAATGCAAACATGAATGTTTAAATATATTTTTATGAAACCCAAGCAGCGCATCTTGCGTAATTTTCCAATGAAGGAAATATCCATCTTTTTTTCGTCATCTATCTTAATTTAAATGGAAAACATAGTTAGGTACTTGTAATGTTTGTTATTTAGAGTCAAAATAAAAAGATCCATGATTTATAAATTTTGTTCATTTTCTAATTCACTACTTGGAAATAAATGCTAAGGTCATTCTACTTTTCAATTAGAGAAATTTAGATGTTTTTGTTTTGCATCAATCTTTATTGGAATGGAAAAGATAGTGAAGTACTTCTATTGCTCTAGCTTTGAAATGGGAAAAAACCATATGCTTTTTGTTGTTGCTTATTTGGAATCAAAACAAAGTGTGTGGGGCTCGACGGTAACTCACATGTCATGGGGATGTTGAAGAGATGCTGATGGAGCCTCCACTCCAAGCTACTCCTTGTGGGAGCAATGCAAGGCATGAGTCATCCGCAAGTGTCACCCAAGCAGCCTCCAGATTGTTGCAATGTGTCTCCATGCGAGAAACACAGAAGGGGGAGAGGGGAGAAGAGAGGGGAGAAGGGAGGGAGAAGGATAATGGAAGAGGAGAGTGAAGGGGGATGGAGTGGTAGAAATAAGGGCACTACGATGGAGTGGTAGAAATAAGGGCACTACGATGGAAACAAGAGAACACCCAAAACACTCTCTTGGAAGAGAAGAGGGAGCTTGTGTTCAAACTTGTGCAAACAACAATGAAGACCAAAGTCAACATTTTGGCCTTTTATACAAGTCACCTTTTGAAGGGAGGGCTAACCCTTTTCCTTTTAGCACTCTCCTTCTCTTTTACAACCAAGGCTCTTGGGCCCATAGGGTGCCAAGGCATACTGCTATTCTTTCCATCTCTCCCTACTAGCAGAAATAGTGCTTGTAGTAACCATATTAGAGCGCTTGGGACAAGCCTAGCATTAGGAGGTGTTCTTAACCGGCTCCCAAATAGCGCTTGTTTTAGCCTCTCACCTCCAAGGCTTAGGCGATTTGGGGCTCAAACTCCCTGAGCGCCCTCATGCCTCAGTTATTTGGGGTTTGAAGCCTGTGAACGTGGCTCAAAACCTGGAGTGGTGAGGCTTAACTTCTGCAAGACACTTTACAGCAGTTTGCAGCTAGAACTTTGCAGCTAGAACATATAACCTGTGCATGTTGCTTGCACACTTTTGTCTCAAGATATTTGGGGATCAAACTCCTTGAGTTTGAGCTATACTCCTTCCATGGCTATTTTTGTTCCATGGCTATTTCCATTGGCATAGACTTGAAGTGTGCACGTTGCCTACAGTCTTTGGCCTTGGGGTGTTAGCTGGAACCTTCTACCTGTGCATCTTGCCTAGAACCTTTGGCCTTGGGATATTTGGGGATCAAACTCCTTGAGTTTGAGCTGTACTTCTTCTATGTGCACGTTGCCTGCAATCCTTGGCCTTGGGGTATTTGGGGATCAAACCCCCTGAGCTTGTCCGTTGAAGTAGATCATGAAGCCTAATCACTTCCAATTACTGATTACCCTACATTCGGCTACTGTACTTTGTGGATGTTAACATGCCCCCCTTCCTATTGTTGATCCGTCCCAGCCGCGCTAGAGGAGGTGTGTGGAGAGGACTGTTTATAGGACTGCATAGCGGTCTAGCTGTCGTGGAGTGAGGTGAGTGAGGTACGAGCAAAAATTGCCAAAAATGGGTGTCGTTGTGCATCACGCGTGATCGGAGTAGGAAACTCCTTTGGCTTTCACAAAAAGAGTATGTTACAAAAGTATTGCAGCGTTTCAATATGGAGGGGGGGAAGGCAGTGAGTACTCCATTGCCTCCATATGTGAAACTGAGTCACACAGATAGTCCCAAATTAGATGAGGAAAGGGCCATGATGGCCAAGGTTCCTTATGCATCAGCAGTTGGGAGTCTTATGTATGCTATGATAGCTACTAGACCAAACATTGCATTTGTAGTGGGAGTTGTTAGCCGGTATATGGCTAATCCAGGAAAGAGGCATTGGGAGGCAGTTAAGTGCATCATGAGGTACATGAAGGGTACCAAGGAGATGTGCATCTGCTTTGGTAAAGGAGACATGCGTGTACTTGGGTACACAGATTCAGACTATGCAGGGCATGTGGATAGTAGGAGATCCACCTCTAGTTATGTGTTCACCTTTGCAGGTGGTGCAGTGTCTTGGATGTCTCGTGCACAGAAGTGCATTGCTTTGTCTACCATAGAGGCTGAGTATGTTGCAGCCACAGAGGGTTGCAAGGAGGCTATATGGCTTGATCGGCTAGTGGGAGATTTGGGGATTCATACAGGTGTACCGACATTGCATAGTGATTCCATGAGTGCTATTCAGCTAGCACGGAATCCGGTCTTTCATGCAAAGACTAAACACATTGAGATCAGGTACCATTTCATCAGGGAGGTACTTGAGGACAAGCGCATAGAGCTTGTCAAGGTTCATACAGATGATAACCCTGCAGATATGCTGACGAAGAGTCTACCTAGTCAGCGGTTTGAGTATTGTCATGTATTGATGGGCATTGGATAGTATGCTCACTGGTTGATTCTCCCTTAAAGGCACATTGTCCTTTAAGTGGGAGGTTGTGGGGGTTAAAGGTCATTGTGCCTTTACCCCTGTTATGTACAATACTCAAACACATATATAAATGAATGAAAAAGAAGATTAGGGTGTTTCTACACCCACCAAAACTTGTGTGGCTCTCTGTCTCTCTCTCTCCTTCTTCCGTTCTTGCTTCCGTTGAGTGCACTCTCATGGAGTGTATTTGTGTGGTGTTGGACTGATTGTAAGGCCAGCGTGCAAAATGATTGAACAAATGCAAAAATGGACATCTTGACCCTAATCACCTAGTGCTGACTATGTGTGTGTGTGTGAGTGTTTGGCAGGGACTGGTGGGCTGCAGGTGCATCGGCTGAGATGCCTACCCTACTAAATCACCTAGACCTAGACTTGATGATTATGAGGAATGCGGTGTGGGCGGATGTCGTGCTATCGTATAGCATGTTAAAAGCCATGTAGAGTAAGTGTCCAGCTTATGTTTTACCTTGGACGCCAGAGGCACATTGGCATTGGGCTTAGTTGTTGTGGCGTGGTCCATTTCCTTGAGGGAAGCGGGTTCTTGTGGGACCACCCTTGGCATGGACCCTTGCTTTGGGAGTAGGTCGGTTCCATCGGAGGTGGTATGATTGCAATTACTTTCAAGGGTTTGCCTTCGTATGATTAGAGGGAGGTTCTTGTGTAACTCCTCACAGGGGAGGGGTGGGTCCTTGCGCTACCCCCTGGCTACCCTTGGTGATATTTGCGGACTATTCGTGGTAATAGTGCGTACTTGGTACATTGGAGTTGTTCTGCTGCATTTGGTCCACCGATAGGTTCTTGTGGTGCTGTATCTTGGGGTGACATAGGTTCTTGTGTCACTACCTTCAAAAACCTTCATGGCTTGTACCCTCGACTTTGGGACCTAGGTGATTTTCTTGCCTTGGCCACCCAAGTGGTTGGTGCTGACAGAGTTGTTGGGGGGATGTGGTGGTGCATGAGGTGGATTGGAGCTTGAGGCTCAAAGTGCGAGCTGGGAGTGTGGTCTTCTTCTTGGAACGGATGGGGGGACTGGGGTCTTCTATGTAGTATGGACTTCCTCTAGGCATCGGGCCCGATTGAAGTGACGTGGGGCACAGAGGATAGCCTCTTGTACTTGTTGTTTACGAATTTCCAAAGTGGAGGACGGTAGTGGCAGTGGAGTGGTCAATGGCACCGGTTTACCACTGTGGCTGACTTTCTTCTCCCTTCAAGGTTGGGCTTTTGTTGGGATGTCAAAGGTGAATGGGGCTTCCAGTCCACCCTCTTGTGTAGCTTCATTGTCATGGACCGGTGAAGGTGGGACTGACGAAGTAGGACTTGGTCCACACAGTGGGATTACCATCGTTTGACCACCATTTGTGAGTACCATAGTCTGAGTGCGCTAGTCGACTTGACAGTTCACGACATAGCACCAGGTCCTTCCTAGTATAATATGTTTGTCAGTTGCTTCTATGGGGAGAACATAAAATTGTATATCCATTGCTTAGCAAACAATCGTTAGACTTAAATTCACACCCAAAGTTTGTAGGAGTTGCCCGTTTATCGGTCTTACTGCAGTGACGGTGAGGGTTAGGGGTACCTGTAGCTTTTCCCATACCTCACGGAAGATGAATTTGTAGCTCGCTCCTGGATCTACAAGTGCTTTGATGCCCATGTGCAGAACCTGTAGTTGAACAAGAAACCTGGTTGGCTCCACTATTAGCTCATTTGTTGGTTGTATCTATTCAGTCATTGCCTTAAGTAGTGTCATTTGCTTACGCTGTCGGAGCTTAGCATTATGGATTCTAGCTTCCTCGATGGCATGGCATTTCATTCTCCTTGAGTTATTTTCCTCTATGCATGGCTTGAAGGGTGGTGAGAGTGAGTGGGCCATAGCATCTTCTTAATTTACTCCCGTTAAGGTAGCCATCCATTTATGTCCCATCAAGGGTGGCTAGGTACGACCCTTGTAGGCTGATCTCAACCACATATCTCAACCACATGGTAGGGACCCATATCTCGGTACTTTAGCTTACGTTTGGTATTACAAAATGCTGTAGAGGAGTGCCACTTCTGCCAGGTCCTTGTTCTTGAGGTTGCGGTCAAACCACTTTTTACATCAAGCCTTTCTACCCAAAGAGAGTAGGCTGCATGCAACCTTGTCTCTTCTAACCTTTCGAGGTCAACTAGCTGTTTTGCTAACATATTCTCTATAAGTCTTTCCTTAACGGTAAGACGAAGGCTAGGCACTACATACTCCATGGGCATTACTGCTTCCACCCTGAAGGCTAGGCTAAAGGGGTACAGTGCATGGCCACTTTGTAGGAGGTTCTGTAGGCCCATAACACTGCTATGAGCTTATGCTCCCAGTTGGTATGACTAGCTTTTATTGTGCAGGTGATGATCTTAAAACATGTTTTATTGGAGCTCTCAGCCAAGCCATTTGCCTAGGGTAGTATGGCATTGACTTCCTATGTATGATCATAAACTCACTAGCCAGGATTGCTATTGTTTCATTGAGGAAGTGAGTTCCTCGGTCATCATCATGACTAACTCCAATGGACATCCAAAAAGCGTGATGACTTGCTCATATAAGAATTTGGCAGTGGATCTTGCATTGGCCTTAACCGTGTCTCTCTATTCTACCCACTTTGTGAAGTAATCGGTGGCCAGGATGATATATCTAGCCCCGGTTCCCTTAGCTGCTGGGCTTATGGGTCTAATGAAACTGATGCCCCACTTTTCAAAGGGTTGATCGGTCAGCATTCCGGTTAAGAGCATCATGTCTTCTAGGCCATGCAGTCCTTGTACTCTTATAGGAGAGCTATTAAGGCATTCTCCTCGTAAGGGGTGAGATCATCGACGAGATGAATATGGGTTGGGGGTCCTGCCCTTTCGGGGCTAGGTTTACCTCCTTGATCGAGGCTAGCGCATCATACCCTTGAGAGCATCCATCTTCCCAATACCTTTGGGCCTGTTGGTATAAGATATTGTGATTCTCAATTGTATAGGCCTTGTAATGGGCTGGTACCTACCATAGGCCCTCTTTTTCTTCAGTCTCCTCCTTTACCTCTATTGGAGCCGTGGCCCTTTTGGCCTTAGCTGTACTTTTGGATACAGGGGGTTTCAAACTTGAAGGGGGCTCTTCCATTACGCTTATAGAGCCAATGGGAGAGGTTACCTTACTCTCCCTGGTTCCCCAATTGGAGGAGAACTCGTGATGAGCAGTCGTGGCACCCACGTAGGATAGCTAGTGGAGATCTGATTTTACTCTCATGGTTCGCTTGCTTACCTCTTGAGGCTTGAGCATGTTAAACATTCTCAGGGGAACCACTGGGGTTAGACCCTCGCTTTGGAGTGGTGATCTAAAACCTACTCTTTCTAGGACATCTATATTGTCTAAGATGTGCATCTAGTTCTATGAGAATTCTGGCTTAGGGAGAGGTGCATACCAAAAGTCATCAGACTCCTTCTCATCCTCTTCCTTATCATAGGGTTGGAATAGCTTTATGGAGGTGGTTCGGGCGGTGGTGTCAGACTCTGTGGCGGCGAAGAGATGTCCTAGCAATGGGTGGGCTTTGTAGGTGTGCAAGTCCACTCTCATGGTTGTCTCCTCATGCCGCAAGTAGATGTTATCATTACGCCAGTTGTTCATGAGTCCAGACATTCGCAAGAAGGGCCTACCTAGGATAGCCTCATATCTCGACTTCTGAGTGAAGTCCATGACTATGAACCTGATGGGGTATGTGAATCCAAATACCTTAATGTTTATGCCAGTAAGCACTCCCAAGGGCTCAGTAGTTCCCCCATCGGCTAACTTGACTGGTTTGCTCGAGTGCGGGTTTTTCCCATTTCACCTAGCATTTCTTGGTGCAAACACTCACACCCGCCCCCCATCCAGGATGGCTTCAACCTTCTAGTTTTGATAGACTATGGGGATAGTGGCATTTGTGGCGTTGCCCTTGAATTAATGGCCTAGCTTGTTCATGGGAACCTTGGGTAGGTTTTGTCCCTTTTTTGACGATGAGTGGTTGGGCTTAAGGCTAGTAGGAACTGCAGGCAAGAGCGGTCTGTTCATCCAATTGGATAGATTGCACCATAGGATGGGATTTCCTTTTAGTAGGGAAACGATCGGAATTTTTACCTCCGTCGATAGGAAGGCAACCAACCCGGTGCTATCGCAGGGTTCCTGTGAAGCATCTTCTTCCATGGACAACAGGTCCTTGAAGCCGTACAGGTCTCCTTCCTCCTGGAGATTTTGCAGCACTAGGTCTTTCTGGAACATTTTTTGCATTGGATTGGGAGCCTCTGATTGATTGAGCCTGAGGTGCTCCTCTTCTTCCACTGTCTCCAGCACCTTGAGAAATTTCACCCCTCGGTGGCCCGTCAAGTGGGCTGGATGAATAGTATCTGACCCTCTACTTGCCTTTAGTCAATGCTCAAACTTCTCTTGGCAATCCCATACCAAGTTCTCGGTATCTTTTACGTATTTCTTTTCTAGGACCAGGTCAGGATAGGACTCCTTATAGGAGGACGAGGGTGCTAGGCCTTGGGCGTGCATTGGATTGTTTAAACCTTTGGACTAGGAGGCACTTCAGGGTCACCCTGGGTGGAAGCATGTTCAAAAGCAGAGGAGGTGGCAAGAGTAGCTATCTCCTCATCAGAACCGTCCTAGATAAGCACCTGCTCAGAGCCGTCACCTACCTGAATGGCCTTCTTGGACCGGGTTAGGGGGTGTGGAGGGATCTTAGTGCCAGGGATCCCTTGCCCTTCCTTGCCAGCTTCTTCATTGCCTTGCCTAGTGCCTTGGCTTGCATCCTTGTGATGCCTTGTAGGGGCACTGCGTCCACCTGACCTTGTTCGATGCTAAGCAGATTAAGACTGGTACTCTTTGGCGGGATAATTGGGGATGTCGGTCTCCTCATGGGACAGTCTTGGAACAGATGCTTGGTTCCACACTCTGCACACAAGGGTGTGGGGTTGGTCGTGGTTGGAGCGGTGGGGGTATGATCCCTATATGGATAGTCCTTCAAGAAGTGTGCCCTTAGCATTGAAACAGGACACCGGATGGTTTGAAGTACCTCGATAGGGGCATTCACTTGCTCTATGGGGACCCTAGCAGGTGTAACATTGGAGTGGGGGTCTTCGAGCAATTGAGTTTAGGTCTCTTGCCCTTGCATTCATAGGGGCGGTCTGGAATACGGAGACTTGTTGATCCTCTGACAAAAGGTAGTGGATCAGAGTGCCACTTCCCTCCTCGTAGGTGTAGTAATTGTAAGGTCTGTGATATGGATCCGTCTCCTCCCAGTCATTGGGCTCTTCCTCTACCAACAATTGATTGATTTATACGAGGCAACGGTGGTTGCAGGCCCACTATGGGTGGTGGTAACAGAGCTGGTTGAGCTCTGTACTGGCTTGAACTAGCCATAGGCACACCTTGTTTGTTTAGGGGGTTACACGGGGCCATTAGGGCTAAAGGGGGTCTCGCTTGATACATGGGTTGGGGAAGGGACCTCGGAAATCAACATTGGGAGGTATCATGGTTTCCCCACCTATGGCAATGTGTGAAGTAGAGTGTTGGCCTTGCCCTTAGGTGCGAGCACTCATTGGAGGGGTGGTTGCCATTTAACACCCCACACCAAACGTTGTCTCTCCGTGGAAACAAGTGGGGGTTGCTCGGTGCCTCCTTGGAGGTTCCTGTCGTCCACTGTTGGCCTAGCTGATCTAGCAGGTTGGAGGCCAACTCACTCATATCCAGGCCCTTGGGCTCGTTGGTCTCCTTCTTAATCGTTTCTACACTTGAAGACCTAACTGATGAAGCTAATTCTGAGGGATCTAGGGTTTTATCCAAATTTGCCTTGTCCATCATGTTGTCACATATGTGGATGGCCACCTTGTTGCATAGATCGAAGGAGGTAGGATTCATCACCACTAGGTAGGTGTTCATGTAGCTTCAGGTCTACCAATTTGATAAGGAAGCAGGGCAACAGTCGTTCATCGCTCATCCACTTGTACAGTTCACAGACAATGAGCATTAGGATGCTTGATCCTGAAAATGTAATCCCATAGGGATTCCTTATCATTCTGCTTTACCCATATAATTGATTAATAGGGCTCCATTTATGGCTGCTGGGGGTGAACTCCACAATGAAGGCCTTTCTCAATGTCTCCCATTTGATTTTCTCTTCTGGGGTGAGAGCCCTATACCATTGGCCTGCTTTTCCATCCAAGCTAAGACCAAATGCATTGGCCATTTCTAGGTCTCCAGTAGCACCAAAAGCTTCACAAATTTACTCAAATTGCTCCACATGGGAGATGGGTCTCCTTCTCCAAGGAACTTGGTCATTAACTTGGAGATTTCTATGGGTCGGCTCCTTAAGGGATCTGCAATCCCTGCGGGAAATAGTGGAGTGGGTGGAGGTTGTGTGGCCCCCTTCCTAGGGCATTCACCAAGATGCACATTGCCTCATCAGTTAACACTGTTTGAGCAACTCGTGGGGGTGGTGTTGTTGTGGGCCTAACGGGATGCAGGGCTAGCCTTAAGCATGGCCCGAGTGGTGGTATCCATGTAGTTGCTGGTATTGGCATTAGAAGGATGTGCCAAGGCCTACATTCATTAGTGCAATGGGTATGGATGGAACGGGACGTACTCCTGGAGGAGGTGAGTCCTGGGGCATGGAAACGTTAGTTCCATGCAATGGGCGAGGAGATGCCGATGGATCCTCCACTCCAAGCTACTCCTTGTGGGAGAAATGCAAGGCACGAGTCATCCGCAAGTGTCACCCAAGCCACCTCCGGATTGTTGCAATGTGTCTCCACGCAAGAAAGGGGGAAGGGGGAGAGGGGAGAAGAGAGGGGAGAAGGGAGGAAGAAGGAGAAGGGAAGAGGAGAGTGAAGGGGGATGGAGTGGCTGAAACAAGGGCACTATGATGGAAACAAGAAAACACCCAAAAACACTCTCTTGGAAGAGGAGGGAGCTTGTATTCAAACTTGTGCAAACAACAATGAAGACCAAAGTCAACACTTTGGCCTTTTATACAAGTCACCTTTTGAAGGGAGGGCTAACCCTTTTCCTTTTAGCACTCTCCTTCTCTTTTACAACCAAAGGCTCTTAGGCCCGTAGGGTGCCAAGGCATACTGCTATTCTTTCCATCTCTCCCTACTAGAGTGGAAATAACGCTTGTGTTAACCATATTACAGCGCTTGGGACAAGCCTGGCATTAGGAGGTGTTCCTAACTGGCTCCCAAATAGCGCTTGTGTTAGCCTCGCACCTCCAAGGCTTAGGTAGTTTGGGGCTCAAACTCCCTAAGCGCCCTTATGCCTTCTGTCATTTGGGGTTCAAAGCCCATGAACGCGACTCAAAACCTAGAGGGGCGAGGCTTAACTTTCACAAGACACTTAACAACAACTTGCAGGTGGAATGTATAACATGTGCACATTGCTTGCACACTTTTGTATCAGGATATTTGGGGATCAAACTCCCTGAGTTTGAGCTGTACTCCTTCCATGGCTATTTCCGTTAACGTAGACTTGAAATGTGCACGTTGCCTACTGTAGTCTTTGGCCTTGGGGTGTTAGCTAGAACCTACAATCTGTGCACGTTGCCTGGAAGCTTTGGCCTTGGGATGTTTGGGGATCAAACTCCCTAAGTTTGAGCTGTAGTTCTTCCATGTGGACATTGCCTGCAATCCTTGGCCTTGGGGTATTTGGGGATCAAACTCCTTGAGCTTGTCCATTGAAGTAGATCATGAAGCCTAATCACTTCCAATTACTGATTACCTTGCATTCAGCGACTGTACTTTGTGGATGTTAACACAAAGACATTCTTGATATCTATATTTAGCTCATTTCCAAATTATTTACTTGGAAACAAATGCTATGCTCATTTCATACTTTGACGAGTGACAACATCCAACACATGATTAGGTCAGACCCGGTTACAATGGCACAGTACTATGTGCACAAGTTTAGAGCACTGAAAACAATAATACGTCAAGACAACACCATTTTGGGCCCCGTGACAGACATGGATATTTTTATCGAAGCTATGCTTATATATTAATATAAAATCTTGGTGAAAGTTTATCGAGCTTTAGTTTCATAATATTGGTATAACATATTACAAATTTATATATTTTCTTTAGAGTTTTATAGAAAAAGTTGTAAATCCTAGCGAAACTTTGAATTTTTTCTCATAAAAGTTTCAAATCTTGGCGAATTTTTCAACCCTTTATTTTTATAAGGACATACAAACTTTCGACACTAATATCAAAGTTTTGATTCTTAACAAAACTAATAGGAAAAAATCATCCATGGTGACAGATTTCTTTTTTGTCATGAAATTTTAAAATTGAGGCATCCAACATGATCATGGCTTGGTCTGGATAAATGGCGGGCCAACGTGCAACAACACAACCGACAATGCCCTAGAGGACTTTGTCAAAAAATACATCACTACGGACAACTCAAAACTCTAGGACAATCTCAAGGATGTACAAACCCATAGACATAGGCAAACATGCAAGAAGAAGCGAACCCAATGCCGCTTTGGGTTCCCAAAGCCACCAATGAGCCACACAAAAATTTTGAGGCCATTGCTTGATGGCAACATTGACAGCGTACATAAAAAAACTATACAAAGATAGCATCAGTGCTACTTGGTAAAACCATCAACACGCTGAGCTTTGAGTCGTTCATTGAAAGCATCTACTACGAACTTGCACTTAGAAGCAACATATCGGAACCAAAAATCTTCATGAGAAGAGACCCAAAAGACATTTCTACAAACAATTTCAACCAGCTTTGACAACGCTTTAGGGAGCAAACACTGACATACAGTTCGTTTTTACCCTCTTGGTGCTGCATCTTATTCCACATCATACATAACCCAGATTGACAAGGAAACAAATAATGTCGTCAAAATAGCAATCACACAAAGCTACAAGGAAAGAAATAACAAGGCTATGAGAACGATGCAACTGGGCATTCAAACAGCAGGACTTTGCACAAACGCATAAAGAACTAAAAACAATGCAAAGCCTAAACACACGGTCACTACAACTTCACAGGCGTGACATTTTAGCATCGCAAAGCATCCTCCAAGCAACAGTGAATGAGCATGTCCCAAGAGTAGGCAAAGCAATCTTAAACACTCAGCACATAAGTGCACAATAAGGTGTATACTTGTGTCTTTCCCTCCCTTTGACAAGTGCAACAAGCGAATTTATCTACATAAACACAAACCCATCGACAGATAGAACCTTGCTACTGAAGAGGCACACACAACTTGAAATGCTTGAACCAAATAGCACAAACATCTTTTTGGATGACATCATCACAAAATATACACAGAGAGACGAGAGCTTGCATGGCTCAGTACGCAAGCAACTACACTATGAAGCAAGTACACACCAAAAAAAGGAAAACCGAAGAATAATAAGATTCAATAACTACAACAAAGTTAAAGACCCAGAGAACCACTACAGAGAAATTCACCTGCTCCACCTTCCATTTCAATTGATCGAGCACAAACTAGACGAAGAAATTCCAACCTGGAAAGACATGTACACAACCAATCGTGAATTTATTGACTCAGAAGTAGCTCACTTTCAAACCACGGCTACATGCACAATGTCATCTGGAACCAGTAATAGAAACTCCCTTTCAACTATAAATAGTGACGGCCCAGTGGCTTCTACAGAAAAATTCAACCAGAAGAATGACATGGACTTTGGCAAAAAAAAAGAAAACCACCACACGCTACAACAAGCATGAGAGAAACCAATAACGAACGAGGACTACTTTGAGAACTTGAGGAAAACGAATCACAAACAACAACTTATATTTGATGACATTATGTTGAGAAAAAGAATAGGCCAAGCCGAGCCAGTGTGCCTATTCATTTCAGGAAATGCACGAGCAGGGAAGACATTCATTGCAGTTATGATAGCAAAAGCTTTACACTAACACTATTCGCATAACAACACAATTAACATCGAGCTACCGAAGGTGCTTCTGCTAGCATACACGGGAAAGGCAGCAAGGGCAATCGACGGTAGCACTCTACATGCAGCCCTCCACCTACCGTTGCTAACAAGCAATTACACAAGCCTCTTGGCAGAAAAGCTACAGACACTATCCATGCAATATCAAGACATCGAGGTTATCCTAGTAGATGAGATATCTTTGGTAGGACTAAACACTTTTTTGGCAGCGGACTTGCGGATGAGAGAAATAAAACATAATCACAATGAACCATTGGGCGACGTGGACATACTCCTTTGCGCAAACCTCTACCAGGCGAGCCCAGTGAAAGACAACTGGATCTTCTCCGAATAAACAGCAACAACAACCATGTTGGGCTTAGTGTGGAGGTCAAATATCCAGTACTACGAGCTGAACTTACTTATGCGGCAAGAAAAAACCTCTTTCTTAGACATACTTAATAAAATCAGAATAGCAGAAAAAACTGATGAGGACATTGCAAAATTGAACAAAATACACTACAAAACACTGCCACATGAAAATAGTATTCCGCACTTGTTCTACATGAATTCAGTAAAGAATGAACACAACAAAAAAGTATTTAAAAACCTACCTGGACAACCACATAGTTTTGTAGCAAGCGCTACCAGACACAATACATGCAGCAAAAAAATAATAATCTTGGATGACCCTAGGAAAACATGTGGACTAGCCAAAACAATACGCCTAAAACCAGGCATGACTGTTGAAAATTGCTCGAGAAACCTGGACATCAGCAACGATATTGTCAATAGTGTAGATGGTATTTTTAGGGGCTCCGAGACCAAGAAAAAGCCTTCTCGAGTCTAGATTGAATTCACGGGAGACAAAATAGGTGCGAGAACTCGCTACAAAAACAAGAAACTATACGATACAGAAACAAAACCAGAATGGACACCAGTCTTCCGGATCACTTGCGAATTCCAAGTGGATAACAACCACTTGAACACCATCACACAAAAACAGTTCCCAATACAGGCTGCAGCTGAAGAACAATACACTGCTCACAAGGGCTCACCATGGACGCGCTAGCATTTGATCCTAACGGAATGAGAATCCACAGCTTGGTCTACACAGCAATGTCTAGAGTTCGCGACCCATGAACACTTTACTTCCTCTCCAAACTAGAAAGGAAACAAATTAAAACAGACATAATAGTTCTGCCAACCATCTTGTGCTTCCAAGAAACGCACACGAACATAAATAAAACAACAATGCTACCACAGTTTCAAAGTGCCGACACATCAACAGGTCTAAGCCTAGCCACATTTTTCAAAGATGAACTCAAACTCCTTCAAAAAAATAGCCTGGACGACGATGGCTGTGAATGCCTGCTCACCATATTCGAAACAAGATCAAACAATAAATTGGCCATTACTAACACGTACAAATCCCAAGGACAAAAACAACTACACTCACAAATAATATTGCAAAGACACTCCAAATCGTAACGCCAGGGACAACAACATTCATTGTGGGCGACTTCAATATTGACTACAACTCAAAAAAATTCCCAACAATAACATTGAAAAAACAAATGCAATCATACCAAATGTGACAGTTCAGACCACTACAAAATCAGGCAGCAATTACGTGTATTGGTCAGACCACTCCTTGCTGAACACACTTGCTGAACACACAATAGAAACATGCTCACTCAACATCATCTCTTGAGACTTGAGCCATGGGCCACTTCCACCATAAATTAAACCATTAAAAAAAAACACCCCTTGGTAGGCCCACTGAAAATACTCCAACTTGTTTTATTTTGTGAAATTGAAAGTGCCAATAGGGTCCCCATATGGCGTGAACCTGAGCTGCTCCAAGGGCTTGAACTGAGTGTAGCCCCTTGGTCTAAACCATTGAAATGTGAGTTTTGCTTGATTTCTCAATTCAGTTTTTCTTGATTTCTCACTTGAGTTCATTCTGAATGTTTGTCTGGCTCTCGTCACACTTTGCCAAGTGCCTTCACAAATGCTTTAGTTGCCTCTCTTTGAGCGTCATCTCGTACCATACAACCCACTTCTGCAAAAGACGAGCTGAAACTCAATTCTGTTTTAGCTGTAGATTGAATTCTGACGTCTCTGCTGTCACTTGTAGTAGACACACCCACTAGCCCCAGATTCCAAGCAAAACCCACCAAGGATCCGCTATGTATGGACGGCTGGTACAATCCAAGTTGGGTTAAAGGCCCCAAACAACGCCATACACAGCCCCATGGCACAACTGCCAGAGCTTAGCTTAGAGGAGACACTCGCTTATTTGGAACGCATGCCTGCGGTTGAAAACTTGACATGCATCTTGCGCAAGTGCAGAAAACACAAAGCTCCTGCGTATGCCCTGTGCTTGCATGCCTACCTCCGCAAAAGGGGCCTGGAAGCTCATAAGTCACTAGGGAACTATGTCGTCCCAATGTTGGTGGAAGTTGGAACCATGCGTGATGCCCAGCAGGTTTTTGATAGGTTGGTTGATCGGAATGAGCATTCCTGGAAGTTGGAAGCATGCGTGATGCCCAGCAGGTTTTTGATAGGTTGGTTGATCGGAATGAGTATTCCTGGACTTCTCTCACCACAGGTTATATTGAATGTGGGGAGTTACAGCATGTCTTAGTACTGCACCAAAAAATGCAGGAGGATTGTGTACATCCTAGTGGGCATACGCTCGTGGCCTTACTAAAGGCTTGTGCCAGGTTGAAAGATAAAGAAAGAGGCCAAGAAATACATGCTGAGATTCAAGTGTGGCTTACTTGCAAATTCACAGGAAGTGTTTGACAAACTTCCAGTTCGAGATGCACTCTGTTGGAATGCACTTATCGCAGGGTATGCTAAACATGACCTTGGTGAGGACTAACCGAACTGTTTTGAACAGACGCAATTGGAGGGCGTTTCTCCTGATGCTATATATCTCCTGGATGACTATCATTTATGTCACCGCCTATGTTAGTTGTACTCGTAGTGTAGTTAGACTACCACGTATGTTTTTGGTTTGGGTTCACATATGAACCACGTATTCTAGGGTTTGACATATAGGGTATTTCCCTCTTCTATTGTATTGTTGTTGTGTGCAAAAGTGAAGAAAGGCTTCACCCTCCAACCTTGTGTCCTCTCTCTTTTGTGTGTTGTGAACAAAGCTACACTTGAGTCTCCTATCTCTCTCCCTCATTCTTTACATGGTATCAGAGCCTTGTTCGTGGTAAGGAGCTCAAGAAAGCAAGCCAAGTTTGTGGTGTCCTGGTAAGAGGACCAGTGTTGCTTTCCTATTTCGAGTTAGGGAGCAAATCTCTGCAGGTAGCACAGCCAGAAGTGCAGTAGTGCACTGTTTCAGATTGAGAGGCCCTTCGCGGTGTGGCGAGAGCGCAGTATATGCTGCGGGGGAAGGCAAAGCCCTTGGTGACTTTATTTTTTTGATTTGAGGCCGTTTCGGGGCCCGTTTTGAAGGCGGAAGTTCTTCGCAGACACTCAGAAAAAGACCATGTTTTTCGCTGTGCGACCACTGTGCGGCTAGTCGGTGGAAAGGTGCCACAGAAATTGCATCGTATGCCTGTGTGCAGAGATATTGGGAGTTGCAGACTCATACCTGTTGCCTGTTGATGCAAAATCGTCACTAGAAGGTGACTGTGTGGTGAAATACCACTTTCGTCAGTGTTGCAGATCTGCCCCTGTGAGGCTGTTTGCAGAAGTTTTGCTATTTGCCATTGTGAGGCATTTGCTGTGTTTACAGGTTTCTGTTGCAATTCGTGATTTGTAAAATGTCTGAGAATCTGTCTACCATTGTCAGTGAGAAGCTTGACAAGAGCAACTTCCAAGCATGGAAGTTCAGGATGACAAACTTCCTCATGGGAAAGGGAGTTTGGAAGTACATCAGTGGTGAAACTGCAGAACCAGTTTTGGGTGCTGCTCCTACTCCTGCGGAATTGAAGGTCTTTAAAGAATGGCATGAAAAAGCCAGAAAATGCTTGTATTGGCTGTCTGTTAGCATTTCAGATTCTATGATTGTGCATATACAGGATGTAGAGACGCCTAAGGAGGCATGGGATACATTGGTGAAGCTGTATAGCACAAATACCAAAGCACGAAAGATGCAGCTAAAGCAGGAGTTGCACAATGTGCAAAGGAAAAATCTGAATATAAATGAGTATTCCTTGAAGGTGAAAGGCCTTGCAGATTCTCTTGTCTCCATTGGAGCACCTGTTGATGATGAGGACTTAGTGTCCGTGACCTTGAATGGTCTTGGGAAAGATTATGCACAGTTTCGGACATCCATTGGAGTCCGTGAAACATTTCCTGATTTTCAGGAACTTATTGCTCTCTTGCTGAGTGAAGAGCAAAGGAATGGTGGTTCAGCCACCTCAACTTCTCAAGAGACTGCTTTCTACTCGAATACAGGTAGAGGCAGGGGTAGAGGAAGAGGCCGTTTTGGTGGCCGTGCAGGAAATCAGAATCAATAGCAACAACAGGAAAACCAGTCCTATGGAGGAGGACGTGGTAGTTCTAGAGGCAGGGGGAGCCAAAGAGGCCGTGGTTCATGGCAAAGGAACCAGCAAGTAAATAGCAACACGGAATGCTATTATTGTGGAAAGCCTGGACACAAGGAGAATACATGCTATAAAAAGCAGAATGATGCAAGGATTCCACGCCATCTATAATATTTTTTATAATGGACTTTGCTGCCATGGTCTAAAGAACCCAATGTTGTGGAGACTTAAACATATTATGAAAGAAAGAAAAAGATACTAATTCTATTGTGCAAGATTTATTGGGTGTTTTTTTGCACATTTCAGACACAATGGTGTTACACAATGAACAAGTTGCAAATAAAACAAAATGGTAAAAAAAGATCTCAAAAAATTTATGTGCATTTGAGTACATGGAGTATAACAATGTGTTCTTAGATGTATGTAAGGTGCAAGCTGCAATGGTCCAGCTCTATAACGTGAAGGTAGGAGGTGAATATAATAATTTGAGTCTTCATTTCATCTTTTCCTTGAGACATCATATGAATGGGAACTTGTGCATAGACTTGATGATTGTGTTTTTGCAAATTGCAAGGGAAAACTAGTGTTCATCATCAAGTTAGATGAGTGTGAAGCAGTGAAAGGATACAATTTAGAGCAAGGAGCATTACACTCATGAATTAGGCCTTGAACTTTGCAATTGCACCACAAATTTATAAGCCAATCCTAATGTCAAAAATATGAGAGCACAGGTTTGGAGAGCACTAGACAAGCTAGCAAAATTTTTATGACAATCTTCCATGACTAAAAATGATGTGCATTGTTTAAGGATATTGTCACTGAGTTTACTCAAGCCATGATGGATGGATGGGTTAAAAGACACATTACCCATTACATGGTATGGTCAATCCCACCTATTGACTTTAGTGCATGTAATTTTTCTTGTTCTCTTAAACTCAAGTGTTTTTATGTTAGATGCAACATATTATTTATGCTTACGGTCCATGGTCTATAAAAAAGTATGGTTCTTTAAATGTTTGGAATGCACAAGGTATGTGAAAGTCGCATTATAGAGCACGAGGTGCATGTTTTAAAAACAAGTGTCATGGGGTGGGATGACTCCAAGCAATGCTCTCCATGAAATGTTTGAATGGTTTTATCATGGAATTATTGGCTCTTTTTATAAAAGAGATAAAGTTTTGCAAATGTCATTAGGTCAAGCCATCCACAAAGCAAATAAAAGTAAGATGCAGGAGTCCTAGAATGGGAAAAAATTCAAAATAGCTATGAGACAGCTCCTCGAGGATTTGCCATCCCTACAGGGAACACTGGTGTGGGTGGCAGTGGTGTTGCCCCCCTTCCTAAGGCATTTACCGAAATTCGCATAGCCTCATCAGTCAACACCATTTGAGTATAGCTAGTGGGGGTGGTGTGGCTCTGGGCCTGATGGGTCGCAGGGCTGGCCTTAGGCCTTGCCCAAGTGGTGGGGTCCATGTAGTTGCTGGTGTCAGCATCAGGACAAAAGTACTCATGCCTGCATTCATTGGCACCACCAGTATAGGTGGGAAGGAACAGACTCCTGGTGGTGGGGGGTCCTGGGGCATGGTAGCATTGGTCCCATACTACGGGCGGTAGGGTGGAAACTGAGGGGCTCTAAAATTGGCAAAGGCTGGTGGAGCCGGGGCGATTAGAGGGTCATAAGGCATTCCACCTTAGAAGTTCCTAGCATCCCCTCGACTTGGGTCTTGTCTACGAAGTTCCCTCATCCATGGATCCTCATCATCCATGTTCTCCCATTGGGAGGGTCTGGCATAAGAGGAGGAACCTGGATTGGCAAAAGTAGTGTCTAGCCCAGTTTGTGGCTCGGGAACTGTATGTTGCTATCCTTCCCTTCCTACGGACATGCCGACAAAGGGGTTCTCCATGTCTGCCAACTCTGTTCTTCCCAAGTGGCCGAACATATTAGAGAATGTACCTCTAAGCGTAGATGCAACCGAAGGTGCAAGAGAGTTGGGATAGGCTACACTCGTGAAGGGGGCTTCCAATGCCCTTCGACCTATGGGGTCTTGAATCACTCCAAGACTCTCTGTGTCCTCTGAACTAGATTGAGTTTCTTGATGGGGTCCTACGAATGAGTGGAGGCTTGGAATCGAGATGCCGGATCCCCAACTAGGATGGAGGGTTGGCTAAGCGTAGCTCGAAGTGCTTTCCTCTTGCACAGGACCCTTTGGCAATATCCTTCTGGACCTCAAGTGCATGTGGGGTGCCTCTGGCTAGGAACACCTAAGCTAAACTGAGGTTCTTGAATTTTTTGTTAATTCCTTAGCTACCCCAAAAGTATAGCGCCGGTTAATGGGATAGTACTATAGCACCAGACGGCGGGGTAACTCTTCAACACCGATCAGCATGCTCTGGGTATAGTAATGGCGGTGTAATATAGTTTTGGCGGCGAGCGGTGGCATAATTTTTCAGCGGCGATCGGCAAAATAAGGAAATGGCACCAGTCGGTGCGATGGATGTATGGCAACGATCGGTGGGGAACTAAGTGCCACATGGTCGGTGCTATCTGAAGGACGAACTATCCCACAGGTCTAGGCATACGGTATAACACCGGTCGGTGGGAAAATGACTCGGTGGGATAGTATAGCGACGATGGCATAGTACGCGGACAACACCCGACGATAGGATTTTACAACGATAGGCAGTGCGAAGTAACACGACGGTGGGGAATGATTACGACTACGAATGGAGGGGTAAGTTCACCGTGCCGGCGATGGGATAGTAAAATAGCAACGGTCAACAGGAACCACTATAGCACCGGTCAACGACCTGTCAGATCGGTGCAGAAG
Organism: Dipteris shenzhenensis; assembly: GCF_047967505.1. NCBI lineage: Eukaryota > Viridiplantae > Streptophyta > Polypodiopsida > Gleicheniales > Dipteridaceae > Dipteris > Dipteris shenzhenensis. The sequence goes on along the minus strand of NC_141628.1, from coordinate 13,483,920 downwards.
TAACTCTAACAAGCATTACCTTTGGGCCGCGAGGTGAACCGTGGTCAAGGGTTATGTCGACAGGGAAGTACTACGGTGCCAGGTCAATGACGTTTGACCAACGGGATCCGCGGCTAACATGCCGATCAGCGAGGAATTTGGTTAGTGCGATACGCTACTTCGTCAACTGAGATTGGGTGATTTTTTAAACTTTTGATGTTTCTGTTCCTATTTTTTTGTGATGGGGGGGTGCTACACTACCTAATCTACCTACTCAATGAAAAAAACTTGAAAACAAACACTTTTTGGAAGTCAAAATACAAAAACTCAGAAAAGGCAAGTTCTAGAACATGAAACTACTTCAAAACTTAACAAAATTCCTTAGTTTTGTTGTGTTTTGAGGTGATTAGACTACACACACACCTTAGCAATCAAGTTTGCTATGTTCCTATCAACTTGAAACACCAAAAAGCAACCAAAACAAGCTTCCCAAGCTCAAAAATGACATTCCTACATGAAAAAACAGATATCCATCCTCTCTCTCTCTCTTTCTTCCTTTCCACCTCTCTTCTCTCCTACAACTCCACTAACAAGCTCCAAGTTAAGCTTGAAAACTTGTGCAATGGGAATATATTGAAGGAAGGCAATTGCAAATGCAAAAGCATACCTTTTCTCCCCGACAGCAGCACCAAAAATGTAGTGTGTGGTCTCAGCGGTGACTCACGTGTCGTGGGGTAGTTGAAGATATGCCCACCTTCCACTCCCGGCTACTCCTTGTGGGATCAATGCATAGCACGAGCCATCTGCAAGTGTCACTCAAGCGGCCTCCAGATTGTTGCAGTGTGATTTCATGCGAGAAAGGGGGAAGGGGAAGAGGGGAGGGGAGAGGAAGAAGGAGGGAGAAGGGAGGAGGAGGAAGGAAAGAAGGAGAAGGGAGTGAAGGGGGATAGAGTGACAACCACAAAGGCACTACAATGGAACTAAGAGAACATCCAAAACACTCTCTTGGAAGAGAAGAGGGAGCTTGTATTCAAACTTGTGCAAATAACAATGAAGACCAAAGTCAAACTTTTGGCCTTTTATACAAGTCACCTTTTGAAGGGAGGGCCAACCCTTTTCCTTTTTAGCACTCTCCCTCACTTTACAACCGTGGGCTCTTGGGCTCGTAGGGCACCAAGGCATATTGCTCTTCTTATCGACTCTTCCTACTAGTGGAAATAGCACTTGTGTTAACCATATTAAAGTGCTTGGGACAAACCTAGTATTAGGAGGTGATCCTAACAGGTTCCCAAATAGCGCTTGTGTTAGCCTCACCACTCCTAGGCTCGGGTGATTTGGGGCTCAAACTCCTTGAGCGCCCTCCTATTTGGTGGCATGCAAAGTGCATGAGACTCAAACCTATAGTGGTGAGACTCAGCCTCGTCGGGACACTCAATGGTAACCCTATCCCGGGACGATATTTGGGGAGCAAACTCCCTCAGTTTGAGAAGTACTCCTTTCAATGATATTTTGGTTTTGGTCACTATTTCTTGTTGATGTGGAGCTGAAAAGTGCAAGGTGCATGCACTCTAAAGTGTGTATCTCCTTATTCCAACACCCCCTTGTTTTGGGCGGGGGCAGCTAGAACCATACGACCTGTGCACGTTGCTTGGGATCTTTGGACTTTTGGGTGGGCTTGGGGTATTTGGGGATCAAACTCCCTGAGTTTGAGCTATACTCCTTCCATGTGCACATTGCTTGTAATCATTGATCTTGGTGTATTTGGGTATCAAACTCCCTTGAGCTTGTCCTGTTGAAGTAGATCATTCGGCTTGGTCACCTTTACTCATTGATTACCCTACATTTGGAAGTTATACTTGTGGATGTTAACACTAGCTGTGCCCTCTCTCCTCATCTCCACTCTTCTCCTCTCTCCTCTTCATATTTTGTCAGATAGCATGCACCCAATACAATGCACTTGATTCTCAAATTCCAATGCAAAACTTGTCGGCATCATTCAAATGTATATTGACCTACAGGAGAGGGATGAGCAAGAGGGCATAGAGCAAGAGAGGAAAGAGGCAAAGGAGGTATAGCATGAGGGGATAGAGCAGGAGGATGCACAAACATAGTAGGAAGAGAAAGAAATAGAGAAGACCAATTGTAGGAGGTGCTAGAACCCAAATTTCAAAAAACGGAGGGAGAGAATAGTTGGATTAGAGTAGAGGAGAAGAGAGAGAGGGGGCAGGCCTGTAGCAGTACACTAGAGAACAAACAAAATTCATCCAAATGGTCCCACAATGGAGGGAGAGGGTAGTTGGACTAGAGCAAAGGAGCAGAGAAAGAGGGGGCAAACCTGCAATACACCGAAGGAGAAGATAAATTTGCCCATAAGGGCCTAGGAACAAATACTTAAATGAGATTTGGGTGTGATCTGGGGTGGGTGCACATAGGAGGGTGGTCAAGCATGGGTTAAGGTGGGGGAAGGATGGTTTGGGTAGTTTCCAATGTAAGAGGAATAGCCAATAGGGGATCTGTGCATGCCTGCCATCCCTCCACCTCAACATACCATTGTCCCACACAAAGGAGAACTCTCACTAGTACACCTGTGTCTTAGCTCCCAAAGTCGTGCATCTTCGAATACTCGTGCCTCAAATCCAGCACGAGTAATCATCTCTACATGTAGAAGACGCTGGTCTCGGCCCCGCCCAAGCTGCTGCTCCACCCACTGTTGCAATGATATCTGAAGCTCTACCTCTCGCTCAATATGGCGTGCCTCCTCTGCTCGTGCCTCGTCACTTGGCATGAAATCACCATATAAGAAGCATCGTGGAACACACGCTGCAACCACTGACGTATCAGCACCCTCCTGCTACAGCAAAGCTCTCTGTGCCTCCTCCCTGTAGTGCTCTATCAAGACCACATGGGCAAATGGATCAATGGCCTGACGATGACCAGGATATAGATCATCCATGCCTAGTCCTCTGTCTGTGGCCACATCAATGTCAGCAAAGCATACAGGGCACACTGATCGTGCCACCATGTGGCAGGTCATGCAATGGAGATGTGCGATGTGGCCGCACCCTAGTCCAAACCACCCTATGGTGTCAAACTCCTCGTGGCAAAGGACGCAAGTGGCGGTAGGAAGCCTGGCTATGACTAGTGCATCTATGGGTGTCCTAGTCGGCACATCTACAGGAGGAGCGGGGTACAGGGCCACGCTGGGGTCGATCCTATGGCGAGATGGATCACGACTAATGTCTCAACTGCAAAATATAGTGCTCCGCTCGATGGTACACTATGCGTGTCCGAATCCTCTGCTCCTCCAAATCTTCCTCCAACAGTCATACACGAGACTCCATATCTTATCGCAATAGATGTGCCTGCAAATGCAAACATGTCGCGTACATGGTGAGAATTAACCAAAAAACTTCAGTTCAAAACATGCAACAAAAAAAGAAACTAAAATAATCATAATAACTAACCTCGTCCCTAGACTCGGCCAACAATGCCTCCAACTCTACAATCCGTGCGTCTCGAGTCTCCAACTCATGTTGAGGCGGTGTAGATGTGGGAGGTGGTGTAGGAGGCTCCATAGATGTGGGAGGTGGGGGAGGTGGAATCGAAAGTGATCTCGATAGGGCAGAGACCATGTCGTGCAAGGATGATGCCACTGAATGAACATCCCCCCTAATCCATCCTCCAATAGCTCGCAATGCCGGTGTAGGGATAGTGTGCAGCTCTGGTGCCTCGCGTCGACGCCGAACACCTACAGTCTGACGCTCCTGATGCCCCATCCTACCATGTCCCGCTCCTGATCCTCGACGGGTACTAAGGTAGTCTACCCGATGACCAAGCACAAACTCGACATATAGCTGCATGGCAAATGACCTGGCTATCTGACGGTTGTGAGGCAATCGACCGCCATTCGCAGCAAGATATCTCGGATAAATGTGTGCTGTTATGACGGGATGCCTACAACGTAAAATATGAAAGGGCAGCCCTGATCGTGGTCGCATCGCCTCAGTGTGACCATCCCAAAACATATCCTCTAAGGCCTGCCTGTGAGGTGACTCACACTCAAACAACTCTCGAATGGCTCTCCAATCCAAGCCATGACTAGTGATCTCTGCCTCAGCCTGTGCCTGAAAGGTATCCACAATGTCCTCAACTGTGTCCAATCGACCCAGAGCATCAATGATTGAATCTAGACTCGCAACTCTTTCTCTCCATCTTGTACTGCTTCTTGTCCTCTAAACACATGAACGTCCACTCATGAATGTCCCGATGTCTCTTGAACTTTGTTTCTCCAGAAAACTTCTTTTTATTTTGTTGTGATATACTCCATCTTTTATTTTGTTATGGTATGCTCCCTGAATGGATATTGTGGAGCTTGGTTGTGAACCATTAATCCCTCTCTAATCCCTTGAAATTAGGAAATAGTAATTGGAGGCCCTTTTGAGACCCCATTTCTCCCCTAATGCATATAGAGTGAGTTGGATGAGGATATAGCTACCGTATCCACTCGCACATCTTTGGGACACACTCAATCAGTGCTAGATCCTACCACCCCTTTATTTAGGAAAAGGGTAATACCAGAGGGGTACAATCACACAAGAAAAATTTAAATCCATCGAGTCATCATGAATACTCCGACCCAACTATGGTAAAGCAATGCCTTGCAGAGGCACAATATAGCCGGTCCATGATTGCAAAGAGAAATTTGAGAAAAGGCTCAAGACCAACAGGGTCATGGATAATGTTCATCCAAACTATCAAGCCCTCAATAGATCGCCTAATGCCTATCCCATCCTAGAAAGGGTGGATGAGGAAGGATCGGGTGACACATCATGGGACGATCTCTCCTAAGGCACAAAATGTTTGAAGCAAATTCTACATGGCACTATGTAGGCTAACCACATGTCCTTTTATGGATTCAAAGAGCTGCAGCAGTTGGTAGGCTGAGAGCTTGTCACACAACCTCGGGATGTGGCTAGGCTAGCCGCATACTTGTCCATGGGAGTAAAAATTCCTATAGAAATCCTATTAATAGGGAACCCCATCGTTTGGAGAGATCTCTCTGATGGGATGAATGGGTAGATGGTCCCCCCTGAAGATGTGGCCACCAAGGTAGTTGAAGCTCCCGTGGAAGATCCCAACATGCTAAAGATATCGGTCAATAAACTAGGCCAGTACTTTGAAAACGATGAAAATAATGATGTACTTTTGATCACCTACCAAACCAAGAATGCTACACCAATCTTGGATGGAGGAGCGAGTGTTGGCATTGTCACCAAATAGTGCTAGGTCAAGTTGGGAAGTCTTGAAATCGAAAGTACCAATCTAGCTATCAATTTAGTTGATGAAGCGACATCCCAATCGATAGGGGTCCTGAGGGATACCTTTGGCCTCACCCACCATGTATGGTTCATCATAATGGATTTCCATAGATAGCCAAATGGATACCACATCATTCTAGGAAGACTCTTCATGTGCAATGTAGGTCTAGCCCATGACTGGTCCTCTAATAGGATCTATTTGTGCAAGGATGAACAAATCATGAGAGTCAACTTTAGAGCACATGTAGGTCTAGCCCATGACTGGTCCTCTAATAGGATCTATTTGTGCAAGGATGAACAAATCATGAGAGTCAACTTCAAAGATAAAAGGCCCACTCAATGATCATAATTTTATTTGTGATTGAATTTGATACCACACAGCAAACCACCTCTGTGAATGTGTTCTAGGATTCCAATGAAAAATATGTAGGAGAGGACCCAGATGAACACTCATATGCTCTATTGCTATAACCCGAGTTCTTATAGAATTGGATGCATGTCCTCACAACCATAGATGCAATCAAGAATACAGGGACACGACTAGTGACACGATTCCAAAGTTCTTGGGGCTATAGTCCCCTTAAATATGATTAATGTGTTAAGGGAACCTGAGGATGGGACAGGTCTACAAAAGTCTGAATGGACCTCCATTGGTTGAGTTATGTCAGTGCTATTACAAAATATCATGAATTCTCATCCAATTGGGAAGCCAGACTAGATAGGATTAAAGTCCCCCTAGGATCCCTTAAGGTAGAATAAATCCCTCTACCCATAGCTAGAAACTACAGCTCCTCAGGGAGAGAAGGCCACAAGGGCCAAAAACATAAAGACTTCTCTTAAGGAGAAGTAAGCTGCCCCAAAAGCCTTGGAAGAAGATGAAGAGGAAGAGGCTGACTTACACGAGGTCCCCAAGCATTTAAAATCCTACACAATCAAGAGGACGGTAAAAAACTTCTCAAGAAAGCAAAAAGTAATACATAGGAAGGGAGGTTATGATGGTCCCACTAGGGTTAAGGAAGTGGACCTTGATGCAAAAGGTGAAGACCCTAAACCATTCTACATAGCTGATGACCTCACGACCAAGCAAGAAGAGGCCGTAATTTCCATCCTGCATGAATATGAGTTTTTCTTTTCTCGGAGGTACATTAATATGAAGGATGTGCCACCCCAAGTCATACAACATACCATCTCGATGATGGATGACATTAGACCAATGAGGCAATGACCCTATCCTATGAATCGAAACTATGTGATGATTGTGCAAGAAGAGATATAAAGCTAACAATGCAGGATTAATTTATAAGTTTGAAAACATGGACTGGGTGTCTCCCAATGTCATTGATGTTAAAAAGAATGGTAAGGTCCGAGTTTGTGTTGATCTCAAAAACGTAAATAATGCAACTCGGAAAGACCATTACCGCACTGCCATTTATAGACAATGTACTAGAAAGAGTCGCTAGAAAGGAGGCTTATAGCCTCCTTATAGCTTCCTAGATGAACTCTCTGGGTACAATCAAGTATCCATAGCACCAAAGAATCAACAAAAAACTATATTTGCCATGGGATGGGGAGTTTACGCCTCCAAGTGATGCTCTTTGGGCTCACCAATGCTCCCACAATATTTCAGGGACTGATGATCACAGCTTTTAAAGAGTATTAAAAGAGATTTCTTAGAGGTGTTTTTCAACAACCTGTGTGTGCATTCCACATGTGATGATCATCTTCACAGTTAGATGTTTTGCCATCCATATGCTCCATGCTAGTAAGTACATTAGGACCATCACAAGTCTTAGATGTTATGCCATCTCTGTCCTCCATTCAAATGAGAACATCATGACCATGATCATTAATACTTTTCATGTGCTAATGATAGGGGCTCTAGACCACTAGAACCACTAATATAGTGCGATGCACACATAGCACATTCAATCTATCATATTGTTTGTGCAATATTATCACATTGTATCAGCTATGTAGGACATTATGTGTTCCCACTAAAGGTCCTACTATATGGCATACTATTTGAGTATACATACATCTGGCTACACTTGATTGTACAATGACTCAATTTGCTTACTTTAGGTAAGTACTTTAGAGGGACGAAAAATTTTAATGATTGATGATGGTGAGCCTTCCTTCATGTGAATATTTTAGTAAGGCAAACATTTAAAATGATAGTATGAAAACTTCATATTAATCAGGATAGGGTACATATATCCCCAACAAGACATAGTGGCTGCAAATTCAAGAACCATACCAGTCGCTTCCAAAATCTATCTCTCTCTCTCTCTCTCTCTCTCTCTCTCTCTCTCTCTCTCTCTCTCTCTCATACCTCTCTCTCTCTCTTTGTCTATCTCTCTCTCTCTCTCCCGAAGTGCATAAGATGAAAAACAAAAATTAACTAGTATAATGACTTGTGAGGAAAAAAGATAGTAGTAGACATCATTGAAAGTCTGACTACTAACTTGTGCTATGTTAAGCATGTACATAATGTGTTCCTCATCCCTTCCACACCCTATAGATGTCCTTCATGGATATCTTTTATTTTCTTCCATTGAATTAATTTGCATAGGCTTCTCACATTGCTTTCATTCGATGATCAATTTTTGGAACCACATTGATCCTTCTAATGGACACCATCTTCAACATTGTGCACCCAAGCCATTTCGTGCTTGTTCAGAGGAAAATGACATAACTAATTTCATCCTCTTAGTAGCTACCTGATTTGATCTTTGTGGCCCTTTCACATAGTTAAGGCCATGTCTCAAGTTAGGGAGCATGGTTGCTTGGGTGTGCAACTCGTGCAGCATTGGAAGAGTGGACACTTGATGAATCCTTAGATGTAGGGGTAAAGTTTTGTAGGACATGAGCTTGGTAGTTCCTCAAATGACCTAATGTTCCTCCTTCAAATGCTCCCATCAGTTTTGAGACCATAGTGCATGTTCTTCCTTTTGATGGCGCTACTCAATTGGGTACAACTTCTACCTCTGAGGCTAATTGATCTACGAGAGGGTATTTTTCTTGGTTGTCTCCCTCTAGATATATTTGTTACAAAAGTTTCTTCCATTGCCATTTGGATATTGTATCATTAGTCTTCATGGCCTGAGGTGCACAACATTTTAAGCTTTATTAGACCATATTTTTGTGGGGGTGATCCATTTTTTTGCAAATTTACCCATGATGTATCGAGTAGAGGTCACCACTTACAACCTTAAGGAATTTTTAGGTTTATTATGTGGAATTTACACATCTAGTGTTCCCAAAATACCCAATTTATGAGTCTACTAAGTGATATTGAGTGTATTGACATGTCACCATTGAATTAATAGGGGGTGGTATCTTTAAAATAAGCTTGATTTTGGTGTAGTCTATGGAGATTCCATTTTTGGACACAACATGACCTAATATTACCCCATGCTTGACCCAAATTTGGCATTTGAGTGGGTTGAGATAGACTTTGTAGAGGCAACACCTTTTGGAAACAATTGAAAGATACTTTTCACCCACAAAATTCAAGAGGCATTGGCAACAGGTTGACTTTAATGAACAAGTTGTCTACTAGATTGCCAATTCCAAGATATTATAAAGTGACATCAAATAATTCCCACGGACACTCCGCATTTGATTTTAGAGATGAAGATTCAAGAGAAACAGATTCAATATCAGATAATGGACCCACAACTTAGAAACGCGAGACACTATTCACACAAAGAAAGTATGTGAGTGTCAAGAGGCGATGAATCATGGCACCAATTCCAGAACCCAAGAGACATGTAATGTTATCTGAGGAAAAGATGATTGTGAAGCCATGTGCATCGGCATTTGGAGTAAGACAGGGATTAATAGACATAACTATCTTCTTCAAGAGTTTTCTTGTTTTCTTCATCAAGGTGATAAGGACTCGAGGACATGACATTGTAAACCCAAATGGAAATCCATGGCTAATGAGAAATCCATATGTAATCGAGGATATCAATGGTTAACTGGACTATCACATGGTACATATTGGATCATCTGGGTAGAGGTAAAAGACAAAGTGGTTCATAAAACTCATGGAAATGCCTACAAGCTTAAAGGGAGAAGAAGCACTAGAAATGCAACTGCAACATTAATGCAGATCCTTGATGATCATGCTTTACCACAACCTCATCTTCCACAAACAATGCTGGATGGAAGTGTGGAATGCCAACATCATTTTCCCTTAGGAATGACAAAGAAGGCTGTGCTAGAAATAGTCAATAAAAATTTACAAGATAGAGAAGAGAGCATGATTTCAAGGGCAACCTTGTATAAAATTTGGCGTGGATAGTTTTTCCATGTCAAGACACCATCAAAGCAAAGGATGTCAAATTCCAGACGTGTGATGAATTGAAAAATGCCATTGAGCATAGTAAATGTGAGCACAAGCAAGGAAAATATAAAAGATGGCGAACAATCCATTTAACTCATGTGCAAGATGCTAGATTGTTGTATGCCTCTTAGAGAGAGGAAGCTATTGTGCATGTCAAAAGGTCCATGTGCATTACCATTGATGGCATGGATCAGAATACAACAACATTCCCAAGGTCTAGACATATCCCACTGCCATTGGAGGGTAAACGTGGACTAAAAACACATTTGTGTGGAGTATTAGTGCATGGATTTTGACTCTTTTGCGATGTATGGATTGATTTCTTGCATGAGCACGATAGTAACCAAGTGGAAACATCCATCATTAAAGCAATGTGGAAGGTCAGAGATGCACGTGGATGTTTAGCTCGCACCTTGCGTATACAAGCTGATAACAGTTGGAGAGAAAACAAGAATAGATATATATTTGGTTTATGCTCTATGCTGGTTGGTTTGAAAATATTTGAAGAAGTGGAAGTTGGTTTTCTTCTTGTCAGTCATACACATGAAGACATAGATCAAATATTTAGAGATCAAATATTTAGTGTTATCTCTGGTGAGTTAAAGTCAAGGGATGTTTTGACATTGGAGGATGTGATGTCTCAAATTGGGAAAAATTTTGGAGACTCTCAAAAGGAGGAATCAGAAGTGGCTATCTTGGAGAGAATGGTAGATTGGAGGGCATTTATAGAGCCACATTTAAAAGGGGGAGATGATGCATTAATAGGGTACACAAATCCACACTATTTCTCATTTAGCATGCATAATGATATTCCAGTGATGCAATGGAAGCACTACTCAGTGGATGGAGATCATTTATGGAGTGAGCCATATGCTTTATTACAGAGAATAACTCCATTGGAGGAAAGTAGATTTGTTCTTACAAAGAACAAAGCACTTGACGTAGATGAAATGAAAGGCTTGGATGCCTTTATTAAACATCTTCAAAGTATGAGGCAAAAATATCCTAAGTAGGCAATAAAGAGGGGAGATAATCAAGTCGGCGGTTGAGGCACTTGTCAAATATTTACAAAAACAAGAAAATTTAATGAGCATTGAATACTCTGAATATTTTGGCACCGAGATCCACATTGGATACAAATACAGAAATAGATGAGGAAGAAGCTAAGTAATGCCTTTTACCTCGAAAATGTTGTAGTAGAAAGGGGGATAAACCCTTACCAGAGTTTGTACCATTTGATGAGATTGAAGAGAGGGTATGTTTGTTGTAGTTTGGGCATCTGATGAAAACTCAGAGTTGGATGAATAGGGTGGCCCAATTTGGGTGGCAAAGGTTTCTCATATAGCAAGGGATCAAAAGGGAATGCCTATGACATTCACAGCTTTATGGTATGAACCAAAGCCTTTGAAAACTCTTCCCAAAAAATACACATTGAAACAACTTTATGAGGGTTGCTTGCAAAAGAAACGTGAATGGATTCCAAAATAAAGAGGGTTTGACAGAAGCGGAAGTGAATAGCATTATTCATTGCTAGAAATCAAGGACTTGAAGTTAAAAAAAGAAGCATGGCTATGATGTTGAAAAGTGTATCACAATTCCTGATCCCAACCTTGCACATATTGGACATCATTTGGCTAGTAGGCTTAACCCATCAAGTGAAAATGCAATACTAGAATCTGATGACTCTGAATGAGATTCAAAAGGATAGGATAACATATTGTATGACTTGTTCCTAAAAAATGGTATATCATTAAACCGTGAACTTTAGACATATTATTCAATCAAATGGTGTATCTATACACCCCAATTCGACAAACTCTTTTCTATACCTTGATTGGGTATATCATCTTTTCTATCTTGGAGCCTCTACTCGGGGTGGGGGGAGGGGTCACTCACAAATATGTAAGTATAGCACATTGGTTCAATAGAGGGGATTTTCAAATTCCTCATGCGGTACCCTATTTTCAAGAAAGATAGTGAACCAAGAAATGAGAAACAATTTAGATTAGACTAATTATGAAGAGAAAAAAGAAGATGCATGAAGCATCATGATAGGAATCAAAACTTGTGCATGTTTCAAGAGAGCTTAAGGAGCATATAGGGAATGTCTGCGAAAGGGACACATGCGTGGATGCTCCATGGATGGAAAGAAGCTAAAATAGATACGATAAGGAAAATACTTTCAAAAATAAAACAAAAACTGTTCTAAAAGGAACAGTCCACAAATGGGAAGAAGCTTAGAGAATTAGAGCATCAGAGCATGACAAAGAATGTTTTGCATGGGTCACAACCTATAGGTGACTGGCAAGACCTAGGTGTGTACTTTATTTGGGCTTTACTAGCACAAGATATGTGAATTTTGAATGCAAATGTGGGAGATGTCTAACTCCCTTGCATTTCTTCTGACCCCCACAACAGGTGGGAAGCTAAAAGTTTACTACAAAAGACCTATGTCTCGTAATGACCCCGCAAGTGCTCTCAAAAACAAAGTTGTGTTTTGCCACCTCTGACAATACACATTACCAAATTATCCCACCTAAACAAGTGCAAAGAGGCCTAAAATGGCTAGAAAAACAAAAGATAAAATGGCTCACTAGCAAGTTTGATATTCTAGGTTAAGAAATGAAACCACCTTTGACATGATTATGGGCAGAAGTGCGGGAAAGAGGAACCAATGCGAAATTATAAATAATATTAGATTTATTCAAAGAGCATTGCACATGTATGAATTGAGTTCTAGTTCATACACTTATGCATGAAAGCTACAAATATGAAAAATAGTCATAGTTTTAACACCAACATGCAGTAGCCCATAAGTGTAGAGTGCATTTTTTCAAAAAGCTTTTCTTCCCAACCAAATAAGAAAAAGTTATTTCAGTGTACCCTTAAATGTATGCGCACATCGAGGGTACACATTTTAGCCCAGTATTGGACATCCCTTAAACCATAGCAAAGGTCCTTGATTGGTTGCCTTCTTTGGTTTGTAAGAAGCTCAAGTAGTGCTCTTTGGAATGGAGAATTTCTTTCATATATGTGTAAAAAAATTACTTGATGTTTTTAAAATATTATACAGTCCAAGACACATGTTGCATAGGCACAATAGCACTTGTAATATTTTAATGATTTGATTCAAGATGCCAATTGTATAGCATTATGATCTCAAATTCAAGTTGAAAATATATGGGTTAGTTTAGACACCAACCAGGTTTGTCAAATTCCATTGAGCAATGCATAAGTCACAATAGAAAAAATTATCATATTCAATATAGTTTTGAACTTCACAAAAAAATGGATATATCCAATAATCCATTAGCCCATACATCGCATATGAGAACCTCTAATCAGGTACAAAAAAGAACAGGCACATTTAAACTCAAGGGTAGCCAACACGTAGGGCAATGTAAAAAATTGAATATTTTTATAAAATGGAATAGAGAGTACTGCACTAGTAACCACTTATGATATGAGTTATCACTTATTTTATGATGATGTGTTATTGAATATAACATACAATACATAAATAAGTTTTCTATGGGAACTTGAAAAATACTTAAAGTAAATTCTAAGTGTTAAAAAAGTAACGTTCACTAAGTGAGGCATACGTGCACACAAAGTAAAAGTCTATGGAAGAGCATATGCGCAAAGACGTAATCCCAAATCATGAAAAAGAAGGAAGCATGCACACAAAGTAACACTCCATCATACAACTCTCAAAGCAACATAAATGTTGCCTAAAAGACACACCACCAAAAGAAACAACTTATGCTAAGATAGTATGCATTGTTAAGAAATATTCCCACTTTTTATCATTCCTTTCACCGAATAAATTTTTTTATTATGCCATGTATTATCCCCTTGTAATATTAAAATATTCCTCTTGTAATGTCGAGTCTTCACAAATTTTCGCTAGCTTTTAATCATTCTTGTCACCTAACAAACCTTTTATAAGCCCTTTATAATCCTATACTCTTCCATTGTAATATTAAAATCAAGCTTATCATTTTCATCCTACTCATCCTCCTTAAATATATGGCCTATTCAAGATCTACCTTAGTCATAGATAGGGGAAAATAAATTTAAAAGCATTTTTTAAGAAGATCTATGACATCAAGGAAGGAAGTGTGACTAGAATTGTGGTAAGGAGCCCATCTCGGCATTAGTATGAGTCAATTAGTTGCAACTTCATTCCAATTAATTTTAGGCTTTGAAGTTTACATCGTAATGGATCATGTCTCTGGGAATTTACTTTGCAGTGGAGTAGCTCGATGATTAAGACAACTCATCGTGTGTGTGCAAAATTTGACGATATCATGGGACATGATTCGCATCACATGCTTATGCTGCACCCTACCCGAAAGATGATGCATGTGCCTCCTAGCCTTGAGACTTCACGCTTCTAGCTTTTTGCTTTTTGCTTTCCACCTATTATGCCATACCTCAAATTTCCACCCAAAAATTTAAAGTCTACCTACAAGACGAAACATGTAGGCTTCCACACTTCACCTTTTGTTTTCCCCCTGTTTTCCCCCTCTTATGCTATGCCCCTTATGCAACAAAGTCAAGGTCCATGGTCTGATATAAGAGACTTTCCACCATACCACTTAACGCTCTATTTTTCCAAAAAAATACATCCATAAACGTCCATGCCAACGTAAAGCAGTATGTCGATGTCAAAGCCAAAAGCAATCTTCGAGTTGCTGTCCATGCTAGAAGTTGTTTGGAATGGTGACATGCTACAAAATTAAGAGCTAAACTAAAGCCTTGATGTCCATGAAATGCCTTGGAGACTCAATGCTCGGCTTTGTTTTTTTTCCAATTTGTCTTTCACTAAGGACTTAAACCCGAGCTATAAGGTAGGAGATGTAACGAGGAATAGTTCAGGGCAGAGGATTTAGGACTGGAAAGTATAGGGAAATGGGGTGGCGGAAGACATTACGGGCAAGAAAGTTCCTAGAATCCGGTGAGCGACTAGCGATCGCGAGTCGGATTCATTCCCCCACATGGAGGGCCAGAGGGAAGGGTTGACCCGTGGTTAGTTTAATTATAGATGGCTTAGATGTTATACACCAATTTGAATGATGTTGATATGCTCCTCTTCTAGAGCATCGATCTAGGTTTGAATGTGAATCCAAGGGCCATGCTTAATCAAGGCCGCCATTGCGCCTGTCGCGGTGAGATAGCTGTTCAATTAAATTTCCACCAAATGGGGCTTGAGTTACTTTAATTGTGGGCGGCTATGACTTTTAGTGGACTTCGAGATTCCCAATAGGCCCCCCAGTCAATGGATACATGTATTAATTAATTAGTTGTGGACACGGGAGGGCAATACCAGATTAAGCTAAGGCAAAATCTAGGCAATCATAAATTAATCGAGTAGAAAATTAAGGCAATCATGGTGATTCCAAAAAATCGGGAAGGTTCTAAGGCACCGTAGTCCAAAAGTTCTGCCCCGTCAATGAGTATATGAGGAAGGGGAGAGGGAGGCTTGAGGGTCCAAGAGAGTGGCACTTGAGAGACAGAGCTTAGGGAGAGAAGGTAGAGAGATCAAGCAAAGAGAGAAGAGAGATGGCTCAATTTTGAGAGAGGGGAGAGGGACAGTTGAGAGAGGGGGAGAGAGAGAGAGACAGAGAGAGTTGAGGGAGGAGAGAGGGACGGCGTTTCATCCAGGAATGCTTGCCTCGCCTTGCTTTCCTTCCTCGATGGCTACGCAGTCACCACCATCGAGGGGCTTGACAGCGCGCAGAAGGGATTCCATGCAGTGCAAGATGACTCGCAGTGCAGTTTCTACACTCCTGGAATGTGCATGTCCATGTACGGTTGATTGCACCATGCTCAAGCCAAGCAATCCGAATCATCTGATGGCGAAGCTCGCAGTGAATTGCGCACGCTCTCGAACCTTTCTGTGGAAGACGCAAAAAAGGCAATCGTTGGAAACTTGTGCAGATGCAGGGGCTACATGCCTATACTCGATGCTTATAAGAGCTTCACTACAGACGTTGACGTAGAAGACCTGGGCATAAACACGTTCTGGACATCTGCTAAAGAAGCCGATGTCAACCTTCTGCTTGCTTACTCAGCAAAGTTGAGGGAGGGGAGAGGCTAAGTGAAGCAGGCCGGTGGAGGGAAGGTGAGTGGAGCGCATGAAGAGGCAGGGTGGAGAAGGAGAGGCTGAGGGCAGAGAAGGGAAGAGGGAGGGCGCAAGAGGGAGAAGGAGAGGCGAAGGGGAGAAGAAGGGGGAGAAGGAGAGGCGAAGGGCGAAGGGGGAGAAGGAGAGGTGAATGGGGAGGAGAGGTGAAGGGAGGAGAAGGAGAGGCGAAGGGAGACACTTAGCGGAGAGAAGAGACGCGACGAGGTACAAGGAGGCATCGTAGCTTAGGTTAATGAGATTTATTAAGTAATATAGCTTAGATAGCTTAGGTTAATTCATTAAGGGGAGGCAATTCGAACTAATTAATTAATTCAAAAGAGCAGAGGAGCGATTAGGTGA
The DNA here is from genome assembly GCF_047967505.1 of Dipteris shenzhenensis. Classification (NCBI taxonomy): domain Eukaryota; kingdom Viridiplantae; phylum Streptophyta; class Polypodiopsida; order Gleicheniales; family Dipteridaceae; genus Dipteris; species Dipteris shenzhenensis. Next base: position 13,467,785 of record NC_141628.1, on the reverse strand, counting down.
ACCCTGAGATAGGATGTCGAAGATTAGTCCGCCGCCGACTGAGTGGGTTGGATTCTAGGCACTTTCCAGCCCGGAATCTCCGATTCCAAATTATTCTCCCACGTGGAGGCCGGAGGGAGGGGCTCCAAGCGAGCGACACGTGACACAGACGTTTGAAAATTCTTCTTAGGTTGCCATATTCCGTCTATTAATCTGGAGATCTAGTCTCATCCGTTCCATCAAGGTCGTGCGTCGGCGGAGATTGAATCTACCGTCAGATCAACGCTTCTTAGAACTCAGAATCTCCCGTTACAAAATTCAAAAAATCCAACGTCACGTGTCACGCTGGCCACTCCCTACGTGTCAGCCCTTCTCAGCGGTCCCTCCCATGCAGGCCCTGTGCTACTCCATAGATCTCTCGCCACACTTTTGCCTCCATACTTTTACACTTTTGCTTTTGTTTTTTCGCTCTTACGCTATGCTAAACCCCTCGGACAATTTACGGTTTCTTACTCGCATGTCATCGCTTGCGTGCAAATCGCAAGTTAGCATGAATCCCAGCGTCGTGCCTGCGCTTGATCCATCCCAGCCGTCCTGCCCACGTTCTCTCCCTGCTACCCTCGTAGCCGCATTCGTCACAATCGCTCTGTGTACAGCTCCAAATTGGGGATTAACTTCGGATCTACCCTCAACCTTCATGCGGACAATCAGCACGATAATGTCTGCGTTCCTTCCGCCTGTTTCGCCATTGGCATCCAGCATTTCGACAACTATAGCGACTTGGCAGCTGCGCCAGAAGGTCGCCGCAGTAGAACGAAAGAAGGGACTATCGAGATCGAAACGACATTGGGACTTCTGCTCTTTTCGTATCGTGGCAGGCCGATGTCCGATTTACCTGAAACTACGAACTCCACTGAACAATTCTTTGGATTCCGTAGGTCGGATTTGCGAGCCCTCGAAAGTTGAATCTACAAATCCTCTTGATGTACCAGCACAAGAAGTAAGGGAGAGTTGTGCACACGCGAAGTCATCAGCGAAGAACAGCGAAGAGTCCCTCGCTGAGGATTCAAGTCCACCAAATGTAGCTTTACGCAAAGAAAAGGCCGGGCTTCCTCCCACAGGTAATCAGTCCCCGCAATCAAAGTATCTTGAGCTGAACCAGAGAGGAAAGATAGCATTGCTCATTTCAGGGCTAACGCCCAAATACCAGAAGCTGCAATTCGTACAACTGATGATAGTGGTCACAGTGCAGGCGTCTGGCTACTTGCTTGGCATCTTCGAGAGGGTGGTACAACGCAAGGGTATCAGTCCATTGGAAGCACTGGCAACAATGTATGCGATTCCAATCATTCCCCAGGCTGTGCTTCATTGTTTTTCTTGCACTTTTTATTCACGACCAGTGCTCATCCATCTCACCCCTGAGCAGACAGACTGTTTGGTTAGTAGTTTGTGCGACGGGATTCCTGCTCTGAGTGCTGGTGACGAACAGTCCTCGTTGAAATGTTATACAACATTGTTTTGGATCCCGTTGTCGCTGCTGTATTTGGCGCCGACGGTGTATTATGCAGTGCATTTCCTAGAGCGTGAGCACAGGTGCCTCCTCTATTCCGTTGCGGCTATCCTCTTGGTAGCCGGACTAATCGCTTGGCTGGGATCGTCTACACTGGTAGTGTCTATGCGTGCAAAGCTATTCTCTGTGTATACAGAGCTAGTAAGGTCTCCGCTTCCAGATCAGCAAGCGTGTCACAGAGTCCTTTGCGCACGCGTTGCCCGGTGCTTTTGCGGGGCCTTGACGTTCTTTTCCAGGCTTTTATGCGGGGCCTTGACGTTCTTTTTCGGACTCTTTGGCTTGACCTTGAGCTATTTGTCGACTTTACCGTTTGACGTGCTTCCTTTTACGTTGACAATGGTGCCATCGTTGGTAGTTGGATTGGTAGCAACGGCAACTGAATGGGATTACAAGTTCAACGAACCACATAAGTCTATCTTGGAGTGGATCATACCCCACGTACGCTAGAAACCCACTTCGAGTGGATCTTGAGCAGGGAATGCTATACCACGGAATGCTCTACATTATCTCCTAGTATGCATGAAATGCTTTTTGTATTTGTGGCTAGAATAAATATGATCAAGGCTTTCCTGGATTACTTTTTCTCTAAGAGGATTTAGGAGGAAATTGTCCCAGCAATTGTTTAAGAGGATTTATGAGGAAATTGTTTAAGAGGATTTAGGAGGAAATTGTCCCAGCAACAACAAGAGAGCACAAGTGCACGTAAGCACTTGCTTTTGTTTACTAAGAAACCCGAGCACAAGTGCACGTAAGCACTTGCTTTGTTTACTAAGAAACCCATGATAATCTTGTTGCCACATTGATGATGTCCACCTCTTTGATCATGCATATAGCGAAGTGGGATATCAAAACATGCAGTCTTTGATTTTCGAATAGAAATCTACGGACAAACTTCGTGTCAATGCAGTTGGAAAAGCTCAAGGTTACTCCAAAGTAGGTAGCCCCTAGTTAATCCAATTTTGTAGTTAAAGAGTTGATGGGTCCCTACCTTGATGTTGTGCCCCTCTGGATTGGTAATGCAGGAATGTTATATTGTTTGTTAACATGCCAAATATATTGCTCCTCAATGTGTCAAAAGAATAAAATATTTTATTTGGCTAGTTAGTATTCACCTTGTTGGGTGCATTGATTCAATACATATAACAAGGTGAAATTTCTTAGAGTAAGAAATACCCATTGCCTATGTATTTGGTATGGATGGCCATTTCCTAATTTTTCTTTCACTTTGGTTTTGGGATTTAGAAAAATCTTCTTTGGTTTGTTGCTATGGCAAGTTGAAGTGCCCTATAGCTGCTTAGAAAACTTGCATGAAGTGCACAGCCTGGTGCGATATTATGGCTCTTCATGCACAAATATCCCCTGAGTGGAAGTCAGCTGCCAAAGAAAGAGTGCAAAGGAGAACAATCCTTTTGGGCACAAGCCAAGGCAGAGAACCATGTGAGTGCATAATTGAAATACAACAATAGGCATAGAATGCCACATTCTTGAAAAAACTCCAGCAATGTTGATATAGATCTTGCCTTTTCAATTTAAAATAATTGCACCAATAACTACCCACACGTGCTTGCAATCTGCAAAACACCACACTCTTCTTTGCCGTATCACCTCAAAAACTGCATACTATCCCTCCATGAATCAGATGCCAACTGTAGGCGCTCCATTCGATTAATCTTTGAGTCGGTATGGCCCCCATTGCTGCACCTGCCTTTATCTCTTGGTTCACTTTAAAAAGAAAAATTGTATTTTTATGCAAGTAAGAGACAAAATAAAGGCACACAAAAAAATCTCCACATTGTTGTTGTTTGCTGAAAATCGCTCCTTAATGATCAGCAACCCAGGCCTGCATAAGGCTCCACACCATGTCCATAATCTTCGCAAAATGATTCCAAGCATTTTGAAGTAGCGTTGATCTTCGCAAATTTTATGTTGATAATGTCCTTTTGTAGAGTGGATAAATGATCCACCACTGGTCTTCCATGCAGAGAAAGCACGGCCCTCAATTGAGGCCACTATGAGGTTTGATGCAGCAACCAAAAATGCTTTTTGAATAGCAAAAATGCTAAGAGATGGTCAGAAATTAAATCCACTTAAATTGCCAATCATGGCTCTCTATATTTCCTAGCCCTCAGTACATATTTATTAATATATTTTACAATTATTTTTTTCATGGAACAGATAATTGCGACATTTAAATGGAACTTGGATCCTACTATTTAATGAAATTTTCCTACTAGGGAAAAGGGGGTTAGGAAAAATATAAACATGAGACACGAGACAAGGTCCATTGAGGCCCAATCCTCCCTGCAAGTTACACCCCGAAGAGCTCACAATTTATCCTTAGTTGCAACCGTGTAATATTATGTTGTGGACCACAAAAATATGAAATGTCATCCTTTGATCTTGCATCCAACTTGGCTATCTCCCCTGTTAAACATGAATGTCGCCTCGCATCGAGAGCATGCATCAAAAGAGGGGAATGTTGTGTGATACAAAGGAGTATTATGAATAGTTAGGACATTAGCATGTTACATGAATATCAATAGTCATATCTATATTGCAGTTTGAAGAATCAATATTTGCACACACCAGTCCTGATTTTATGCAAGCATGGGGAAATAGAAGGTTAAAACTCAATATTTGGATAAAGGCAGGAGAAGAAGCTTTCCTGGTAAAAAGAATGTCAGGCAATATGCAAAGAACGAGAAAAAACAATAGCCAATACCTGGAATGGTAGGAAGCGTGGGTTGGACAAAAATGGCCGCCAGTCATTTGTGGATTTTGCTTTGTATTTTTTTTTTCCTTGCAAAATAGCATTTCTATAACTGGTGACTCACTAGTATAAAGTAATTTTAAATAAGAAAAATCTCACCCCCACCTCTATAAGGCCTTAAAGTATCCCCAATTCATAAACGTTAGATATTTGGTGACTCACAAATAAATGCTTATATACTATGCCCTCCTACCATAACTAGGAGAATCCCTTCCAAACAAGCACCACCTTGTGAGATATAATCTACACATGCACCTTGGCCATTGCTGTTGTGTCGAGCTTGGGAAGTGAAGGATAGATTTGCAAGGTGCTTTAAATAATGGGGATGTATTGGAGTATGCTTGACCTGCTGCAAAGCATTTTGTTGGGAATTGGTGTGTTTGCTTCAACTTTGCTAGCTTTCGTGTTTGGAATTCCAAGGTGCCACAAATGATGGCATTTGTGGTGAGAATTGATACAATATGTAGACAGGGCTATGATGAGTCTAATATGCCTAAGTTGTCCTGATGTAGCTATTGGTATTTGTCTAGATATGATCAATCTGAGATCCATAGATTGCCATTGGGTCTTTGTTCGCTAGGTGCAAATGATGTTGTTCCATAAGGTTTGCTAGTTGCATTTGCTTTTACGACCACTCAAGCATGTCAATATTGAAATCTCCTAAAGCGAAGGTCGGGTAACTAGATGGTTTTGTGGTTAATGCTTGCAATAAGTGCTCTAAGAAAGTGTGAAGGTGGCACACCTCGGTTCGGTATATTGAAACAATAAACATTGATTGCCTTGGATTTGGTTAGAAATTTGTAGTAATCATTCAACGCTAGGGGCTATGAGCAACTAATGTGATTATAAGGAAAGTTTGCATTTGTACAAAAGCGATGTACCCATTCCTTGGAACATGGTGATTGCAGCGTATTTTTGCTTGTTTATGTACTCTCTTGGATGTGTGGTTCTAGTTTCGATGAGATACAGCAAGTCAAATGCTTGGAGATTTTAATTTGCATTTAAATCGGCTGTATGTAATTGCAACGAACGCATGTTCAATGTCTATAAAATAACATGTGTTTTGCTCTAGTTTTCAAGACGCGGTACATCAAACTACCAAGCTACAGATGTAAGAAATCTGTGTATCTCTATTGCAACAGTTGAATCTACGTGAAGGTGAGTGTTGTTTAAGGTTTTTATGAGATAGAGATTTTCTTTGGCATAGACTCTTGAAAGTGTTGTGTATGTGATACCATGCTGTGTCCTGCCTGTGAGATTAAAGCATAGCGATTCCAATGTTGAACCATCGGTCTATTGGAATATGTATTCGCTATTCACGAGAATTGATTTGTTCGTACTGAACAAGTGAGACAATGTCAAGGTTGATGGCACCCTGCGAAAGCATGCAGAGTTGATTGTTCTAATGTATGAGACGAATTTAATAATATGTTGAGGTAAAGGGCAGTGTGCCCACCCACTTGTACAGTGCCCATGTATACTCATATATATATGATAGAGGAATAAGCTGGAGTAGCTTTTGCCCCACCACTTTTGGTGTCTCCTTATTCCTTTGTGTGTGCTCTCCTCTCCCACAACTGGTATCAGAGTAGGTTGTGGTGTTCGATCTGCGGGGAGCTTCGTGAGGGCTTGTGGTGTGTGCGGATCGAGCATTGAAGGAGCTTTGGATCGATGTCTCTCGTGGAGAAGATGGGGCAGCCATAGCTATGCTGATCTACTGATCTGAGCTCCTGAGCTCCAGGAGCTCGAGGAGAAGAGCCTGAGGAGAGAGTTCAATGCAGCCATCGAGGGAGCCCAGGCTGTTGAGGCACCCATGAGCGTGTGTTGCAGGACACTGTTGTAGAGCCGTGAGTAGGAGTGGTTGGAGAAGACATCATTTGGGAGCTTCATTGCCTCGTTGATGGAAGCATTGCTTCGTAGATACTTGCTAGAGATCGTTGACATTGGTGTTTCGTAACTCACGAGTGGATATTGTTGGAGCTGCCCGTATGGCAGAGGAGCTGTGGTTGAAGCGTATGTGCTTGGAGCTTTGAGCGATGCACTCTTGAGGCTGAGCCTTCATTGGAGAGCGTTGTTTGGAGAGGGTTGTAGGGAAGCTCTTTGTAGATGTAGCTGCTGCAGATGGCTCGTGAGCCACTGCGAGCTCTTAGATGGAGTAGATAGGAGTCTCTTTCTCTCCATACCCTTATCCTTCCTGTGAGCAAAGGAAGAGCAGCCCAGTGATAGCAACAACATCCACTTTGGAGAAAAAGAGTGAGTTCTTTGTTTTTAGTCTGGAAATCTGACAGTATTTCAGACAGTAAAAGTGAGCAGAATGCCATTTTCGACAGCAAGTATTTGCAAATCCATAAGGATTTAGGCTCAGTGCCCAGTAGAGGAGTCGGAGAACTTTGGAAGGGATACGTTTTCTCTGTTGACAGCTCGGTCATCCGAGTTTACAGTACAGAGTTATTTACTGTCCAAAATAGGGACAGTTCATGATCAGTGTGCAGATAGCCATTTTGCAGACTATATATCTTTTCACCTGTGCAGAATCTGCCGCTGCGTTCAATTAGAGAGTTGTAGATCCTTCAAAACACTACAACTTTGCTGTTGGATGCAAGTTGATCCAACTTTTGGATCAAAAGATATTGCTGTTTAAAAACAGTGACAGCACAAGTACAGTGCCATTTTTCTTTTTGCAGATGTCACAAGGGTACAACGGATGCATGATATTGTCGCTTACTTGGATGCACAAATGATATAGTGGTACATGCCATTTGGATGCCATTTTGGTTGTCAATTGACACATTTTGGATGCATCATTCCTCACATGGTGTGAGAGGTCTCAAGGTCGAGCAGAAAATATAGCCTTGGTAACATTTGTGAGGTGTCTTGATGCTGAGTTCAGTGACATTGATAGTCACTTTGCACTGATTTGGTTGGGCATTGTACTTGCCATTTTGCTGGTGTTGCAGTTGACATACGGGGATTTGGTTGGGCATTGTACTTGCCATTTTGCTGGTGTTGCAGTTGACATACGGGGTCATCTGCTGGATGTATTTTGACCATTTTTTGGGGCTGTTTTTGCTGGAGCAGATGAGTGCTGTAAAGGGCAGCAAACATACAAGGAAGCTGCTGTTGCTGTTTTTATGACAAGACAGTCATTTTCAGGAGTGAATATCTCTTTTCTGGTGCGGAATTGCACTTTGTGCCGAACTGAAAAGTTGTAGTTCATAGAACATACTACAACTTTTCTTTTGGAAGCAAGTTGATCCGGTATAAGCTGCAGGAGTTACAGCCTCTGCAAAACCACAAAAAGTTGCAGTCTACTGTCTATTTGTGACTAATGTGCAGGAAGCTGTTTTTCAAGTGAGAATATCTGAGAATCCACAAGGATTTGGCTCTTGAGATCAATTGACAAGTTGTAGATCTTTCTACCAGCTACAACTTTGCTGTTTACAGCTTTGGCATTTGGTCTTTCAGTGAAAAGATATCGCTGTTCAAAGACAAGGACAACGTGTTATTTTGCCCAAAGTGGCTGTGAGGTATTGTTGTAGGGATTTCTCTTGCACAACAGTGAATTGGGAACTCACAGTAAATTACAGAAAGTGATTGGGATCTCACTTAAGTCCAAGGGCATTATTGGCATTTTGGCAAATCACTTTGGCACATTTGGCAAGTGGTGAATGCTTGATTTTGTTGCCAAAGGATTGCACACTTGAGATGATGCATTTGTGATGCAGTAAATGCCATTTCGATGCATTATGGATTTGCATTGGTGGATGCCGCACTGATGTTTATGGATAGTTGAGCTGGGCTCCTATTGCCATTGGTTGAGCAGGCATTGCTCATTTGGTTCAGTGCATTTCTTACTTGGATTGCCAAGCATTAGCAGGTTACTGGGCTGCATATATTCTTGTTTATGCCTCTTTATGGCTGAGTGCTTTTGAGCATTGGATCAGCCAATTTATTTGGAGACGTGGTTGGTCTGGACAACACTATATTTTTTGGTCATTTGGGTTGCCTATTGCACTATACTGCTCTTTGGTTGTGACCTATTGTGCCACAGATATGGCATCTATAGCTGGTAGTGCCCTCTTTGATATTGAGAGGTTGGATGGATCAAACTTTCAGTATTGGAAAGAGCAGATTTATGATGTGTTAGTGCAGAAGAGGTAGCATAAGCCCATTCAATGCAAAGGTGTCAAGCCTAATAGCATTAAACAGAGTGATTGGGATGACATGGATGAGCAAGCATGCTCTATCATTCAGTCATCACTCTCGAAGTCAGTCTACTTGCAGGTACAGGATGGTGTACAGGGTGTAGACTACCATGCATATGAATTTTATACTCGTATATGCCGGATGTATGACCATGATAGTGTTATGTTATAGCATGATGGGTTGAAATGTCCTGATGGGCTGAAATACAGCCTTGATATGCACTCCAAAGGTCGATCAATTGGTAGAAACAGGTCATGTTCAAGGGGGAATTCCAGGAGCAAGTCTAGCTCTCGGAGTTGTGTTAGATGTTTCTATTGTGGAAAGTCTGGCCACATGAAAAAGTATTGCTGGAAATGGCTGAGAAAATACAAGAAGAAGAGCAAGGTTAAGAATGACAGGAAGAAGGAGAAGAAGCATGTTGAGCTTCAAGGCATGGATGCCAGGGTTTCCACTGACAGTAGCAATGATGAAGGCATTCTTTTGTCTATGTCTGACACCTCCTTCTTGGCCACTGATGTACCCATTCTTGGTGATTGGATGTTAGATCCATGTGCTTCATGTCATATGACCCCTCATAGGTCATGGTTCAGTGCATATTAGGAATGCATTGTGGAGAGTGGTTTGATGGGCATTGATCATTCTATGGATGTCTATGGTTATGGGGATATCCACCTTGTTATGCCTAGTGGCTCTATTCTTGTTCTATAGAGGGTTAGACATATACCAGGACTTGCTACGAGCAAGATCAATACTGGACAGTTGGTTGAGGCAGGTTATCATGTCTCTTTGGGTGATCATGCATGGAAGATTGCTAGAGGCAATCTGGTTATGGCTAGGGGATCACGGGTTGGATTCTCTTATGCATTGCATGTATCAGGTGTCCAGGATAAGATGCTTATGATTAGTAAGTAGCCATCAGCTAGTTTATGGTATGCCAGACTTGGACATATGTCTACTGCAGGTATGGAAGCCCTTACAACATTGAGATACATTCCTGTTATGGATGTCTCTCAAATTTTATGTCATGATTGTGATGATGGTCAGTAGTCAGGATCCTCCTTTGTGAGGAAGAAGGATCCTCCTTTGTGAGGAAGATAGTCAGTGAGAGATATCTTGAGCCATTGCAGTTGGTTCATAGTGCAGTTTGTGGGCCTATGCCTACCGTTTCACTAGGTGGTGCCTCTTACTTTGTGACATTTATTGATGCTGCTACAAAGTACATATGGGTCTATCCGATTCGGCAGAAGCATGATGTATATGATACATTTCAGCGCTTCTTGGGTAATGCTGAAAATCAATCAAGAAAGAAGCTATTGAGCTTGATGACTGATGGTGATGCAGAGTTTATCTCTTCTAGATTTCAGCATCTATGTGATACACTTGGTATCAGGAGGGTGTTGACCACTCCTCATCTTTCTGCTCACGATGCCTTAGCAGAAGGCATAAATCAGATTCTATTAGACAGGATGGGTAGCATGCTACGGTATGCAGGTCTTACCGAATGCTATTGGGCTGAGGCATGTAAGACAGCTGCATACTTGCTTAACAGGTCACCCAGGAGATCTCTGAATGGTAGAGTGCCATTTGACTTCTTGACAGGCAAGGCACCATGTTATGAGCATTTACGTGTGTTTGGCTGCGAGGCTTATGCTCATGGTTCCCGATCGAGGAGGTGTATCTTCCTTGGATATAGTGAGTCCAGTAAGGACTACAGGTTATGGGATTCTTCAACTAGAGAATTGATACACAGCCATAATGTCTATTTCAGAGAGGATGCTATGTTTAGACAGCCCAGGACTATGGATAGAAGGAGAGTGGTATTCCAAGAGAGTGTAAGTGCACTGATACCTCCGAATTCTTTGTAGGGGCAGCCCATATCCCTTGGAGTGGGAGGTTTTTCCCACGGTGAGCAGGTTATAAAGTTGGGACAGCCACGATTACTTCCTGATTTTGGTCAGAGACGCGATCAGATGTCTCGAGTATTCCACAGGTTTATACTCCTATGGAGATTGTTAATGCATCTTCTATGGACAGTTACAGTTTACTCCCAGGATGTGGAGTGCCTCTTGCAGATGAGGATGAGGCTATGCATGGTGAGGAGGATACCTTGGCTAATGATGCTCGGTATGATCCATTGGCTGGTTATGCCAGGACAGATGTGGTTTCTGTAGTTATTGACTCGGGTCATATTACGCATGGGCAGAAATCATTGATGTGTTTGCTTCGTAAGTGCCTCCATGGCCAGAAGCAATCCCCTCGAGCTTGGCTTCATAGGTTTGATACCGTTATGAGAGCTCAGGATGTGATGCGCAGTGAGACAGGTTATGGTCTTAGTATTCAGGAGGTTGCTATCCTTCTGAGGTTACTTGCCATATGGTTCCTTATGGATAGGGATGCTTTGCAGTGGGAGCTACATGATCTTGATGATGTTTGTCAGATACTTGGTTATTTCAGTATGGACAGGGGGAAGTTACTGAATACTCCATTGCCTGTATTGGCTCCATACTTGAAACACTGCAGGTTTGACGATCACAGATCAGTTGAGCAGCAAGTTATGGTTGATATGGCAGCCATAGTACTTCATGCATCCATGACTATGTTGAGACTTGGTTCTCACATGTTTGCCATTGGGGCTACACTTCCAGTTCGTGCTTCCATTGCAGTGGGAGTTGGTAGCATGATTATGGTAGATTTTGGCAGTAGGGAAGCGGTTATGGACATCAGGTCCTTATGCTTCCAGGAGCAGCATGCAGGTGATGCTGGTTGGGTAGACCAGTAGAGGTCTATTGTAGGGCATGTGCTTATGGTCACACGTGGTAGAGAGACATTTTCTTTACACAGTGACAGTTCGGGTGCTATGGACTTAGCACAGGAGCACGTGGTGGTGAGAGTTCACTCTCCCAGTGAGATCTGGCATGAGATCTTGGTTGACAGGCATCTACAACTTGTCATTTTCTATCCTACAAACTTGATGTCTGCTAGTAGCTTATCCTCTATGCACTTTGCACATTGTAAAGTGCCGATGGGCATAGGATGACAGTGTGGTCATCTTGTTTTTCAGCCTATGGCTAATTGTATTATATGTGTACTATACTCCCTTAAAGGCACACTGCCTTTAAGTGGGAGGTTGTTGAGGTAAAGGGCAGTGTGCCCACCCACTTGTACAGTGCCCATGTATACTCATATATATATGATAGAGGAATAAGCTGGAGTAGCTTTTGCTCCACCACTTTTGGTGTCTCCTTATTCCTTTGTGTGTGCTCTCCTCTCCCACATAATATGCCATGAGTAGAAATCATTCAAATTAACATGGTTGTGTTCTACACTAAAAGAGCTTCAAATATGTCTTTAACCCTTGAAATTTGGGTAACACATGAAAATTTTACATTAATTTGAAAGGATATGGGTTTTCATATTTTAGTCTATTTTTTGTTTTACCCCCCCCTCCCCCCCTTGGGGCTCACATATGATGAAAATAATGTACAAATTTAAAAATCTTGCATATTTTTCAAGGTATATACTTTATATTTTGTGGGAGGGGAGACATGAAATTTTCATATTTTTCCCTTTAGTATTTGAATTTTTTAAAGGAAATCCATGCATATTATATATGGACCTTGTCCCCTCATACCCTGGATTTTGGACGAGGGTAGTAGCATATTACATATTGAGTTAGCACCCCCGGGTGCACATATGATAGGATTGTCATGCACAAGCTGATGGACTGGGGTGTTGTCATCAACAACACCATACTGGGTTGGGCATAGCTTTTTCAATGCAATTGTTAATGCCACCCAGTTACTTTCTCTACTTGTGAATGTCACAAAGAATGTCCCTAGCTGGCGAATCATCGCAAATAATTGTTTGCGTTGACGCTGCAAGTAGTATGGAGATGTTCTAATTCTTTCAAGCTAGCGATAACCCACATCTGATTACAAAAGCGAATTCAGGCTGGGTTTAGATCTACTAACATCAGCACTAATTATTACTCTACCATGTAATTGCACTTTCCGCATCCAGATCCATAGTGAACTAGGAATAAAATTAATTAATATTTTTATCGCTTTGAAGAAAAGATTTTGAATGTGCATTGCAAAGCGTCAGTCCTCCTGCATTGTCTCCCATTGTTCAACTTTTTGGTAGCGTAGAGCTTGAAGCATGCAGTCGTGCCTCGGTTGGCCAAAGAACAATGTTGGATATTCTTTACAGTATTTGTCTTTGTACATACCTCAAGGTCTTTTCTCCTTGCTGGAGCAATTGCTATGACACTTTATGCTCTATCAAAAATCTCATTTGCATCTACATACATATGCACTAAGGTATTGTCAATTTTACCATCTTGCTCTACAAATGTTTGATTGTCTGTAAGCATTTGATGTGTGTTGTCACTGCTTTGTTGTGCCTATGCCTTAAGTTGGAAATGTGGGAGCCAAAGGCGCGATATTTTCATGCCTTCCTACTTGTAAAAGTATGTTTTGACGAGCTATTTCAATGCCTTAAAAGCCACGTTGGGACGTACATTATCGCTTATATATGTAATGCAATATTCAAGTTTCCTTTTGATGGCAATTCCTATAGTCATGCTTTCATTCAGATGTCATGGAATCACACTCTGAACACTTTCAATGTTAGTGGCAACATTCATAATGCTATCCTTTAAAAAATATTGGCCAAAGTGCAAGTACTGGCGTATTTGACCGAACGTCAACCGTAGCGCAACCAGCCTTTCTTCAAGATCGTAAAGCATTGGATTTGTTCCATCTAGGTTCAATCTTGATGTTACCTTTAATTTTCAAGGCTCATCATAGGCCACTACAGTGGCTGGTAATTAATTGTACTCTACTTAATTGCATGCAAGACCAATGGTGCCATCCCAAATACTCATGAGTTGCATGCAATTAATCCAAATTTGAGGCTGTGATGCTTATGGTTCAATGGTTTAGTTGCCAATTCTAGCCACTAATTACCTGGACAACCAACCATGATCTCATTCGAGCCAACCACTGCGGTGGCCCTCACTTTACCTAAGCCTCCACTATTCCATTCCATTCGAAGTTTCTGACTCCTTTAATTGTTTCATCATTTTTTGATGCCCTTCACCATTACTTCTCGAGCTTTCTCCGTTGCACTCTTTCTGCAACTTCTATCCCTTTTCACAATGGATCTCCCTGCACACACCAATCTTCCAAACGTGTCATCTTGCTCCTCCATCTCTGCATAGCCTAAGAGCTTCTCACTCAATCTTTCATTTCATCTGCACAATGCAAAAGCTTCTCACACAATCTTCCACCCTCCAATCTTGAAATCAAGACATCTGTGAGCTCCTCACACAATCTTTCCTCCCTTAAACTTGAAATTATGGCATACAAGATGAAAAAACTTCTTAAAGATCAGAGAGCCAAAAAGGAGGGTCTTTACCAATGGCTATGCAACATGTATAATGCATTGAACATTGATAAAGATGGAATGATAGAGTAACTAAAAAGCGAGAATGCAGAAACTAGAGCATTGATACAGGAGCTATGAGAGAGCTTCAAGGCAAGAGAGGATGCAGATTGGGTAGAGAGCAACCAAGGTGGAGAAGACAAAGAGAATGTGCAATTTTGGTGAGATAAATACAAGTCCTTAAAATTGGATTACACTAACACTCTATGGAAGATTACCATGGCTCTTAGAAGTTTTGAAAAGCATCCTCCCTCCCTAATTGAAATTTTTGAAAATTAATACCCCACTTTAATGGAAACCCAACGTAGAGTGGATGTCTTGGCCTACCCATACACTACTAAACAATTTCACCAGCTTGAAGTGCAAGTGATAAGAACCAAATAGATCTGTTGTAGCACGTGAGAAGCTAGACTTGGAGGTGTTGAAGGAGAGCATTTGGACCCTCAAGATGAGGCAAGAAGGAATCAAGAAACAGCTTGCTGATGTACATGGTTATACTATGGTATTGGCAGCCGCAATAGTTAAGGGTGGGTGCATGGTAAGGTGGTACACTTGCATGTGCTAAATAGTGGTGCCCCAACAGTAATATTTTAGCAACAAGTAGAGGGGTGAACAATTTTTTTTAAAAGCATGTAATTGAATCACGGATGAGTGAAAGCCTTTACCAACTAACTCAGTGTAATGGATTGTTATGATTTTGGTGACACACACTACACTGACTGTGGATTCTGTCTCACACACACCTGTAGACGAGACGAAAGTTCTGCGTGAACCAAGCCCTGTGCAACACATGCAAAGCTTCCTTCCTGGTCTTCTTCTTCCTTCTATTGGAGTCTGCTTCTTCTATCACTGATCGTGAGCTGGAGCAAGCTGCAAGCAAAACCCAGCGACATCCTTCTTGCACGAGCAGGTGGAACAGGTGAAATCACATAGCTCCAGGACTATTCCTTTTTTGAAACAAGCTCCTTGCTTGTCCAGAAGTAGCCATCGATTGTGAAGCTTCCAAACATAGGACTGTTCTTTCTATGTAACAGAGCTCCTTACTTGTTTGTAGCATCTAGCTTCAAAATGTAGGACTGTTGTTTCTTTTAAAGAAGCTCGGAGCCCTCTATTGTGAAACTAATGAAGAGGGCCTCTATAACGATGAGAGGAAGAGAATCCGTCCATACAAAATGCATGTTCACCTTGCGCATGCATGAAAATGAGCTGCAAAGACAGGACGCTATCAGATAAAGACTTCATAGAAGAGCTTGGTTGGTGACGAAGCTTTTGTGTCTTGCCTTTTCAAATCCTCTTTAGCGTAGTTGTTGGCTTATTGAATGTCATGCAGCAACAAATTAGCTTTACTATTTTAACTGTTTTAACACAATCTATATCTGTTTTAGCCAGTTCTATTCAAGGACTTGCCAACCATCTGGAACAACTTCACTCACTTGTTGGCAGCCAATACTATTATGAAGAAATGTGCTCCTATTTGATGGATGACATTGTGCCATGGTTGTTTGTGTGGCTGCAAATGGAGGATCGCCAGTCCTACATGGCACATTTTGAGCACGACCTCTTCCATGATGAGGAGTCCATTGACATTATGGAGTATATGATAAGACACAACTGCTAGAAAGAGTATTGAAGATGGAATCAGATGCATGTAGTGGGATACCAACCTTTTTTGTACATCATTTTAATAACTTTTATAAAAATCATTCATTTTTGCCTATACATTGCCTTTTTGGAGATGGAAGACTAATTGGATTCCTTTTCCAGTTGAAACAAAGACTCATTCATAGTGTTCTTATTTCAACTCTTGCTTTGTGTTTTTATAATGTAATGTGCTTAAAATTAATAGAATGTCCTTGGGAGGTACATAGCATTAAAATACTTTTTGCAATGTGATGGAAGACACTAACCATATTGAGCACTGAGTACCACTACTAGCAGCACTTACTGGCACTGCAATAGCACCAACCACATGCAACAGCACTAATAACTAGCAGCTATAGCACTATAGTAGCATCACTGGGCAGGACTAGCAGCACTATATACACCACTTTTTAGTAGCACTATGTAGTAGCAGCACCAACTACCAGCTCTAACCACTAATCTAAGCCAAGCACTGAGTACCACTACTAGTAGCACTTATTGGCACTGCAACAGCACCAACCACTTGTAGAACAGCACTAACAACTAGCAGCTGTAGCACTAATTAGTGGTAGTAGTAGCACTACTTAGTAGCATTACCAATTTGTAACAGCACTAGTAGCACTAATTAGTAGCATCACTAATTAGTAGGAGCAGCATTACTAATTAGTAGCATCACTGGGCAGGACTAGCAGCACTATATACACCACTTTTTAGTAGCACCAATTTGTAACAGCAACTTGTAGCATCACTAATTAGTAGAAGTAGCATTACTAATTAGTAGTATCACTGGGCAGGACTAGTAGCACAATATACACCACTTTTTAGTAGCACTAGTAGCACAGTTATGTAGCACCAATTAGTGGCACTAGTAGCATCAACTACCAGCTCTAACCACTCATACAAGCCAATCACTATATACATGGAATGAAAGGGTGGTAGCCATTCAAAGTATAGCAACACACACTGTTGCAGGGACAATAAAGTGATGTTCCCAATCATTCATGAAAGTATGAGAAGACGTTAGAACTATGATGTTTACATCTCAAATGGCATGCTATTGTATATGGCTTCATGCACCTCATCCGACATGAAGAACAAGTTGTCACCATCCATAAGTTCCACCATGGGAAACTTTATAGCTCTGACAAGGTGAGAATACAAAAAAACCTCAGGTTCATTATCAAGTAATAGTTATCTACCTTCTTTCCATAGTACAATCCCTTCACTACAAAACCACTAGATGAAATGATGTTTCCCCATCCATCCTTCAAATTTCAATTCGCAAGCTCCTTCTTGGCAGTGCACCGTAGGACATAGAAATTTGCACCCTCATCATTTTTTGCCCCTGCATTGATTGCAAAATTGTCTCCAACATAGAGAGCATCACTTGTGTATCATGATGTCCTTCATATGCAGGATCATCACAAGGTTTTCTTTAGCTTCCATGTCCTCTCCAGGGATAATAAGTTGATATTCCCAACCTATCACATACGCTTTATTGCAACATCTATTCCAAGAACCTGAAATGCAAGCACAACAATAACTTTTGCATTCTGAGCTCTGTGCATTTGTGCTCTAAGAATCTAGAGACCACCAGATGCAACGATCGCACCAAGGGAATAGGAGCACAGTCCCATGCTACTGATCTATCCACTTCTCCTAGCTTCACCTCCCAAAACAAACTTCTTATATTCCTTTCTTTTAATTGGATAGGAGGCCTAAGCTCCATTGAGATATCTGAACACAAAAAACTCACCACATCAGTAGCACAAGTAAGCTTCTCTAAATTTTCCGTCAATTGCTCGTGTGTCAAGGCTCTTTTCACAACAGCTCCTGCTCCATCATGCTGACCCTTTCCATGTCCAGAGCCAAAGAAATTCCATGTCATCTTCAAGTTAGTTAAGGAAGGATACCCTGCAACAAAGAAAGCAAGCCATCTCACTTTAAACTAGGAAGCTGCACCATCTGACCAAACCCAGTGCTGCTTTAGTGCTAAATCTTGTCCTGCCAACCAATTGTGATGTAGCATAAAACAATGCTGAACAAACAGAGTATCATGCACATTGTCATCAGATATGTAGAAATGGATGGTTTTTTGAACCTCACCTCTTGTCCAAACATATGTTATTTGAACAAGAATAGTGACTTGGTCTGAGTGCCAATGCATAGATTGTATCTCATTTTTTTCCCTAAAGGTGATTTTTTGCAAAATCCACCACAACATCTTTAGGAAACCTTTGCAGACACTCTTTAAATAGTTCAGCTTGCCACTAGTATATGAAGTTATGCTTAATGAACTTCTTCATGTAATCCCAAGACATCTATAATAAGGCACTACAAGACATTTTCTTGAATGTGAGCACCTTTCTTCTTTTTTTCTCCCCCTGTTTTCCAACAGTTACGTCTAGATCCTCAAAAACCTTAACGAAAACATGGTGGGTAGACTCAGCCTTCTCTTGTGGGTAGGCCAGAAATTTTTTTGGCCCATAACTAGTACATTCTCCCATGAGGCATTCCAAGTGATGGTACATGCTTCCTGAAGGCTTATGACACAAAACACTTTCCCAAAAGCATGTAACATCAATGTATGTATGATTAGAAGCTTTACAAACAGCTCCAGTATTGTCCCTTGCACATATTTCATAATTGCAATAACAATGCACTCCATGTAGACTGGTGTTGGGACAACACATGATATTGATGGAGTCTTGTATATCTGTCCTTCAATTTATTAAAAAAAATGATTTCAATCGTTCAAATAAGTGTTGTTGCATTGTGATGTCCAGATAATTTTTCTTGCACTCTATAAATAACTCAACCTGCACATGAAAACATCCAATGTAATCAGAAATTTTATCTACAAAAGTGATCAAATTAGGATCAAGTACCAAAAAGTATTAACAGGCACTAACAAGTACTAATTAGTAGGTTTTTGAACTAACAGGAACTAACAAGCACTAACAAGAACTAAGTGGGGCAATAACAAGCAACACTAGCAGGCAACACTAACAGGCACTAACAAATACTAACAAGCATTATCAGGCACTAACACACACTAATAGGCAAAAACAACCAACACCAGATAACATTAAACTAACAAGCACAAAATATCATGTCATTAATTAGTACTAATTAGTAGGTTACTGAACTAACAGGCACTAACAAGCACGTACTAATTAGTAGGTTACTGAACTAACAGGCACTAACAAGCACTAAGTGGGGCAATAACAAGCAACAACAAGTATTAACAGGCACTAACAGGTACTAATTAGCAGGTTTTTGAACTAACAGGAACTAACAGACACTAACAAGCACTAAGTGGGGCAATAACAAGGAACACTAGAAGGAAACACTAACAGGCACTAATAGGCACTAACTAGCGCTAACTGGCACTAACAGGCACTAATTGGCATTATCAGGCACTAACAGGCAAAAACAAGCAACACTAGATAGCATTAAACTAACAAGCACGAAATAGCATGTCATTAAGTAGCACTAATTAGCAGGTTACTGAACAAACATGCACTGACAACCACTAACAGGTACTAAGGAGAAGTTTACTGAACTAACAAGGCATTAACAAGTATTAACAAGTACTAATTAGCACCAACAAGTATTAATAGGTACTAATTAGTAGGTTACTTAATTAACAAGCACCAACAAGCACTAATTAGCACCGATAAGTATTAACACATACTAATTAGTAGGTTATTGAACTAGCAGGCACTAACAAGCACTAACAGGAACTAACAAGCACTATGTGATAGTAAGTGGAAGTAACATGAAATATGTAGCACAAACCAGCACTACCAAGGACCAACAACTTATGTGTGGCATTAGCAAGTACTAACAAGCACTAATAACCACTATTAAGAAATAATATGAACTACATTGTTGCAATAAACAAGCAATACT
This sequence comes from Dipteris shenzhenensis, assembly GCF_047967505.1. Lineage (NCBI taxonomy): Eukaryota > Viridiplantae > Streptophyta > Polypodiopsida > Gleicheniales > Dipteridaceae > Dipteris > Dipteris shenzhenensis. Next base: position 13,448,259 of record NC_141628.1, on the reverse strand, counting down.
TGAAGCACTATCAAGCACTATGTCATAGTAACTAGACTAACCACAACAAGCAAATTAGTAGCACTAACAAGTAATGTCTCCTACTAAGTAGCAGTAACAAGTATGAATATGCCATAACTAGCATAGTACTTAGCAAGTAATCTATCACAATAAGTACCACTAACAAGCAAATGTGGCACTAACAAGTAGTATGTCATATGAAGAGAACAAACAAGCAATATGTAAGTTTAACAGGCAATATATGGCACCGCCAAGCACTATCAGTAGGGTGGATCTAGATGATAACCATTTGCAGCATACATCCTTCTTATTGGGTGACACATGAGTTTGCATTGACCAAAAGGAGAACACCAAGTCCTTCAGTTCTTGGGTGATGATGCTACTACGTGCTTGCTATCGGCAACTGGACAAGGGGGGATTTTCATCCTCCTTTAAAAGGAGTCTAGATTTGGCTGCATAAAAATTCCTCCTATGAATGTTTAAAACTCTTGAAGTTGTTGAAATGTTTAGATTGGGAGCCCCTTTTGTCCCATGATTCACTAACATCATCAAACTAGACCTTTTGTAAAACGGTTCATCTAATGACTTTTGTCGCTTCACTGTTTTGAGGGTATTGCAAACACCACATAGGAGAGCTGCCTGAACACTAGATTCATCTCTTGTTTCTTGTAGTTGAGCTACTCTCAGGGTAGGATGTGCCTGTTATCTATCCAATATGTCTCTCTTTGCTCCACTGTCCATTCCAGCTGTTTGTTGAGCAAAAAACATTGCCACGTTGTGATAAACTTTTTTTCCTCTTTCTTTCATCAATAATGAGATTGGACTCTTGAAGCATTGCTTTGTTGCATTGGTCCCTTTTTCTTCTCCCTTCATATTCCCTTATAACTGTGCACTGGTCTTGAGCACAATGGGTTCATGTTGAGGATGCAAGGATGGAGCATCTGCACAAATCATTGTGGCTTCTTAAAATCATATGTGCGCCCTCCATGTTAAAGAAAGTATGTCTGAACAGTGCAACACAACGACAACTGAGCAAGAGAATCACTAAACAGATCGTATAACAATGTGTTTACAGAAAAATAAAACAATCAAAGAGCATGAGAGAGAGAGTGTGTGTGCAGGCTACGGTTGCTTAAGAGCATCAATCAAGAGACACCTGATAGGAACTAAACCCACAACCATGTTTCTTGTCTTTAGACAGCTGGCCGAGCAGTGAGCATTACCAAAATTGTAGAATCAGCACAAACAATAGTGTGTTTTCCATGAACATGAATAGACCAACATTGTGGAAGGAATTTCTTGGAATTGTTTGAATCGATATCAGAGATCTGATGGGTAGTTTGGACACAAGACCAACAACAAACTCACCAAAATTGATACACAGAGAGAGAGAGAGAGAGAGAGAGAGCTCAAAGCACCTTCCTCTTGTGCAGGTGAAAGACAAACAAACAGAGCTCGGATGCAAAGAGGGAGAACGAGAGAGATAGAGAGAGAGTGACAGAGATAGAGACAGAGAGGAGGTCATGGGGGGCAGCGACACGACATGGAGGTCATTATAGGTTGTTACAAGAAGACATGCAGCTGAATTCAGTTATGGACTACGTTTTTAAATTTTCATACATTGTACACTGCAGAGCACTATTAAAAGCACCAACATAGCAATGTCCTAGACACCACTTTTTGTACCACCTTATCATGCATCCACCCTTAAATCAAATGACTATCCTTTTGATATGCGGTAGGGTCATGCATGTTTGCTCAAACGTGGGAACATCATAGATGAGTGCATGAACTGATGGACCTAGTGCATCCACCCTCTGCATGTGTTTTGCTTTGCAGTATTTGTGGATGTAACCTTGAGATATAGAGATTGTAATGCCACTACCCAAGTCATGGATACATCAATTGTGCATGCCTGCTATAGCTATCCCCATCGAGAAAGTAGATGTTGCAAGAGCATTCTCCATTTGGGCCTACAACACAAAAAGAAATGGCCTTGAAGGGAAGAAATAGCCTCCTAAAAGAAAGGAGCCTAAAGGAAAGAAGCCCAGCTCAAGCGTCTGGAAGAAGGTCCACCAATCCTCCCATCAGGAAGCAAATGTAGCCAAATATTACAAAGCGGCCTAATGAAGGGAGATCAAAGCAGAATGCAAAGTGTGGAATGAGCCCCCTGAAGGAAAGGAGAGAGAAGGGACGATGCTCCCATTAGGGAGCTAAACACCTCCAATTGACTGGACGTAGCTAAAAGACTTTAATATATGAGAAGTATTTGTTCAATTATTAAAGAGACCACTCTTTCATTACTACGAGAATTGTTGAAAGTTTGTAGCCATTCAAATACAAGTTCCCTTTACACAAACAATCTATTTTAGGATTGCAACCAGCACACTAGCTGTTTTAGGATCGTATACCAGCACGATGGTAGTCGCATTCTAGAATCGTGGTATTACAAGGTAAGTGGTCTCACAAGTTTCCTTTATACAAGCTATTTTAGGATTCCAACCAGCATGGTGGTTGGTTGCACACGATATATGGGCCCTTGAGGGGTCCTCTTTAGGGGCAAGGGCCATATCAACATGCCATATATACCTAGTGGCATGTCAATATGGCCCTTGCCCCTAAAGGAGACCCCTCAAGGGCCATATCCACAACTATATTTATACAAGCACGGTGGTTGTTTTAGGATCAAATGCCACCATGGTGGTAGTTTTAGGATTACATACCAGCACAGTGGTACTTTTAGGATTGCATATAAGTTATTTTAGGATTGCAACCAGCACGGTGGTAGTACAAGATAACTGGTCACTTGCACAGTGATTGGTTGCACATGATATATGTGCCCTTGAGGGGTCTCCTTTAGGATTAAGGGCCATATCGACATGCCATATATGTCTAGTGGGATGTCAATATGGACCTCGACTCTAAAGGGGACCCCTCAAGGGCAATATCAACAATTGCATTTATACAAGTTGTTTTAGAATCGCAACTAGTACCATGGTTGGTTGCACACTATAAATCATCTAGGATTAATTACCATGAACTGCCACTAGCATGGTGGTTTCCTTGATTATTATAAAAATGCCATACAATTCATTTGTTCCAAATTTGTGGTTGCGAGCCTAGTGGTTGTACAAGATAAAACAACCATGGGGGGTTTGGGATTTACTAAAAGCAAGCATAGTGGTTGTACAAGTCGATTGTAAATACATTTTCTATTTTTCTAGGATAACAGTGGAATTCATTTTCCTTGTTTACCTACACCCACACAATGAGAATATGTTTTCTTGTACTTAGTCATCCACATGTCCAAGAGACCCCATGATGCGCTCATGTGTGTCTATATACAAGCCGACTGTAAATACATTTTCCATTTTTCTAGGATAACAATGGAATTCATTTTCCTTGTTTACCTACACCCACACAATGAGAATATGTTTTCTTGTACTATCTTAGTTGTCCCCACTAGTCCAAGAAACACCATGATGCACTCATGTGTATCTATATAAATTTTAAAGATACTCTTGCCCTTGTTTTGTCTAAGGACAACTTGCAACTAGAACTTAATAACACTTAATGGATGAGATTACATAAATGTTTGTGGACTCTTCTTGGATGTTCTTTTGTACTAGATAGCTCTAACTACTACATTCCACTTCTCATAGGTTGTTCCCCAATGATCCTTAAATGCTTCCTGCTTGGGTTGGTATAATAAAACACAAAGTATGGGTCATCTTCCACGTTCTCCCTAGAGTAAGCAACAACACTACAAAGTTATCCCCCTCTTCTAGACAGTCAGTGAGGTCATCAAAACACTCCCCAAATTGTGGTGAGTCATCATTTGTCTCTCCATTGTTTGTCACTCCATCTTTACATGGAGGAAAAAAAGGGGAAAAACCTGAATGGCTCCCATCTCTTCATAGTTACAATGTCATCACAATTATCATGATCCCTTGTGATGCACACACTATAAAAACAAGAAAGTTTTCTTGTTTTCAGCAAGTGGTTGTCTAAAGAGCCCCGTACATTGTGCAAGGTACGAGTTCCTTTAAAGGCCTCACAATCATGTTTACTTCTCCTTTGGACTTCATTCACTTTCACTTCATGGAACACTCTACACACTACACTATTCTTGAGGCTTTCTTTACTGTATGTTCATTGGACCCCTGTGGAGATAATGGTTGTAAGCCATGCTACAGCAACATGGAAATTATTGATCCTTTCTTGAGGGAATGTGAATTGGTGTCTAAATAGAGCTCACTTAATAACAGCACCATATCCATCATATTTCCCCTTTCCATGGCTTGACCCAAAGAAATTCAATGCCATGATTAGACCGGCTAGGGATTTAAACCTTGAGACAAAGTATAATCCATGGGATGATTTAGATTGAGAGGAAGTACCATTTGACCACACCCAATGTTGTTTTATATTTTCTTGTAGATGGGAATTAACATTTTTAAGGGATTCCCAATGCAATAGAAACCCATGCTGCACAAATAAGGTGTTTGTGTTCCCTATCATTTGAAATGTAGAAATGGTATGTGTATTACACTGACCTAGACTCCTATGAGTCAGTGTAGATTGGCATCAGTCATAGAAGAATAAAGTGAATGATTATACATGATATGCACTAGGATTGTTGCTTGCTTGTTGTACCAGTGAGCACTTTGTATCTCATCTTGTTCTTGAAATGAGTAACTTTTCACAAAATCTATGACAAAGGCAATAGTCTCATGGGAAAATTTAGCAAGGCACTTCCTAAACTTCTTATCTTGTTAGCTTATCATGAAATTGTGAAGCACATATTTTGGAATTGATTGAGACAAGTGATCTATAAGCTCCCTCAGTTGAGTGCTCTTATAGAATAGTAGCCATCTCTTTGTCTCCAATTCCTTCAACATAAACATGTTCAAATGTCCTCCATTTTAGAGCAACAGGGTTGTCTTCCCTCATTTCATTTGGATAGACATCAAATTGCCTCTTCTTCAGACTACATTGCATGCAGGTGCCATGAATGCATTCCACTCAGAGTCTCCCTTTGGACAAACTAATGGCTCCCACAGAGACCTTAGACTACCAAATATTGCCTCCCTTGCAACACATGATGAGAATCCAAGTGCCCTATAGGATGTGCATTCATCTGCAAGACATGGGCATCTATCTCCATGTAGCAATGCTCCAACACAACCAAGTCTCAAGTCATTCAAAGCTTGTTATGTTGCTAGGTCAAAGTCAATGTGTGTTTTGCAACAACACACATTCTTTTCTTTGAGTTTTCTAACGTAGCAAGGATTACAATGCTCAAACATCCTTTGTCCAATCAAAAGGCTAGGGTTCTAAGCCATAAACTTCATATACAACTCCGTTTGCTCACCCAACATGTGGAAAATAAAATTTTAGGAATGCAAAGAACAACTCCATCTCGAGCATGCAAAGAACGACATGCAACATGCACAATTGTCTTATTCCCTCTTTTTTACACTACTATGAGAAAAAAACACAGTACATGCAATAGCACAGTCTAATCAAGCTACTAGAAAAAAAAACAATTTCAACCATCGGGCTAGTTTGGGATAGTCACATAACTAGTGTCTAACTTGAACCAGCTTGGCAATATATTGCTATTCCAACCACTGAGCTAGTTTATGACAATCACATTAACTCCAAGCTAGCTTGTGCATGACTTGAACCAACCCAAGAATCAAACAACTAAAGTAATTTAACTACTAGGAAGTAGTCATCAATTAGACAATAACAAAACTTAGTTTAGATGAATTGCATTAATTATATATTGTTGTTCCAACCACTAGGCTAGTTTAGGACAATCACATTAACTCCAAGCTAGCCCATGCATGACTCGAACTAGCCCAAAAATTAAATGGCTAAAGTAATGTTGACTATGTGCCAACATGGACTTAGGTAGAACAAAATGTGTGTGTAGAGTAGTGGCAAAGCTCCGCTTGTACTTGCATAAGGCTAGAAATAATCTCTCTTAGAAATCCAACTTGCATGTTCTACATGCAACTCCTACATGCAAGTTGTACATGCGAGTTCTACATGCAAGTTCTACATACGACCTCTACATACAACTCCTACATGCAACTCCTACATGTGAGTTGTACATGCAAGTTCTACATGCAAGTTCTACATACAACTTGTACATGCGAGTTCTACATGCAAGTTCTACACACGACTTGTACATGCGAGTTCTCATGCAAGTTCTACATACGACTTCTACATACAACTCCTACATGAAACTCCTACATGCGAGTTCTACATGCAAGTTCTACATGTAGAGAGAGAATGTGTTATAATTCCTACATGTAGAGAGAGAAGCTCTCCAACTTGTATAAATGCCCCATAATGGAATGAAGCCCACACTCTTTGGGGCATTGTCTTGAGCTCTACTTTAGTATTCCAAGAAATTGTCTCAAGTGTCCATGCTTCCTTCCACTCCACGTCCAAAAGCATGTCCTAACCTTGCAATTCCTCCTCCCCTCTTTTCTAAAATTGCAACCCATCCTCTCCCTCTCCTCCTCCTCCTCCTCTCTCCTCCTCCCTTCTCCTTCTCCTCCTCTCTCCTCCTCCCTCCTCCTCCTCCTCCTCCCTCCTCTCTCTTCTTTCCCCCATGCTCTTACACCTTCTTCCTCTCCCACTCCTATGCTCCCCCTAAACCCTTTGTTCCTCAACCCTTAATCTCCATGATCTACAAGGGAGACGAGTTCTCCACCATGTACTCTACTCTAAACCTTGGAACCTCTTCTAAACCTTCGAACTCCTTCTAACCCTAGAACCTTCTTCTAAATTTTAAAACTCCTTCTAACCCTGGAACCTCTTCTAAACCCTAGAACCTCCTTCTAAACCTTAAAACTTCTTCTAACCTTGGAACCTCTTCTAAACCTTGGAACTCCTTCTAACCCTGGAGCCTCCTTCTAAACCTAGAACATCCTTCTAACCCTTAAACTCCTCCTAAACCCTGCAACCCCCAATGAAGGTGAAAGCCTTCATTACCTCAATCATGATTATACATGTTCCTTTTACATATGCATGCACTATGTTTGCTTACCACACTTAAGCCTACATCTCTCAACGGAACATGACTCGAGGTCCTAAGCTACATGTATACTACAAAAGACAACCCCAATATATCTGTAGGTGACAAAAAGCCTTGAAACCACGCATACTGAGAATACCTTGCTCTTCCTACAAAAGCAGTAGGAAAGAGCCAACATTTGGCACTGCTACCAGGGAGACTAGTGTCTCAAGTAATGAGTAAACATATGCAATTATGTGTAAAAGGAATGTGTATCATCATGATTGAGGTAATGAAGGCTTTCACCTTCATTGGGGGTTGTAGGGTTTAGGAGGAGTTTATGGGTTAGAAGGAGGTTCCAGGGTTAGAAGGAGGTTCCAGGGTTAGAAGGAGTTCCAAGGTTTAGAAGAGGTTCTAGGGTTAGAAGGAGTTTTAAGGTTTAGAAAGTTTAGAAGAGGTTCTAGGGTTAGAAGGCATTTTAAGGTTTAAAAGGAGTTTCTAGGGTTAGAAGGAGTTCCAAGGTTTAGAAGAGGTTCCAAGGTTTAGAGTAAACTACATGGTGGACAACTCATCTCCCTTGTAGATCATGGAGATTAAGGGTTGAGGAACAAAGGGTTTAGGGGGAGCATAGGAGTGGGAGAGGAAGAAGGTGTAAGAGCATGGGGGAAAGAAGAGAGAGGAGGGAGGAGGAGGAGGAGGAGGAGGAGGGAGGAGGAGAGAGGAAGAGAAGGAGAAGGGAGGAGGAGAGAGGAGGAGGAGGAGGAGAGGGAGAGGGTGGGTTGCAATTTTCGAAAAGAGGGGAGGAGGAGTTGCAAGGTTAGGACATGCTTTTGGACATGGAGTGAAAGGAAGCATGGACACTTGAGACAATTTCTTGGAATACTAAAGTAGAACTCAACACAATGCCCCAAAGAGTGTGGGCTTCATTCCATTATGGGGTATTCATACAAGTTGGAGAGCTTCTCTCTCTGCATGTAGGAATTGTAACACATTCTCTCTCTACATGTAGAACCTGTAGGTAGAATTCACATGTACAACTCACATGTAGGAGTTGCATGTAGGAGTTGTATGTAGAAGTCGCATGTAGGACTTGCATGTAGAACTCGCATGTACAAGTCGTATGTAGAACTTTCATGTAGAACTCGCATGTACAAGTCGTATGTAGAACTTGCATGTAGAACTCGCATGTACAACTCACATGTAGGAGTTGCATGTAGGAGTTGTATGTAGAAGCCGTATGTAGAACTTGTATGTAGAACTCGCATGTACAACTCGCATGTAGGAGTTGCATGTAGAACTTGCATGTAGAACATGCAAGTTGGATTTCTAAGAGGGATTATTTCTAGCCTTATGCAAGTACAAGTGGAGCTTTGCCACTACTCTACACACACATTTGGTTCTCCTAAGTCCATCTTGGCACAAAGTCAACAAGTAATTTCAGTATTGGAAAATGCAGTCATCAATTAGACAATAACAAAATTAAGTTTAGGACAATCACATTAACTTGCTAAATTATATACTGTTATTTCAACCTTCGGGCTTGTTTTGGATGATCACAGTCCAAGCGAGTCCAAGCGAAGCCCATGTATGACCCAAACTAGCCTAAAAGTCAAGCCAAACTTCTCATGTCAAAATGTTGTCACTCTATTAATGAATTATGTACTTAGGCTATCTCTCCTTTTCATGCATTTGGTTAAAGCCCACAGACTTCTTGGATCGAGTTGATCATGCATTGCTTCCACTGTGCGTCCAACCACTAAAACCACATTGGTCCTTTTGACTGACAACATCTTTAACATGCACACAAGCCGTTCTCCTCTGTTTCAAAGGATACCAACATAGCTAATGTCACCCTCTTTGTAGGTAGTTCATCTAAGTTGTGCACCCCTTTTACTTTTTATAGGCCATTTTTCAAGTTAAAGAGCATTGTCTCTTGGGCGTGCATCTCCCAAGGTGTTGGTAGGATTGTCACTCTACAAATTTTAGGGACGCTTGTGAAGACTTGAGACTGCTATTCACCTAAAAGGCCTAGTGTTGCTCTCTCAAATTCTCCCACCAATTGTGAGAACACAGCTAGTGTTCTTCACCCCGATGGCAATGATTGAATGCATGCATCTCCAACTGCTTCACTCTACTGCTTTGCAAGGAGTCTTCTTTCTTCTTGTTGCTTCTCCCTCCACAAACATTGCAAAATTATTTTATGTTGCCATTTCTTTCCTCACCCCACAATCGGTTCTTTATGCCTTGAACAAGATTTTCACTTTCCTACCTTGCAGCATCTATATGTTTCTCTTGCTCATGAGGAGCTGCATCTTGTCATTGCAACAATAATTGAACCACCAAAATAGACCCACCAGAGCAAAGACCAACTAGCTTGTGCAGTGAGCAAAATAATAGAAGACAACTTGACTGAGTGAAGAACATAATGCCAAACCAAAAGAATTAGATCACATCCAATTAACTCTGCATGGTGCAGGTTGCAGGGCAGCAGGAAGAGGATGCCCTTTAATGTTCAAAGATTTACAAGGTGGGAGGTCTACAAATTTGAAAGTGCACAAGGGTAGAAAAAATTTTAAGCGGTCATGTTTTTCCCCCTCCAGTTATACACATCAACAAAATTAGACATACCGATTGTCCTCAAGCAAGTGCAATGTGGCCCAAATTGCTTCAAAATACAAATAGGCCAAAGGGCAGACTATCTAATTTGATGCTATATATTATAAAATGCAATGACCTTTGACATGCTTATGAGCCATATAGCAAGGAATTGCATGGAAAAATAACCAATACAAAATTCTAAAGAGTGTTGGATTTATAAAAAGATCTTTGCACATGCAAAAATTGCACATTTTCAAGTTCTTCTATTCTATTGTGAATTTAGATTTAAGACCACTATGTAAAGGTCCCAGTAATTTGGCTTCCATTTTTTCAATTGGTTTTGGCTTTCAACAAATCAAGAAAAAGTTATGGAGTGTGCCCTCAAATGGGTTTTCATAATTTTAGCACAACATTAGAGGCCCCTTTAACCACATCTAATCTTCTCAATTAATTGTGTCCTTTTGTTGAGGAGAAGCTCACATAGTGTAATTTTCAATTATTACTTGGTTGTATGTATTTCAGAACAAAATTTTGATGTTTTTAAATAAACTATTTTATCCTATACTCTTCAAGATGCATGCTTCACATGCAACATATACTTTTCCAATTGATAATATGGCCTTTCTCCTCTTTGTCATGCACATGGTATGTAGATTCACATGCTGATCATTTTTCATAGCATCATAGTTTGTTCACAAAGCATAATCTTTTTCTTTGGCATACTCTACTTACGTATGTCTTGTTGGATATTGGCATGTGTTTCTTTGTTAGACAAGAGAAACGTTTGTATGAGAGAAAAGGATTAGCCTGTCAATGATGAGTCTTAGGACTTGCATACATAGGGTTGGAGCTCATTTGGTGAATTTGTGCTATTGACATTGTCAGTAACTTTGAGTTGTGGGTAGTATCTTCTTGTATTGATTTATATTTTGAGCACTTAACTTCCTATTTTCACCTAGGTATTGTGAAAGTGCATACTTGGAGCTTCTTGGTTGCCATGTGCTTCCTAAAGCAGTTATTCAATATGATCACCTATTCATCTAAGGAAGCTCGAGGATTGTGCCTAGATTTGGAGATGAGTGCTTGACATTATTGGTCCTCTTCCCTACGCAATGGGGTTTTATTTGTGCTACAATTATGTCTAAAATGAGAAATCTTGTGTGTGTTTTGGTGGACCTAGCTTATGTGCCTAGGTGTGAAGACTTAGAGAGTTGCAAGATTCAAGAGAATCTGATTTGCAATTTTGTACACTAAAGAACATGGTTGTGAAACTATGTTGTTATTTGTGGTTTGGTCCCCAAATAGAGTTTCACAACCATGTTCACTAGAGAACATGGTTGTGAAACTATGTTGTTATTTGTGGCTTGGTCCCCAAATAGAGTTTTAACAAATTCCAATTTTCTTTTCTCGTCCTTTTATTTTTTCTTCAAATGACTATCATTGAGAACATGTTTCCTAGAGAAAATTCTTTCTTGTTTGCCTTTGGATCTTGTTGAATCGGACCTAGTCTTGGACTTGAGTCGACAGTAGTATTGGCAATCTAGATAGTACAGGGAGTTGGCACTTGAGTTTGTTTGTTGATTTGCATTTTCCAAACATGAAACCCCATCATTTTAGATTATGGATGTTTGGATTGTGTTCCATCCATCAATTATGCATGCCTCTACTAATTTTTATGTCTATGTTGATGCATGTAATTTGGTATCTTTTATGATTTGGATCCCTTGGGCTTGATTATTTTGTGTTTGAAAGTAGTGCATTTTGTTTTGGGATTGGATGGAGATATTTTTTGTTGAGGAACATTTGTATTGTATGACTTCATATTAAGCCCATATTAATCTTCTATCCAAGTGTTGATGTATATTCGATACAAAGCAATCCACATCTTTCTTTTGTATCCAGATAGACTTTATCCTTGTTTGTTTCCATTGCACCCAATTATATGGAGTGGAATGCTCATTTTGGCTGAATGACCCTTTCCTTTCCATTCATGTGTTGCCATCTGACTAAGTGATTCTCTTTGGAGTCCTCTTTGATCTTTATTATAGAGCATATCTTGACATGAGATTGTAATTCTTGTTGTTTTTATATTGTTGACTCCTCCTTTTGAAATCTAAAAATTGGTGTAGATATTTGATAGGGGCCAGTGCCAATTGCTAACATTTGTTTGAGTTGAGTGAGCTCCTTTTTTAGTCTTGGATCTCATTGTTTTTCTCTACACAGTATGAAGTAAACTTGTTATTTTGGTCCTCTTTCGCTTGTAATTTTTGTTTGAGCTATGTCAACTATTGTTGCCAAGTATTCTAAATAGTCCTAAAAAGTGTTGGGAAAGTGTAACAAATCCTAGAAAGTTCCACAAGTGTGCTTAGAAGTGCTTAGATAGTGCTGAGGGAAGCTCAGAAGTGATAAAAAACTACTTGGAATTGTCTTAGACTTCCTATAAGTGCTAAAAAGCCTATTGAAAAGTGCTAAAAAGGTGCCATAACATTGCCTTAAAGCAATTTTAGAAAAACAAAAAAGACAAATTGGTAGCATACATATGTGAAACAAAGTCATGATATGTTGTACATACGAGTAATGTAGTAATGGTAAAAGTGTTAAGGATATTGTAAATTACACCATCTAGATAGGGCATTAGGGCAAAACCTAACCCTAACTCTAAGGGGTTCTCATGTATATAACCATGATTATGTTCAATAAAACATAATGTACATGTAGTCTATATCGTGTGCACCTCTCTCTCTCTCTCTCTCTCTCTCTCTCTCTCTCTCTCTCTCTCTCTCTCTCTCTCTCTCTCGACTTTATCAAGGTATACCAATGATGCTCGAGTATAAAGAGACATGGCGGTAGGAGAATGCCAAGCTAACTAGGAATGGAATGGAAATATGGAAAGCATAATGGAAAGTAAATGAAAGAACAAGTGCTAGGCAATGATAACCAAAATAATCACATGATATAATTTATAAATCTTGATGTTGATTGATGTATTATGGCTCAAGACAAGTACAACACTATATAGTGTGCCACTAGACTCTAGAAAGTCACAATGTCTATGGGATATCTCCCAATATGACACATGGCATGTCTAGGACTCACTAGACTATAAAACACCCCCTAGACACCTAGTACACTCATTTTTTAGTCACTTTGGCTTCATATTCCAACACCCCCCCATGAAGACAAGGTGAGAGACTACTGGAATGGAACCAAGAATAGAACATGGCAATGATGGTCATCAAACTGTGCACTGATGGCCTAGAACTAGACATGGTTCCCACACAATCTCAGAGGTCAGTGAGCTTGGCTCAGAGGCTAGTGAGCATAACATAGAAAGCTCATCTAGCATGGCTCAGAGGCTCATCATGCATGGATGCATGACCAAATCAGAGGTCTAGGAGACCAATGCACCAACATCCTATAACTCTCAAGCCAGGCCTGATAAACCAATTGACCTATCAAAGCCAATACATATGGCTCCCACAATACATCCCCCCTTGGCTTCATAACAGGACGTGTTAGGAAGCCACACACCAAAAAAAGAAAACCCAATACATCATTTTTAGGAGGACTATCCAAGGCAGAGGACCTTTAGACTCAATGAAAACCAAAATTCAATACATCAATTTTTAAGGGACTACAAGGCAGAGAACCCAAGTACATCAAGCCATAGAATAGATTTCAAAATCTCTTTGTATAAGAGATGTCCTCTGCAAAGTTGTTGCACATGTGTGTGTACATTCTTCCTGATATATGGGTGAATTCCAAGAAGAATGCCCCCTAAAGAAAGTGTCGATGAAATCCATGGGAACAACTCGCAGAGCGATCAACGTATGACTCTCAACGCGTCAAAGTGAGAGTCACCCAAAAGTCGATGTAGAGGCCTCAAGTACTAGGAGCAATCGGGAGTCAATAAATGTGTATTACCTTAGGCGCCAATCGGAGAAGCAAGGTAGGAGAAATCACTTGTTGATGAAGAGTGGTCTACATCAAGCTCGAGGTAATACACCAATGTCGAAGTAGAAGAGAGTGACCAAGGGTAGGAGCAGCTCCAAATCTTCCTGTGGGCAATTGGAACAAGTCTCAAGCAAAGGCACAGGCTGCTAAACAATGCCGAGCAGGAAGTATCTCAGGCAGCATGGGCAAAAGCAACGCTTGTAGATCATGTGGTGGACTGAGGTGCTGGCAAGGGCAGAGAAGGCAAAGGTAGCATGGATAGCATGTGCAACATGGGCAACAGGAGCTAGAGCTATGTGGGCAACAACAGCAACATGGGCAACATGGAGCTAGAGCTGCATGGTCAACATGCAGAATCGCTTTAATGGTGGGGGTGGAAAGAGGAGAAAATGGAGTGCAGACGAGGTTGGAATAGAGGGCGAAATAATGGTAGCTCAGTTGCAGGCAGAGATCTTAGCTGAAATGGCACCTAATGTTGTGCTTATCAGTGAAGTCCTTGTTTGTGAAGCTCATGTTGATGGAGCCATTGTTGGAGAGGAGCTCAAGATGGAGAGGCTAAGCAAGAAGAGGGAGTGGTCAAGGAAGGAGAGGACCTTCCAATGAGGAGGAAGTAAGGCAACTAACTTCATCGCTACTCTCTTACCTCAACCTCTTGGAGGTGGCTCTGATACCATATGAAGAGACATGGTGGTAGGAGAATGCCAAGCTAACTAGGAATGAAATGGAAATATGGAAAGCATAATGGAAAGGCAAAATGGAAAGCAAATGAAAGAACAAGTGCTAGGCAATGATAACCAAAATAATCACATGATATAATTTATGAAGCTTGATGTTGACTGAGGTATTGTGACTCAAGACAAGTACAACACTATATAGTGTGCCACTAGACTCTAGAAAGTCACAATGTCTATGGAATATCTCCCAATATGACACGTGGCATGTCTAGGACACACTAGACTATAAAACACCCCCTAGACACCTAGTACACTCATTTTTGACTCACTTTGGCTTCATATTCCAACAGAGTCTACATCATAATCAGTATATACCTTGTGGCAATGAATGTTCGAGGTAGGTTCTCTTTCCACTCATGGATCTCATCTAGAGTCATGGCTGGTATATCATCAACTGTGTGATCTAAATAACTCCATGCTGGAGAGAGTCTGGTGCTCTCTGCTAGAGGATTACCCGTGTAATGATGAGAGTGTCTACCCATCAAAACACCATATGAGAGCTGCCACTAGGGTCTTATGCTTGAGCTGCCACCACTAGGGGCTTACACTAGATGGTCAAAACCAAGTCATGTGAGAACATTGTATGCCAAAGATCAAGCCTATAAAATAAAGAGGACAACTTTGTGTCAGGAGTAGCCAAGAGGCTATACAAGGCAAATGGATATGTTTAGGGAACCAATGCTAGAAAATAGTCAATAAATATGAATGTACATGGGTGGCATATGTGTGCAAGAGGAATGTGACAATATTGAATCTGACGAAGATCACTCTAACAAGTGTCACTGGTGTATGAAACTGACAAATGCCAAGTGGTTGACTTGGTGTTAGATGTGTGAATGTGTATACCAATGGTAGATCTAAAGGGGCTGATGCCAGTGGGAACTGATTGGTAATATGGCAATGGCTTATTTGTCTTGGTGGAGTTTAATCTCCTCTAAGGATGTGCTAGTCTATAGATAGACTACACGTCGAAGAGTAAAATGCAACAAAAGAATTTTGTCTTGATTCATTTTATGTGCTAGGTAACTGCAATGGATCAAGAGGTGGTTCTAATGAATAAGATTTAATGTTTTTGACATATGCATAAGTGAAAATGCATATCTAAGGTGCTCATCGTGTAGAGCATGATCTGCAGAGCATTTTTCCTTTTTAGATCACATGAAAATTCCTTTTGACCAAAATTTTTGGGCATTTGAAATTTGCACCAGACTTTGTCCCAGGAATGGGGGGAAATGATGATGTGGCCTCTGGTGATGTAGCAATATTGGTCACATGCTATTTACAAAAGTGTGCCTATGTGGCACAATGTGCTTAGGTGGCCCTAATGATATGGTATGTGCTGAGTGGGCAATTGATGATCTAGTTGCTATTGCCGATTGGGCTTGCTGAGGTGTCATTGGCAGGTAACACATGGGCAATGATGTGGCAGTCTAGATAAGGGTGTTGATGTGGCGCACTTCTAACCACACTGATGAAAACCAAGGTCATTTTTAACCTAACCCAAGTACAAGCCTATTTTCCATGTGACAGAGAGAGGCTTAGTGAGAGACTATAGTGAGAGATTAGATATGGATGTACCACATGCTAGCATGAATCAGCTCACATTTTTTTATCATGCACATTTCTCGATAAGCCCTCAGCATGAGGCACATTTGATAGTAAGCCCTCAGCACAAGGCACTCCCATCTACATCAGCACAGTCTGATTCTAGTGATGTACAGCTATCACATTCATGCATGGATTCGACTCCATCTACTATCACATCTGATGTAGATATATAGCAAGAGTTCAATTATGATCATGCAGTTTTTCAGCAAGGAAGTCCTCAATATGAGGCACTCACATCTCTACCAGTATGTCGAGATACATGCTCGAGTACATTCAACTCCTCATGTGACTTCATTCCATCATCCATCACTGATGCTTTCACCTCCAACATGGAACATATCACATCTTTAAACGTGGTTTCCACGAGCAGTTCAAATTAGCATATCCGTCTTCAAGACATTCTAGCATGGGCTCAGTCGTGCCGCATTACATCATACTTGGATCCGGTAATCAGCACCACCTCAAATGAGCATATCATTCCTCACAGTATGAGAACATTTATGCATAAGCATAGTCCTACCCTAGTGCAATGGATATCATAAAGTTTAGCCATAGTGCAACTTGGGGAACCTCAGTGTTTCAGCATGCACTTATGGCTATCGTATACAGTCCTTATTTGATGAAGATTAGTGGTTGAATCTAAGACTTTAGATCAGTCCCTACATCAACATTTGATACCTCATTCATCTCAGGGATATCTTATGCATTCTCTATTGTATTTCAGGCTTCTAGGCCTTCTTTTTGTCATCTCCTTCTTGGTGAGCCTATGATAGATGCTACATCCCATGCCGGTGGATTTTTAGCCATGCACACATCATATCACCTTCAACTCATGAAAATTGAGCATACAGGTTTGCCAAGTTATCGTACCTTGTCAGTTTTATGGGCCTCTTCTTCAGCAAAGCAGAGTATCATACTTGCACCTTCGGCCCCAGATTTTCAGCCCCTGGATCACTCTATCCACACTGACTATGGAGTCTTTTGTGACCCTCCGATCATTTGATAGAGATTATAGTTCTACTTCAGCATATCTCACATATTCCCATCCGTTTTTTTGGGTTGGTGACACCCTTGTTTGTCACAACCTATCGAATCACGTCTTCATGGCTACACTGACTAGCTTCATATCCAAATGCCTCTTCTATAGAGCAACTACATAGTTCATGACAATTTAAGACACGTTTAGCACACAACCTTACATGCAATCATTCACACAGTCATCCTTTTATCAACCAGTCTTTGACCCAGGGGTGGACTTCTTAATTTTTGGATTTCCTTCTCGTCCCTTTGATCTATCTTTTGGATTTTATCCCCAAAGGTGAAGGACGAAGGACCCTTTGATCTATCTTTTGGATTTTATCCCCAAAGGTGAAGGACGAAGGATGATCTAGAACATAAGAGGGGGAAATGCATGCTATGTACAAGATCTACAAAGTTGTACTCATTGTATAGGCTTCCATTGTGTAGTCACTATGCTCACATATCCACATACTACTTTGATTCTTCTTAGGTTTATTTTTCAGTTTTGGATGCTACCATATGCACCAAATGAAATCCACAAAAAGGTCTTGTACATGCACCCTCTACTTACCCGATGCAATTTAAGAGGGGGTGTTAAGGACAGTGTAAATTACACCATCTAGACACAACCTTAGGGGAAAACCCTAACCCTAACCCTAAGCAATTCATATGTGTATATTCATGATTATGTTCAATACAACATAGTGTACAGGTAGCTATGTCACTCCTCTCACATTTACACAACATTACAGACTTAATTTTCTTCATCTCTATAGATAAGATCCCTCAAGAGTGTATGAAATACATACAAAGAGGAGGCTAGGCATACCAAGAGTGGATGAAGTACATACCAAGAGGGAATGAAGAAGACATGAATACACAAACTGTTACTAAGCATTTACATAACATCTAGCACTTATTTTCCTTCATTAAGATCCCCCAAGAGTGAATGAAGTAAATACCAAGAGGAGGCTAGGTAAGCTTCCTAAATAAAGTGATTCGATCTCTATTCTTCTCTCTATCTTGATGGATATCATCTGTCAACATTGAATGAAGTAGCTATGAATAGAAAGACAAGACTTGAGACAAAATAATGATGAAACCTATATCATCCCTAGAGACAAACACTTCTTAGTATGTTTAAGTTCTCATATCATAAATTTATTCATTGGTGTGGTGTTTGGTTTTCTTTTATATATTCTTCATGTTATTGTGTATGTTAATTTTATTGATTTATCAATGCTAATAATTTTGGTTGGAGATATAGAGAAAGACATGAGTGTTGTGAAATAAAGTAATACAAGGCCGATGGTAGTGATTTTTGAGTGATTTGATGTCTTATCAAGATATTCTTCCAATAATAGATGTGGAAGTAGATGAGAGAATGGAAATTTCTGACACTTTACCTTGGTATATGGAATCTATTTGACAAAATGAAGAGAAGGGAGATATATTTGTTTATGTCAATGAAAATGGAAAAGGCTGCAAATGTATGGGGATAAATTTAAGCATGGATAGCATAATATCTGCATATGGTGCCCCATGAACTTTGCTCAATTGGAGTGTTCACAAAAGGAGGAAATTTTATTTGGTGTAGAATTACAATGGCCTAAGTACTCTCCTATCACAATGGGGCCAAGCAAACATGGAATAGAATGTTCAATGATTAAGACTCGATTAAGATGGGTTGAGAAATTCCAAATCTTTCACAATGGATTGGAGACTCTAGGCTCTCTTCATGTGGAGACATTGTTAAAGGATTTGAAAGGGTAAAAGCAAAGCAGCTTGAAGAAGGAAGAATTCCTTCCTCTAAAATTTATTCTAGTTTATAAAATATGCATTGAAGGGAAAGAAGCCACATACAATGGGAAATGATGTCTTTTCTAGGATAGGCATTCAATTGGCAAAGGGCGATCTCTTAGACTATCTAGCCATGTGCAAATCTAGAAATGTGAGGAAGACAAAGGAGAAGATCTTGAAGTCAAATGCTCCTAGAGTAGATGGGGAGAAAGAAGCACAACAAAAAAAGCTTCAAGAGAGAAGAAAAGAAGTCGATATGGATATGAACAAGAATATACCCTCAAATAGGTCTGAAGAGAACATAACAATAATAGATTCAAACATTGGGAAGGCATTAAAGACAAAAACACTTCAAGAGAAAAGAAAAGTGATAAGATCATTCTCACAAAGGAATGAAACAAGGAAAATTCCTCAACGTGAGAAATTCAACACGAGATGCGAGGAAGAAGTAATAGACATGACTATCGATGGAAATAAGGCCACTGGAAATCAACTTAGAATAAGGGGTATGGATGTATCTACTCATTTGATGGTTTAGCCATTGAATCAAGCAGGACCCAATGAAGGTGCGAGCAATGTAGATCACACCTTGGAAAAGGCAGACAATCAAATGTTTTCGGAAATTTTTTCACATGATGTATCCTTTTGGGCAAAATTGCACATTCTTGATTCCAGTGACATTGTGTGATTGTGCTCCTAGATACACAGGTGAAAAGGTTTGCCCTTGCAATGTGACACCTCCCATGGGGCACAACCTATTAGAAAAGGAAAAACTCTATGAAAGAGACATTATCATCAAAAAGACACTTCTATTATTTCTAAAAGGGATGTGCTTGCACAATCAACATACCAGACTACAACTAAAGCTTCGGATACTAAGTGAAGTAATTTCAAATCAAAAAATTTAACTTATCATCATAGATTCAAGAGTCAATGGTCATATTTCAATTTTGAAAAAGATACACGAATCATGATTCATGTCAATGTATCAAGGCTAAAATGATGCTCATAGGTACTCCGATGCTATTGGAAAATATTAAAAAGAGTACGTAGAAAAGTATGAAAGTACTAAGTAGTAAATACTTATGATGGATCTAAAAACTTGAATAGAACCAGAAGGTAAGGCTGAAGAAAAAGATATATGTTCATGAGTCAATGGTCATGACTCATGAGTCATCCTCAACATCTTGCTCAAGAGTACATAGCAAAGTATGAAAGTACTAAGTAGTAAATACTTATGATGGACCTAAAATTTTGAATAGAATCAAGAGGTAAGGTTGAAGCAAAAGATATGTGCTCATACGTCATGAGTCAATGGTCAAAACTCATGAGTCATCCTCAATGACCTCCTCATCCTCACTCTCATTAGCAATGAATGACTCCTCAAATCCGTCATCATCTGGTACATGGTTATTAAGACACTCATGTCTTATGATAAGTCACTTAAGACACCTTTAGACACTCCCTTTTTTTTTGGGGGGGGGTGGGGTGTAACAACAAACATTGAGTTTGACTTAACCATGCTATCATTGATGGTAGAGTTTGGATGCAACAATGGCAATGACCTCGCAGATTTGGATTAGGATGAACCTTGAGAGATTTGACTCTTGAGAGTCGAAAGTTTCCTTTCAATTATATGTATCGAGATTTCATTCATGTCACATGTGACTAACTAACTATTGCCATGATATTTATGTTTATTGATCTATGATGATTGGTATATAATCTATGTAGCCCTCTAGGCTCTTATTAAGTTGTTTATTTGGATTTTTGACTATCAAGATTCAATTGTCAGTTTAAACCTTTAAAGTTGAGAGTTGTGACTTGCAAGCTCTTGAGGCATGACTCTTAACTTGCAAGGTCTTGAGACATTCAAGTCTTAACTTAAAATTTAAGTCTTGAGTGACGAGTCTTAACTCTTAGCTACATTGTACAAGTGCATTGTTTCTTCTTGCATTGTTAAAGTGTAGTTTATTGTACTTCTAGAATCTAGCAACTAGCTATGCTAACAAGTTGTACACTTGTATACTTATACATATATTTACTAATATTTATTATTATAACCACAATGACATGTCTTACATGCTTTATCTTTAAGACATTTTAGACACTTGTGTCATAAGCATGCTTGACGTGTCATGTCTTACAACCATGATCTAGTAGAGGTGGTGCAGCACGTGTACTAGCATCTGCTAGAGGTAGTGCAGTACTAGTACTAGCTCTTTGGGAAGATCGGGTTGCCTAACATGGAGCTGTAATTGTCTCATAGAGCATGGAGTAAATGTCTCTCTCTTTAAGCATGTCTAGAATGTCCTTAGCTTTTTATAAATATTCTATCTGGATTGACTTGTTGTAGCTCGATGAGATTCCCCTTCTACTCTAGCAACCACAAATTGCAATAACAAAAAACAAGTCTCTCCAATTGTGCACTAGAGAGCCAGTTTCTCATCTTTGTATGTGTGTGTGTGTGTGTGTAGATTAAAAAGTCCCATCAATAATTGAGCCATACAATTAATTCCATCAATTGGATACAAAGTTAAAAAAGAGAAACATATAAGGAAAAAATGTTTGAGGCATCTAAGTTGAAAAATGCAACTAGCATTTGCAAAAATTTTGATCAAGGTTAAGAATTTTTAATAATATTGAGTTTAACAAATATAATATTGAAAAAAGATGTCGAATCCTCACGCAAAGTCCAGATTTCGAGGTCAGGGTCCACTTACCTGCCATGAGCTTTACCTAGGAATATAGACAACCATATGGATTCTTAGATAATTAAAAAAACAATTTAGCCACAAGTGAAGTTTAAGTCACAAGTGGAGTAAGGAGTGAATGAGTGCATGGGTTAAGAAGGGATTAGAGGAGGTATGGGATGATTAGTGGGCTTGGTATGTGGGGTGGTTAAAAAGAAAGTGTAAAGGAAAGATTTCACGAGGTACAAAAAAGAATAATTCATAGTTAGGAAAGTATTCATGTGTGTGTTTTTCCTATCAAACAACTATTCTACTATACTACTGGACCAGTTTCCAATGTCAAAATAAATCAATTGCAAAATTCGCTATTGCAAAATCCGCTATTGCCCTTTTCAAACACTTAATGAGAGTAATCCATTATTAACCAATCTCTTAATACTGCCTAAGTGAGAATAATTCATATCATACCATTCCATCTGACAAAGTAACAAAGTGAAAGTGAATTTTTATACTCACATTCATGTCAGAACATTGCAAAAAGTACAACAATATTTATGGCTAGTCTCCAATAGAATGTTCAATCTTATTTAATAGTACTTGGAGATAATCTGTTGTAGAGTATGCTTCAAAGTTGCCAACACCATCTTCATGCCTCAAAATTTTCAATGCAAATCTGATGGAGAGGTATGCCGACTCACCTGCATCCATCCACAAACATAGCACGTTAGAACATGCACACTATGAATTGTGGGACTACAGGCTTCAATGCTGGCACACAGTTGTTATCCGTGTCACTCCATCTAGATTAGCATAATCAAATCTTGGCATTTTACTATTCAATAGTAATCAGAGGTGGGCAATTAAAGATATGAAGAAATGCATATAAAATGTTAGTGAAATCCAAGTAATAAATGGGAATCTTAACTAAACCATAAATTTGGGTGTTCCAACCAAGTCCAAGGGAATTCCTAAGGTCAGCAAATCCAAATATAACATCAATATACTTATACCTTTCTTTGATCTCCTATTGGCATTTTTTAATTATCAGTATCACAATTAAATTTATGCACACATCAAAGTGCGATAAGGTCCTTGAGAATGTCAAAATTGAAGAACAAACTCCATGCTAAATGGCCTATTCATCATTTCACACATCAAATCATGCTATATACATGACCTCTATAGATAAAATCCCCATGGAAATCCCATAAGGTAAAAAGTGTTCAATGGACTCACATAAAATCCCAAATCAGAGTAAAATCCCATGATCCTAAAGTTATCTAGATCAACATCAATGAATCTCGGCATTTTTCATTCTTCCATAACACTCCAAATATGTGGATGCACAAAAAGATTGACATACCTAAATAAGTCATGAACAAAGAGTAAAAATTTAATAGACGTATGTAAAAGGTATGTACTTGGAATAGGCTAGACAAATAAGGTATGGAAATAACTATGAAATATGATGGCCTTTTCCATTTATCAAAACATAAAGTGTAAAGTGTAAAATATCCAAGTATAAAGTGTAAAGTGTACACGAAGACCATCCTAATGGTAAAATATTACCCATGGACTCATTTTCTTTAATTTAAAAACTATTCTCTAGGAAATTCCCTCATTTTCTTTTTCTTTTATCATGAACAATAGAGTAATGTCCTAGTAAAATTCAAAGTAAAGGACAACTTTAAACTTCATCCTAAGCTCCACAATCTGTAAATTAACTCGCATGCTCGTTTACAGTACCATAGAAGGTTGTAAAGTACCTCCCCAAAGGTACCATAGAAGGTTGTAAAGTAGTTCACTAATGGGAAGTGGCTTCCCTGACCAGTAAGTCCAAGTATCCAAAGCAAACAAAAGTATAATATGGTCATGACATGAACTCTGACTTCTATAACATAAGTCTCTTATATCATAAGCTATTACTCTCCCTATCTGCCAAAGAAAATGCTGAAGGGACTAGCCTCATTTGCATATTCACATGTAAAGGAAATATCCCCATCTCTAATAGATTAAGGAGCTCCCTCCATATCATACTCATGGAGTGTCCCTTGAAGTACTTAAGGATAGCTCTCGACTTTTAAAAAATCCTTCCTTGCTAAAAAATATCTCTAGTCGTATTTCTATCTGTTAGCATCCAATCATGCAAAATAAGAGCAAAATATAGCTTTAATTACTCATACGAGAAACGCATAACAAATCTAACCATAGCTTTGATTACCCATAATAGAAACGAGACTAGATGAGCATAGCATAGCACCTACGAATCAAATGTATCTGCATCCCCATATCATTTTATCTACTTATATCTCGTGGTATCTATCTTCTAAGGACAGAACCGGGTCCATGAATTCAACACGTGAATAGATCTTTAGTCCAAGCCGATCAACTACTCAACGTTCTTTTCCTCCAAGTTTTTCTACTCCTTCAACTTTTCTTGGCCATACTAGTGTAGTAGCACCTTCAATTTTTTCGACTCACAAGCCCAATTGAACGGCCTGCGTACTCAGTCGCAATGGCTTTTGGTAGTGAGAAAGCCAAGAACTGGCCATAATCTGATAAAGATCAGCTCGCGAAAGCCAAGAACTGGCCCCAAGCAAATAGTGCTCAAACCTAGCAAACTCATCGCTGCCTCTTGTTTCTTTCTCGTTCGTATATATGGGCTCCCAAGCACCAGACACATCTCTAGTGGCAGCCAAGCAGACACATCAATCTAGGTGTACCTCAATCCCAGTCGAAAAGCATGCATGAAATACCTCTCAAAGGGCCGTCGTGCCGTTGGAAATATGCATTCGCACAGAGAGTTATATGCGCACAGAGAGTTATATCATTCAACAAAGAAATCTTTCAAAGGGACAAGCCATCGCTTGGCTACGTGATGACTGCCGGCCAGTGTTTGTGCTCCATGTATCATGTATTGGATCAGGGCATTTGTGAGCTTCCTGGCTGCGCCAACGACTAGTCTAAGGGCCATCAACGACACAACTCTCTAACGGAAAAGATTGCCAACACTATAATACTTCTCGCTGGTGGGCAGCAAGTACCAAGCAACAACAAAGTATCAAGGAGTATGAAACCGTGACAACGAAGTAAGTACAAACACAGTAGTCAGTGCGAATGTAGAAGGCACCTACAGCTTTCTGGGGTCGCACAGACTGGTAGCTCTTATGTCTAGTGAGCTGCACCACAGCAAATCCCAGCAAACCGAGTTCACAAAGGCTACAATCCATCGACAGATATCGTTACGGGCTCTAGATAACCAGCTCTTCTCAAGAAGACAAACTGTAAGACCGAGAATACCGAGTTTATTCCAGGAAGTTCCACGGCATCCTGGTATTTAACGGCTAATGTAGCCACAGCTTATGATCTCGCTAGCTCCTGCTCTCATACTCCGATTATTCTAGCATTGTAGTGCCTGGGCTACCCGGGCTCTCTACATGTTCAAGTGTCGTGCAGAGGAGCGTCGAGCTCGGTCGAACATTAACTAGATATAGGGAGTATCTCATCTCCCTTCGAAGAGCACTTAGTCGATGCCTTTGAAGTAGAGCACTTTAAAGGGAGAAATGCATAGCTGTCCATGCGAAGTAGAGACTACAAAGTAGAGCAAATCTCACGTTACCTGGTAAAGCTCAGCAAACATGGGGACCTTCCTGGATCCATTCGTTCGATCAGCAGCCAGAACTTCTCCAAGTGTGTTGCCCTCCTGGTCGTCGAGCTTGTTGCCCTCCTCTTGAGCTAAGTCCAAGCTATGTTGTAGTGCCAGGCTCACTCCAGCTCCTCCACTTGTTTAAAAGTTTCTCAGCTCCTACTCGACTACAGTTAATGCAGTGTGAAGAATGGGCCAAGCCAAGAGAAGGGGGAAAAGAAATGGGCACGTTGTACTTCTTCTCCACCCCCAAGTACCAACTTTTTCCCAACCAAACTGTAGGAGGAGGTGTACTCTCCAATGCCATTACATATCAGTCCTTCTCCTTTAACAAGAAAGGTCACCAAACCCCAGGGGATGGGTGTGGGGGTGTGTGTGTGTCTTTTCATTGTCCAATGCGTTTTCACATTTACCCATTTTGGTTCAATGGGTGTTTAGTACACTCTATGAATGTCAATAATGGAAGGGTATAAAGACCCAAAAGTACCCAAAACTTCAAGAGCCCATACCTCCAAATTCATCAACTAAAGTAGGGTGAAGGTGAGGCATGGTGCTTTCGACACATAAGCTTAACAAATAGAAAGAATCCTAAGCTCCAAGTTGTTATCCAAACCTTTTCGATGTAGTCTTCTCAATGACACGAGGTCAAAGCTAGTAATGTTTGTATGGATTACCCCAATGTCGATAACTCCAAGATCACAAGCATCCTGAAGGGGATGTGTGTGTGTGTGTGTGTGTATGTGTGTAAAGAAACAAGTATCTGTGTGTGTGAGATACATTTACTAATCAATTTGTGTGTGTGTGTGTGTGTGTATGTGTGTGTGTGTGAAATTCCAATAGCCTCAATGACATGCCCAAGTAAACCGTAGGATTTCTATTAGACCTATGATTCTCGAGTTGCATAGCTCCTCTAGTGACCGAGTATGTTGATTATGAGAGAGGCGATGGATTGTAGGTTGAGAGAAAAGAAATCGACTTGTCAATTTCCATGACCCCATCTTCCACCCCACAAAAAGATCTCGAATTCTTGGGGGTTTCGATGAGTGGTGGTTGATGAGGAATTACGTCGAGCATCATGCCTTCTTAGAGGATTCAACCAGTAAGGTAGCGAGAGTTAATCTGGTGAGATTCCTCTGTGTGTTCGCAAATGAGCACCAAGAGGAGGGTAAGCTAGAATGAAGAGTAGTTACCTCTTGTAGATTACGGACTTTGAGGCCAGTGTTGATGGTCTCATAGAGTAAACCTTGCCATTGATCAATGAAGTCAAGTATGGAGTCACCTTCTTTGAGTTGAAGTAAAAGGAGGCAATGTTGGGCATTAATCTGAGTGGCTACATCAATGTGGTTGTAGGTCGCCTTAAGGCTATCCCAAATTGCCTTAGGTGTGTTCAACATGTGAACAAGTTGGATCTAAAGATCACCATAGTTCAAGATTCTATCAGAACATGCAAGCAACCAAGCATTATAACCGTCAATCGGGAAAGTAGTCGAGTTTGAGGGAGCTAGATTCATTGCAAGTGTGGATGCTAGAATAGCCACCGGTAGGAGGAGGTAGTGACCTAGGGCATGCAATTGTTACAACATCCTACATCTCAATCTTGGTAAGAAACATCTCCATCTTGAATGTTGAGATACAATAGTCAAGGTTGGATAATTTTTTGAGTTTGTAGGTGTGTGAGGTGGAAACAGAGGCCATGAGGTAATTTTTTGCAAAGAGATAAATGTTGTCGATTGGTGAGCACCATAAGGACCTCGAGAATAGCTTGCAATCATTTTTTGAGTTTGTAGGTGTGTGAGGTGGAAACAGAGGCCATGAGGTAATTTTTTGCAAAGAGATAAATGTTGTCGATTGGTGAGCACCATAAGGACCTCGAGAATAGTTTGCTATCTTTTTTTTTTTTGCGAATAGATAAGAGGGATTTCCCACTCAACACCCATGTAGCAAAAATGCCAGATTTTGCTAGCACCTATTGTTTCCCACACAATGTGACAATCCCATTGGAGACAAAAAAAACTCCTTGTTGGTGGAGCATTTTGGCGTTGCCTAAGAGGGCCTCCCCGTGCATGCTAGTGGGGCTATTCCATCCCCACTGGCATGGAGGATTTGCATCCCCATGGCTCCAAAATGCTACAACCAACATTTTCTCTAGCATTGCACCTCTGGCCTGGCTTTGTGGATTTTGCCAATTCTAGCCCAACATTCCACTGCCCAAGCCCTACGATTGGTGCACAGACTTCGAGCTTCTTTCTGATTGGCTTAAACAAACTACAACAACCTTGTCAGGTCCTCATTACTAACAAACTAGAATCACAAAGCTTTCATGGGGATGTGCTTGTCACAATGTTGGCGACATGCTTTTAACAATGCTGGCTTAGCATCTCCTTGGTAGAGTTCCAGCTTTAGCATGAGAGCAGGTAGGCCCTCTAAGAACATTGCTTGATTTTTTTGCATCTTTGAAAGTCTACAAAGATCCAATTGGCTCACTAACTACTCGAAATGGTTGTAGGAGGTCCCATCTCATTGATGACCTATTGGAGAGATCCCATCACTCTAACATTGTCAAGGTAGGTTGCAACCTAGTAGCAAGGCAATTCCCACACAATGCCAATGCCCCCTCAGAATGTGGCATTCCAAGCGCTGAGCAAGAACATCCTCCAAGTATTGTAGGTTGGTAAGCGAGTTGAGATTATGAACAGCTTGCAACCATCAATGGCTAGGGTCAGCGAATCACGATCCCAACCATTGGATTAAAGTTTTGGAATAATGGGAATGTGTGCTTCACATCTTCACCAGCTCCATTATGTACATGACCGGCTATCAAAGGTAAGAATGAGCAGATCAACGGCTCGCGAGCAGCACCCCATCTCCACCCTTGGATGAACGTAGCCCCTTCGAATCCCATCGCTTTTAAGCCGTTAGATCCAAGCAGGATCTAATGGTGCTACGCAGAACAAAGCTCCAGACACAACAAACGTCGCGCGACAACCCCAATCGCCCAATCGCCACCGAATCCCCCAATCAAAAATTGCCACATGTCTCAACTCATGCCCGCCTCCCCCATCCATCGACGATCAAAAATCGGCATCAGTCGCCGATTCCCTACTCCAGCAACGGATAGCGTCTCTAGATTTGTGTGTTGTAAGGCGCAGAATCTTGAAGAACTGACACCTGCTAATGGCGAGATGTTGTAGACGATGACGTCTAGAACTGCTTGCAAATCTTGCACTGACAAATTGTATCCCACAAGCCATCGCAAGGAGAGCCATTCACTCATTTGTGGCTTTCATGGATTCCCACCCCCACCCCAAATCGATTGCAAGCTCCTACATCTCGTAATTATTTGCAAGTATTGTAGACTTGTGAGCGTCATCAGGTCCAAATCGTACATCCCACGTGAGTTCCTTTGACGTGAGTCTCTCCTACCGGTAAAAATGGGAAAAGCTTTCTGCATATATCGGTGCAATAGTGATTATGTATACATTTCGCTAGTTTGCAGCTATAAACATCATAGCATTGAGCTAGTTGCTTGTGTTAATCCTCTGTTTCTAGTTTTGGAATGCTACTTCTTCCCACCTCCTTTTCCATTTTGCCAAGATTTTAGAATTGAAGTCATCTTGGGTATGATTTGTAGAAAAGAGGATAGACCTCTACCAAGGAACTGGAGGTAAACTATTCGAGTTCAAACATCATCCACTTGGATGTGATGAATTCCAATGAGACTTCCACTACTCAGCAACTTCCACTATGGGCTTAGGACCTTGTACAACTTTTCGCAAGGATTCATACATGTATTGGTCGAAGAAAGGTTGATGGCTGGTGAAGATAAAGATGTTACCCAAGGGCTTGTGGTAGCCCGAATGGCTCAAAACGTTGAAGTGCTTCTTGGGCAACCATATCCCCTCCAAGGTAGTTCGTTGGCTCAGATGCGATCTCAATCCTTACCAAGAAAAATACCCCTAAAAATACCAGCATATACTCATGAGAAACTCTGCTACCACCCCCTCCCAGCTCACCTTGATCTGCAAATTGCCACATGTTAGGCTGCTCCGCCCTCCTAGCTCCTTGCCTCTCACAGCTCATCCACCCCATGCAGCTCCTCCCCACCCCCGCAGCTCCCCCCTACCTGCTCTCCACCCTGCCTGCTTGCCTCTCCGCCCTGCACCAACTCCCCTCCGCTCCCTCACTAGGCCTCTCCGCCCTACCCGCCCCCTCTCCAACCCTCTAGCTAGCCTCTCCGCCCTACCCCTCCGCCCTCTCCCACTAGCCCCTCCGCTCCCTCTCCGTCCCCTCGCCAGCCTCTCCGCCCTGCCCGCTAGCCTCTCCGCTCCCTCCCGCTAGCCTCTCCGCCCTCTCGCTCTGCCTCTCCACCTTGCACCCGCTC
Source organism: Dipteris shenzhenensis (assembly GCF_047967505.1). Taxonomy (NCBI): domain Eukaryota; kingdom Viridiplantae; phylum Streptophyta; class Polypodiopsida; order Gleicheniales; family Dipteridaceae; genus Dipteris; species Dipteris shenzhenensis. The sequence goes on along the minus strand of NC_141628.1, from coordinate 13,418,792 downwards.
CCCTCTCTCGCTGCCCCTCCCAAGCTGCTCCTATTTTGCCCCATCTGCCTGCAGCTTCGCCCTCCTGCAACCCCTCCTTTGCCCACTACTGCTTCCCCCATAATGAAAATCAAAGGGGGATGAGGACCAGGGACTAGATGGGAGACCCTTCGGTCCAAATCTACATACGTGAGGAGATGGGGAAGGGGAACGGTGACAAGGGGAAAACACAAAAGCAACTCAGCCTGGAGGACTTCAACAAACGCAGCAACCGGAGCGGTTTGATAGTGGACAGCACCGCGGCCCAAAAGAAAGTGGCCCCCATGCCGCTCACCACATCCTCAACCTCTATGGTTACCACCACTATTTCACCACCATCATCTGCCTCAGCATCTACGCCACCTCTCTCCTCCCCCTCTCTTGCATCATCATCACAGGTATCCTCCCTAGTAGCCCCACCACTAACCCAACCGGCCACGGCTCCACAGTACTTTTCCCTCGTATCACCTCTACCTCTCAATCAACCACCCTTCATCACCTCGTCCGGCCTCGCTACTCCTACATACCACTCCCCTGCCCAGATCACGTTGTCCCCACCCTCAGTACAACCTCAGCAGTCCACCATTCCAACCCCTCTCGAGACCCAATTTCCACCTGGACCAGGATATCTTAGGCCTCCACCAGATGCTTGGGACTCCCTATTGGCTGGGATACATAGCATCCGGGCCTGTCAAGCAGAGCTAACACATTACACTTAGGAGCAGGCCCGATACACCCAAGAGTAGGCCCGCATTATACACAAGCAGGACACCCTTATCCAGGGGCTCAAACATGACATCACACAGCTTTGAGAGGAGCTCGAAACCCTGAGAGCAGTGCCTGGAGGGACCCCAGTCACAGAAATGGAGGCATAGATAGCCACGATATAATCGGCTATAACAGAGACGACTAGGTGGGTGGACGTGGCGAAACGGGAGCCCACAAATGCAACCGTTTCAGCCGCCATACAGGAGCAGCAGCAGAGGGCTTCGAAGGCCCTTAACATCCGAATACCAGGGATCATGCGAGACAACACCAGCACAACCACGACGCCCATGGAGGAGGCGATCACCTTTGTGACCACCACCATGGGGGTCTCCGACCATGGCATAGAGGGAGCATGGTGTGTTGGGAGAGACCCCAAACCGAGAGCAGCCCCTAGTCATTCACTTCACAGATTCACATGCTCGACTAGCGACACGAGCCGCTCTACGAGAGCATCCCACCCTGTTCGTGGATGAGGATTTGACACCACTACAGATTGAGGAGCGACGAGTTCTTCTCTAGCAGCAGGATGTTGCCTGCAAGGAGGGAAAATGGGCCGTGGTCCGAGATGGTAGGTTGTTGACCAACACCCGTCAGGCTCCCACCCATATCCCCTAGGGGGACGGGGCCTATGAGACTCAAGTTTTCGAGACCCTAGCCTGCACCATTTGGAACTGTAATGGTACCTTATGGTCAAACCCAGGGACTTCTCGGAATCTTACACAGGACAAGACATAGTCTTTTACACGGAGACACACCAGAGCCTAGAGCGTCCACTACCGATAGTCGGTGGCTACACATGGGAGTCAGCCTTCAGGGATGAGACGAGGGATACAGGAGGAGTTCGAGGATCAGGCGGGGTTGCAGTATTGTACAAGTCCTCCCTCACTAGAGCCATCTCCATTGAGAGGAAGGACGCACACTCTCGATTCATGTGGATCCGGATCCGACGTATAGCCACTCATGACCTTTTCATAGCAATATGCTACTTCCCGCCAGACACTTCCCACTTCACCAGAGTGGCACGAGAGGAGGGTGAGACATCGCCATATGCACCCTTACATCAAGATATCCCAGACCTTTTAGCCCGTAGGGAAGTTCTCCTTGTTGGGGACTTCAACGCCAGGACGAGCACGTGCCAGACACCACTCCTGGACTTCTGAGACGACTCTATCATGCTACCAGACATGGACCTAGACGGAGCAGGTATGACTAGGATCTCATCGAACCGACACGGGCCTGTTACACCATATGGACACGCGCTCCTTGATTTGGGTAGGATGCATGATCTCATCATCTACAACGGGCTTGACCTATGGCCCTCCTCAGATGGTTTTACTTGCTTCCCACACAGGGGGGGCACTAGTGTAGTAGATTACATCATGGGATCCCCTATCTTCACCTCATGTATCACCGACTTCACCGTAGCACCACTCCCTCCAGGAGCTGATCACACATACCTATTCTTCACTATCGCCACCCCACGCTTAGCCACACCACATAGGAAGCACGACACCTACCACAACATACACTTTGATCACAGCCTCTCCCCTGCCTACTTTAGACACCTAAACAGAGTCCTAACCTATATCAATCACATACCACTCATAGAGGACGGTGTTGCCCTGATTACTCGCACACTCCACGAGGCTGCCCTCCAAATTTTTCCCCACACCACATGATCCACTAGACCACCACCTCTTGGTTCTGTGCCCTGCAACAACTGGTATGATGCGGAGTGCAAGGCTTATCGCCGACAACTCCGACTTGAAACTAGATGTCACCTCCCGAACACACCAGACACGGTACACAAGTATCGACATCTCGTACGTCGAAAGAAGCAGGCATTTCTTCGTCCAAATGAGGAGGAGCTGATGAACATCTTGTACAGCAGCAACTCTAAGGATTTTTGGCGGAGATTCCTTGAGCGTAGGTCTCCATCACCCCTCACCAACACAAGAGTTTGGCACATGTATGCATGCCATCTTTATGATGTCCCACACCAGCCTACTCCAGATATCACACACCCCCCACCCCACCACTTGCATGTTGTTCACTAGAGGGGGAGTCAAGGACGTGACATTGAACTGCACAATGGCCAAGCTTAGGATCACGAGGGGCTATGCACTGAGTTTATCGCATATGGGATTGACACGTTAGCCCTGATCCTAACAAAGCTAATCAATGACCCTGTTTGCCTTGGCTTCCCCCACACTTGGACACTCAATACCATCACCCCCATCCACAAGGCAGGGGACCCCATGGACTCGAGTAACTACAGGACTATCATGATTGGGCATGTGATGTCCAAGATCTATGCAGCAGTACCTCGAGCTCGTCTCATCACATGCCTACAGACACTAAGATTTGATCAAGAGATTATCTAGGCAGTCATGGCACTTTATGAGAGAGTCTCAAGCTGAGTTCGGACAGGCGCAGGTTAGACAGATGAGATCTTGAGTATCATAGGGGTCAAACAGGGTTGTCCCTTATCACCAACCCTGTTTAGCCTCTACATCGATGAGCTTGAGACTTTTATGGGGGCTTCCGGAGGGACCGGTTGCTCACTTGCTGGGATCATCATCAGGATTCTTCTTTATGCAAATGATGTGGCACTCTTGTCGTCCACTCCTGAGGGGCTCGAGCGACACTTGGATGCACTGCAGGCTTTTTGTTTATCCCATGATTTGGAGGTCAACCTTGGCAAGACCAAGGTCATGATCTTTAACACCTCTCGAGCAAACATGCAACGAAAGCAATTTACTTTCGATGGGTCACCGATTGAGATCGTATCCTCATACACTTACTTGGGGGTCATCTTCTCCGGCCCGATCTTCACTATGAGACTAGCGATGCAGGCCGTAGGGGATACGCCTCAGTGGCTCAGCTAGAGAGACAATGCTTCCACTCCCACTTTTAGGACCCTCGGACCAAGGCCCTTCTCTTCGACTCCTTGGTCCGAGCAGTCGGTATGTACGGCAGCCCTTGTTGGGGACCTGACATGTCAGAGAGAGTGGACATGGGTGGAGCGCCTGCAGATCCTCATGCTCTCACGGATGATCCAGGGGAAACCATCTGTACCACATCACATCATTCAGGCCGAGTTTGGCGCTTCTCCACTCCAACTAGATGCAGCCTTTCAGACCATCACATATCTACACCGGGTTAGATCATATGGGGACTGCACATCAGGAAGATAGAGGTTGCCATGGTTGGCTCTCGATTCCTCCATGAGGTTGGCAGCAGAGGGAGACGAGCAATGCTAGTATGCACGGACTCACAGATGGTTTGTGAGACTAGGGTTTCACATCGATAGGATACCTCCTTTTCAGTACAGTTTAGATGCCCCTCCGGTACTCCCACCCACCATCCCAATCGGAGACACCAACCAGGTCATTCGAGAGGATCTCCTACAGCTAGACACCTTTAGGACCTGGTTGAAGCCGAGGGAGCTTCCAGTGAAGCTGAGTTTTCACAGAGATTACTGTCTTCATATTTCAGAGGAGGGATTCATCACACCACCGTGGTACACTAAGCTTCATATGCCTCACTCACTACGGATCTCCATCGGACAGTTTCATGTATCATCACACCACCTCCACATAGAGAGCGGCAAAGTAGAGGGGATCCCTAGGAAGCATCGCATATGCATATTGTGCGATTGTCAGGAGGTTGAGTCGGAGGAGCATTTTATTTTCAGGTGCCCAGTGTACTACGAGATCCGAGGTCGCTACCACTGTCTCTTCGGAGATGGCTCCGAGCTCCTTTCCAGATTCCTCGCCTACCCAGATCAGAGATGCCTCGCGATCTTCATTCACAAGGGGGTCCGACATAAATAGTACTTACTCAGGCGACGGGGCTTGGCCACACTATCAAACACCTCTCAGAGCAGGCTCACAGAGTTCTTCCCATCAAGTGACATTGATCGTCCAATCTCTAGCCGCAGACGTGATAAGACCCCGACCCGACGACCACAGCACGACATACGAGACATCGAGGGGACACAAATCACTCTAGGTGACCTCCCATCATTGTTTAGACCCGAGATACGTCCCACAGGAGTCATGGTGGCTCTGGTCTTGCGTCGAGTATCCTCCAGGAGACCGAGACGCACGGGACCCCTTGACGGATGCCAACGTCCCATCACCGACTCTGCACCAACCAAGGCGACATAACATACGGAGGATTCCGTTCCACTCCAGTCTTTTTTCTTTTCATTGTCATACCCAGATGTATTTGATTATGTATGATCAGACTTAGGATTCAGTACGAGTGATGATGCTCGTTTTAGTAGCTCCACCCTTACTGTGATTTGTATCAGGTTTTCTTTCAAACTCATAGATCCATCCGTCTTCTGAAGACTAATAAAATTTCTTTCTTTCTCTCTTATCATTAATGAAAATAAGTACATAATAGAAAGCTTAAAGTTTTAACTATATTATAAAAGACCATCGACCATTCAATGAGGAAGCATATAATTACTAACACCATGGTTATAAAAGTAGATTAATGAAGAACACCACGTAGGTGATAATGATAATAGCAGACACACAGATGGGTTGGAGAATATGAGGACAATAATAATAATAAAAATGGGTTTGAAGAAAAATATAGAGTGCTAGGAAGTAGGCAGAGAAACCAGTTTCCTTTTATACATGAGGTTATAGGCCCATACACCGTTTGAGTTTCTGGTCCCTACGAGGTCCAAGCACTAGACCCACTGTCTTCTAAAGAATGGTCCTAAGGGCCTGATTGGTGCCCTCCACCTATCTACTTGCCTTTGGATTAGGGCTTCACAGCTTAGTGTACAATGGAGAGTGATTCTACTATGCCTTTCATGAGGTCATTAAGGAAACGATTGCATTGATCCATTATAAGGACACCAAACCAAGAATATGACCCAATCCATAAGAAACTTTGCTATGATCACTGCATCATCCTTATACAAGTGGCTAAAAACTTGGTAAAGCAATCTACGAGCTAGCAAGATAATCCTGTGATAAAGGAGGGGAGATGGGTTCTAATAAAGTCTAACTCAACTAGAGTCTTGCAAAATGCACTCCACAACTGGAGTCAAGGTAGGAGGGATCTCATTTTAGGCCATGCATCTCCAAAAAGACCATTTAGATATTGTGGGTCTACTATGATACTATAATTCTAGAGTGCTCATTGTCATTCTTTTAGCCAAACTCTCCTCATTTTCACTAGAGTAGCGAAATGCACCCCACAACTAGAGTCTTTAAAATCCTCCCAAGGTAGGAGGGATCTCATTTGAGGCCATGCCCCTTCTAAAAAGACCTTTTGGACCCCTCCCATACTATGGCTCTCCTATAATACTATAATTGTAGAGTGGTCATTGTCATACTTTCAGCAAGACTACTCACTCTTCTCTTTTTTTTTTTTTTTGGGCCTCTTCTTTGCACCTTTTCCCTTCTATTATTCGAGATCTCTTTACATTTTTTCCAAACCAATCAACATCGATTGTCCTCATTTCTAATCCGTCTAAGTTCTCTCTTTCTAACTATTTTCCTCATCTCTAATCCATCTCTATAGTCTCTTCTTTGCCAATCTATTATCCTCATCCCCAATCCATCTCTATCATCTCTCTACTCTTGTTTACACCCACAAGCTAGTTTCTATAGACTTTCTTCCTTCTATTATTCAACGTACAGCTATGCATTTAGCTCGGTTAGCCAATTTATGCAAAATTTTCAAAAGTCTAACTTAGATGTGGTCAAGAGGACTGGCCATTTATGAAACAAAAATCATTCAAAAGAAGATGGTGATTGGTTTGGTGGAAAATGTAGGAAAAAGAAACATAATGAACAATCCTATCTTCATTTGCATCTCTATTTAATTGTTTTTAGTCATAGGATTTTTCACCTACATCTCCTTCTTTCTCTATTCATGTCCTAATTTTCTTTTTCTAGCCACCATCTTCTTGTTATTCTTGTCTTTATCCCCAATCCATCTTTATCTCTAATATATATATTATTATTCATCAACCTAGTTTAAAGCCCCGCAGTTGGCAATTTCTTCATGGAAGTACGCTTTATATATTATTGTGTCAAAGCTATGAGTTAAATCCGTGAACACCTTCTTTAAATCATATCATAAACAAACTAGTTGATAGGACACCACACCACTTAAGGTAGAAAGAATCTTTCCCATCCCTAATCCATCTTTATCTCTAATATATGTATTCTTATTCATTAACCTAGTTTAAAGCCACGGAGTTGGCAATTTCTTCATGGAAGTAGGCTTAATATATTATTGTGATATACTCAAAGCTATGAGTTAAATCCGTGAACACCTTTAAATCATATCGAGACAAACTAGTTGATAGGACACCACACCACTTAAGGTAGAAAGAATCTTTCGCAATATCAACAAGCCACAACATCAACAAACTTCACGAGGTAAAAGTTGCATGTCCGCTAATACTACAAGAACATGTCTAGCTAACATGACATTCCCACCGACATCATTAGCGCCCAACGGTGGGCGTAGGCCTGGGCGTAGGCCATAGTAGAAACTAATCTCTCACACATAGATATCCACACACCCACACATACTTAAACATCCATTTATACAAAAGGTCTTTGTATTGCGTATTGTCAGCAATCGGGAGGTGAAGAGCAAACTCAGCCATGACAAAGGCTAGCACTAATGGAGAAGGCTAATCAAAAAGTAGTCCACATTCTCTCCACTCGAGCTACAACTACTTGTGAAGACTAAACAATTCCATTCTTAGTCTCTCCCAAACGAGCATTCAAAGATGCTTAGACAAACTACCTGGTGGGGCAACGCACCAATTAAGATAGATAGAATTTAACAGAATATCGGCTCGCCACAACATGGAAGAAAATTTCACAAGGTGAACTTCGCACGTCTGCTAATACGGCGGGAACATATGTCATGCTATGTTCACTGCTTTATATCACAATCTTCAAGCCCCTATGGTTTTAATAGCTTCATAACAATATTAGAATTTTTCTATCAAATGTAGCCATAAAAGACAGCTCTAACACTTTCAAGAACACTGCTTACAACAAATACTCACCTTTCCACTTAAAGTACAATAGGCCGATGTATACCAACACATGCTTAAACTCATCTGTAAAGGAAAGTGTGTTTACAACCCCTGACGTTGCACATGATAACCACACCAAACTCATCAATAGCCGACCATGGACAATCATTTTCATACAGAGTGTGCAAACATACCTTCATATTCACATGCATGCAAATGCACTCAATCACATACCTGAATTTGGAAACACAAGATACTCGCCTCAGAGTTTAGTGTGTGCACAAACACTGAATCATATCCAAATTTTAACATGTAAAAGAGAACTGCACTATAACATCATCATAGTTATCTATGACATCACAAGCCACAACCATGCAGAGCACTTACTAACTACTACTACAGCCCCACCAATTTCATCAACAGCCACTTGTGAATGATTATTACACACACATCATGCAGACATATCCACATTGACATGCACGTGCACACACAAACACAAACAGATATCTTCCCCTGTCGGCTCTAGAATGAAGGGAAGGCAGACTCCCTTTCTTCTTCGGCACCTATAAAGTGATGATAAAAACCTAACATGGGAAGTATCATGTGCTTGACAAGGCAAATAGCCCACCTAAATCTACAATTGGGCTTGTCGTCAGAAACTAAACTTGTCGTACATGTACTTTCTCAGGTAGGCATAACCACGACAAACAGGTTACCTCGTGAAAGAAAAGCCAAGCAAGCTTCCTTGGATTGCCAGCTACACAACTGACGTGCACAATATTCCTTGGATTGCCAGCTTCATTCTCAAGGACAACAGAATCGAGAGAACTTAGACTCCCCTAGCAGAGATTCAATCTCTTCTTTTTCATCCGTGACTGCAAAATGTGTCACTTGACCATGTACAGTCCAGCCTGCCAACTTGGTGATTTCAGCCACAATTAGTGATTTCAGCCACCTAATTGTGCAGGGACCTGAATCAATGTTTGACCAAAAACAAGGACCCAAACAAGTCAGCTTCAGAATATTCTGAGTCCCCCCGCTGTGCTTGCTCTTATGCAGCCCATGAACCAGGTTAGCCATTTCCCGTCTCTAAGCAACTGAGCACATGCACCATGAACTGTAGAAATGATGTTGCTAATTTTCTTCTCAAGAAGTGCGACAAGTGTTGGTCTCTGCTGTTCGAACAGGGTAAAAGTAGGGGTGTGCCTGGTTATGAAATAGAGGACAGAAGTCAATAAATAATCTTCTTCCTGACCAGTTCTCTTTACAGTCCATTCGTCCAAAACAAAGACAAATTGGTGTGCAAAAATTGCATGAGTTAATGTCAACAAATAACAGATTTCAACAAGTGATTTGAAGCAAAGAAACTCACCATCGCTTCTCTAGCTGTAAGCCTCTCTTGATGGTCATAGCGCAAAAGCTTGTCCAAAAAATCTATTGCCTGCAAACAGCATGTACAGCCAGATAGATATACACATCTATATACATAAAAGCTTTGCAAAATCTAAAGCTGAACTTGCCTCAGGTGTAACCAAATGCTGGTTATCTGAACTGATGAACTTTGACCATGGTTTCCGACTGTGCCTGTATCAAAAAATATGGATTATCTTCACACAATGCAGAGAAATGTTTTAAAATGGTGCACTAGGTAACAGAGATGAAAAGTTGAAACTTTATGATAAAGTCATGTCTAATCACCTTCCCACCAAGGATTCAAGGTGTGGATCCAATTCGACATGATACTTGTTGAGATAAGCATTAAGCTCATCTGTTCCCAGCACCTGCCAACAAACCTTAGGAAGTGAATTTCTCTGACCAGAACGGAAAATGATTCACATTAAAATGCACACAGATTTGCAAACTTGACCCCACAATTAGCAGGAGTTCCACAAATTAAAACCAAGGAACTGTGTTTCTGGTTGTGCATCAAATAGACCATTTGTTTTTCATATGAAGGAGAAGGTGCAACGAGCTCCAATGATGCACGTGGTGCACCAGTGACCAAAATGCCATCAACCAGAACCACCAACAGAAAACTGACAACAAAGACTAAAAAAGGCTTATGGAAATGATTAATGACCTTCGCAATCTTTACCAATTGATCCGCATTGTCATGTCCATAAAAAAAGGGCTCCTTTCGAAATATCTGCGAGGAAAAGGGCTATATCATCTTTCAAAATAAATGTTAAAAAGGTAATCTTGCTTACAGGATAGAAATGCATCCAAAATGGCCTATTTCAATACAAGACTCCAGCTCACCATTCCTGCAAACATGCAGCCAAGGCTCCACATGTCCAGTGAGTAATCATAGTCTTGCAAGTCTACAAGTAGTTCTGGGCCTTTAAAATACCTGCATCACAGCAAAGTAGGAACAATCCATGAAATAGCAGCCTCCACCTGTGCCACAAAGTTTTGCCACAACCAAGTTCCTGGGTGCGTTCAAAAGGATGTGGACATGCTTCACATTCCCACCTTGATGCTACACGAACATTATAATCCCTATTAGGGTGGTAGAACTCTGCCAGACCCCAATCAATGAGTCGTAACTTTCGTTGTTCATGATCAATCATCACATTATGAGGTTTGACATCCCGGTGCATAATTCCTTGTGAGTGGCTGAAGTCAAGGGCCTGTTCATCAAACACCCCCATTGTCAGCAAATGCACCATTTCTGAAACAACTGCCTCTATGTCTAAGTGCTTATAAAGTAACTTGGAAGGAAGTCATGAATAAAGCACACTACACGGAAGACAAGAGTAGTGTAAAAGCATAGCCGTATACAAGGCACTAATTTGGTTCCTGATCATTAAGACCCTGCTTAACATGATACTTTCTTAATCCCTGTTACACCCGATTTACTTGGGTGTACATTTATCAAACCAGCTGCAGTAAATAGATCCGCTGCTCTTCCCTGCACTGCTAGCTTCTCTTGCCTCTCAAACTCAGAGCCCTTACTCTTGCTGCATCTATCCAGATGCAGTAGATATAATACATAGATCTGTTGCCCAGGCAAGGCCTGCCAGTTTTTCTTGCGTTCGCCCTCATTAAAGCTCCTACAGCAGCTGCAGCCCCTACTTAATGCCTCGGTGCCTTGAATGGGAGCTCCCCTATTTGTGCTTTCAGAACATTAAAAGAGTGGCCTGAAAGACTCTCTGTTCCGAGAGCCTCTTTAACTTTTGCAACTTCATCATGAACGTGGATAATGGAATCTTACTAGACATAAGTTTTCACGTGCCATTTACTTAGCAAGCAATCTAGCATAGCTTACAGAGTGCAGTTAGCTAAACTCAAGTAACAAGACAGAATGCATCAAAGGAGCACATGAAACAAACCTTTAGTAGCTCATACACATAGTACCGGATGTCGTAGTCTGTAAGAGTGGGATAAAGAACCTTAAAGTCGGTATTATTCACAAACTCAAACACGAGACTGGGTGTCTTTGAGTGTTGATCACGGACGATATCCAAAAGCTTGATAACATTAGGACCTCCACAAAGGTTTTGAAGAATTTTGATCTCCCTTTTTATCTGAACACAAAACCATAGTTAGTAAAACTTAAACAATAAAAGAATATCCATTGTGCTCACATTATATTCTAATATCCTCAGTTCAGCAAACTAACGTAAAAACAATAAACCACACACATCCCAAATATTGAAAAAGTGGGTACATACAGCACACTACTAAGATTATAACTATCATACAATAAAGAAGAGCACAGCTCCACTCCCTAGGCTACCTACATCAAAGCAAAGTTTCAAAAATACACATTACACTACAGGGAATGTAAACTACCAATGACCGTGCAAGTATAATTAATAAAGCAGGACCCACAGGGCGCCATAGGAGCGGATCAGCAAGTCAACTCAGAGGGTGTGTTTAAAGAAAGGAAAAGGTGAGCAGAGTGTGTTGTCTATCAATTTAGATTCTAGTTTTTTTAGGATCTTTTGGCTTCAAAAATGCTGCTACCCAACTTTGGGGCCAACGGCAAGCTGGAGGGTTGTTCTAGAAGGTGAAAATAAGGAGTTACCTGGTGGCTAGGAAGATTTGGAAGGTTGCCACAGGCAGAGACTTGAAACCCAAGGATCTCGTGGATGCTTGGGTACGGAGTGGCACAAGCTGACCCAGATGATGTGGAAGAATGGGAGGAGGAGGACATGGAGGTATAATCTTTGATCATTACCACAATATCAAATGCAGCAGTTCTACAAATTCAGTTGGCCGACACTGTAGAGTTGGCTTGGACCATACCGAAAGAGAGTATGACACAAACAACACTAGATGAATCCATATGCTCTAGAATCGGTTGTTTACATTGAAATTGGAGGAAGGAGATCTGGTAAGTGAGCATTTGATTAAGTCAAGGTTGTCAGAGATCAGCTAGCAGTTGTAGGTTAGAAGGTCGCCACAAATCAACTAGCATTGTTAGTGCTGAGTAGCTCACTCCTGCTGCTGCGCGCCTCCCAATGAGGTCTTTAGTGGCTATAGGAGAAGCTCAAAACTCTATCACTGTCAACTCTCTTTCTGCACCTGAAAGTAAATACTTTGACCAAAAAGAAATAACTTTTGAACATAAGTAAATAAACGAGAGACTCTTTAATTATGATCAAATAAATGGTCAATTAAAACTTTGACTTTGGAGTATTTACAGCTTGGTGACACAAGTGTGCCGCACCTCAATCTCGGGGTCTATGCCTCTCCTATCTATGACCGGGGGGCGACATGCTCTAATTGGAAGAACTTTGTGATCATACTCTAGGACCAGGCAAGGCCCCCCGCTCCTGTCTCCGTGATCTGATGAGACGCTCTCTATGTCGGACCGCATCGTGGATGAAAGCGGCCAAGCATCTCTGACTTGGGTATGAAAGGAGTCTGGAGAGGCTCTCGAATCCATCTTTGAAAAGGCAATGGGCACGGATCTTGTGATAGACTGGGCAATGGAAGACGAAGTGCTACCTCGTGCTGCTCACATAATGTGCAGATACGACTCTCTCTAGGGGTTCCATTTGCTCGCCTGCTCTTGGTTCGGAGTCGGTGCGATGACACACTAAATTGTCCAATAGTAATCCTGAGTGAGTGTGGTAGGTGGATCTAGGTGTACCCTGGTGGGATAATGAAACCCTCGTTGAAGATGTGCAGGCAAAGGTCCCGATAGAAACTGAGCTTCACAGAAAGCCCAACCAAGTCCTGAATGTGTACAACTATAAGAGATCCTCCCGAATGAGTGGGTTGAACTTGATGCCCCGAAACGGGACAAACAGGGCATCAATGCTGTACTAAAAGGATGGCAAACTATCTAACCAGTCTCTCAAACCATCTACATGTGTGCGCGTACCAACATCTCTGATCACCTTGAGCTGCTAATGCCATAGAAAATGCTAACACCAACCAAGGTAGCTTGTGTGCCCTGTAATACAAGAACCATAATCTCGCACACGGTATTGATAATTGATAGTCTAGAATGCCCCATCTAACTGCAATGGAGATGCCCCGAACCCAGCCTAAATGATCTGATGAGGAATATATGGCTTATTGTAGATTTGTTGGAAAGGTCATCTCCCCATATGTAAGCCCCCATATGAGAGCATGGGGGAGGGAGACCTAGGGCAGGATGTGCCCAAGAGAAGAAAGAGAGGGGGCTGCTACATGGGCTGCTACATGGGCAGCACCTCACATCAAAGAAGAGAGACATCATATACCTAGAGTGGCTACAACAAGTGTCGCCTTTGTGCAGGGGAGATGGCGGGGGCAGCATACCTTGGATCTGCCCTGGCAAAAGGATTCTGATGAGCAGCAAGATGGCGGGGTATCCCAGGGTACAGAGGCCTACATGGCGAGCTACTTGGCGAGGTTTGTGGGCAGGCACAAGGTCTGCAACATGCTCTGGAAATGGCACAATGAAGGAAGGTGTGCAGCAGCAGGGTCAGCCTGTGTAGATAGGCTGGTTGGGCTGGGTATAGCCAGCCAACCAGGCCTGGTTATGGGCTGGCCAATGGACTGGCCCCTGCATAAGTAAATGGGCATGGTCCTGCCCTTAAATAGGGATGGGCTGGCTGGTCAGCTGGCCAACCAGGTCCCAGCACACAGCCCTAGAGAAGTGCCCACAGCCCTATAAACAGGGGCCTGTGGGGTCGGTTGGTGGACAGACAAAGTCGGCCAGGAGGCCCCTTCAAGTCGGTCAATTTTGAGCCCCTTTAGGGCCTATAAAGGAGCCCTTTGGCAGGGCATTTTGTATCCAGCAGTGCAACCTTCCAGAAGCAGTAAGGAGCAGCAGCAGACCTACACTTGGGCCTACTTCAGGGAGGTCAAGGAGGATCAGGAGTGCTGCAGACTTAGCTCTACATTGGCTGAGACCTAGGCTGTCTATCAAGTACCAGGGCAGTAAGGTGCTGAGATCTGGACGGAGAGTCTACATACGCTCAAGGTGGAGCACGCGGGCTCAAGTCTAGAGATATCCAGGAGATAGTAGAAGTGTGTGGTGGTAACATCAAAGGACCACGCTCCAGTGGGACTTTGGATCTATCTCTCTTTTGTTGTGTCCATAGCTTTGGACGGAAATATATATTCTTTTGTAGCTTCTATATCTGGCTGGATCATTGTCTGTTGATGAATCTGCACATCTATTTGATGCACATAAGTTTAAGAAGTTTGTGATTCAACTCCCCACGCACACTGTGTGAGCTCCTGGGCTACTCTATCAGTCTTCCGCTATGCGAACCCTCTGTTGGTCAATTTCTAACAAGATCATCCGTGATAACAAGAGAACCTGTAATCTAAGTTGCAGGAAACATCCAAGTTTTGAAACGTTTCCGAAACACCTATTCAATTGATAGGAAACAGCGGGGGTAGGCTCAGTAAAGAATACTTGTGAAACCATATACCTTTATGATTTCTGAAATAATAACATTCTTTTATTACAGCTGCATCCCACACACACATAAATTTAGGAATTTCTAAGTAATAACTAAGTAAAGAAAACTTGAACTAGAACAACATATCACTAGGAATTCTGCAGCAATTACAGCAACATATGCAGACACAATGCCAGATACATCACATGTTCCATTAATTCCAGAATTTAAATAAAATGTGCACAATGCACATACGCATTACTACATCACTGAGAAAATGAAGATTACATGGAAAGTGCACCATCTTCCTCTTCCTCCTCATGAACATCCCATTGTTGAGAAGGCCAGACTTATACAATGGGTCACTCCTAGAGAGAAGCCGGAGGTTGCTGTGCACATACACAAGATTCTCTGCCATTTTAGGAGCAAGCCGATTACATTTGAGTGAATGGATGAACCCATAGGTCGACCAATTCCGCTCTGCTGCAGAGGAACTTGATACTTGTGAGAGGAGCCTGATTGCCAACTTTTGCAATTGAGGGGTATCCGAACCATAGTTCTCCCACCAAGCAACGGGAGAAAGACACTCTCTATATATAGAAGCAGAGGACTCACCAAATGCACCCGCTTGGCCAAGATACATCGACAATTGATCCTTCATCAAAGTCCTCTCTGCAGCATCCTTTCCCACTCTATCTAGAGTTTGCCTCCAACCTCTCATCACTTCAGCATCTTGTCGTGGATTCTTACCAAACCATTTTGGATTGAGAAGAAAGGCTGTGGCATGGAGAGGAGAATGAAGCATATCCCATCTCACTTCTGCAATTTCTCTTATTTCTTCATAGATTGTGTCTCCATTGCTTTCTCCGGCTAGGACCTCTTTTATATTCTCAAGCATTTGATCAATACCTTTATAGATCACACCAAGACATGCATCATCCTTGTCCACCAATCGTAACATGCGCATGATAGGCCAGCACACCCCCACATACTTCTCCACTTCATCCCAAAATGAGGTTGACAATATGGTGTTTTGAATCTTCAAGGCTTCATCATTTCGACCTCTCCAATCATCCCAATCTTGGCTGACAACCATCTTGGTGGAGCATAATGAAGTTTGATGCAAATCTAGTATCACCGGGATTTAACAATTTCAATCTTGAAAATTTGGACAGCATAGCCCTCAGTGCCTCATGATTGGAGATGAATTGCTGCACCTCCTTGCCATGACAGATTGCCAGCTCCATCCATGCCAGGGCTGAGAGATCCTTCAGCAACAAGTTCAAACAATGGGCAGCACAAGGGGTCCAAAAGACATGTTTGAACTCTTGCTCCACAAGATGACCAGCTAGCTTGCAGTTTGAGGCATTATCAGTAACAACTTGAACTACACGTTCAGCACCCACCTCCAAGATAGTCTCTTTTAATGATGGTATTCTAAGAGACAGGGTGCTCTAGTGAGATAAAGACCTGCACCTGCACAATGACAGAAGCCAATGGCAATCGTTAAGACTACACAAACATTGAACGAAATAGAAGCCTGCGTCTCTTCTTTTCCGTTCATCTCTCTCACTCACGCAATAACCTTGCATGCCCGTAGACAGCACAAGCCTCATCCTTCGCCTTGCAGAGTGGTCTACATCACCCGTGTGGACAGCATTGAGGCCTTGGTCAGTGGCTGGTCTGTTGCTCAAGTTTTGGGTCAATTCACGAGGTCAAAGTGTTCTTCAGAGTAGCATTTCATGCGCTCTTGAAGAGTTTTATTTGAATTTCGAAGTTCTCCAAGTGAAAAGCAAATTCTCCCCTACATTGGGGGAGGGAGCCCTCAGTGGGTACAAGGAACCAATCGGTTGTCGTCTCCGTTTCTCTATCCTTTATCTCTCTCTCCCGTATAAATACGATGCCTTGTTAAAGGTTTAAAGAGGGTCTTGCTGTGATTAAACGATCAGATAACCGTTGCATGTTACATCTTGTTATTGTGGGCAGCCCTCTCTGGGCTCTCGTGCGTCTCGGTGTAGAAGATCATATCTATCATTATATGTCTCCAAGAAACCTCCTAGGTCAAACCATAGCTCGACACCATCATAATTCTCCCTCTTCCTTCTCTTCCTTATCCTCCTTGTCTCCCCTTTCTCGCCGCGCTTCGAAGGCATTCTGCCACAACCCCGCGCTTCTAAGGCATTCTACCTTGGTCACTTGACAAGTACCGCAACCTACAACATAGTGCTAAACAAATTCTCTCATCTTAGGCCAGTAATAACTATGTTTCACAAGAGACAGAGTCCTATGTACTCCAGGATGTCCCGCACTAGGTGCATCATGACACTCCCGAAGAATCTTGCATCGAAAATCCAACACATCTGGTACACAATTTTTTTCATTTCGGAACAACAAGCCGTTCCGAATCATCCACTGACCTCCCGCCGCTTGAACCATAGGTATCACAATCCTTGAGTCCTAGTGAATCATATCGGTACCATCCTAGACCGTCTACCAATAATGATTTAAATGACTATCAGTCCTTCTCAAGGATTGAAATAGGTCAGAGGATATCTCGGAAAATGGCAAAGCGTTCACCATGTTAATCTGACTTAGGGCATCAGCAACACTATCATAGTTACTAGGGAACGTGAACGGCAACGAAACATCAACCCCCTGGGGAATGGGAACGGGAACGGGAACCGGAAGGGAATGCCACGTCACCATATCCATAAACAAACATACTATTCTATACATTAGAAAGCTTAAACTTAGAATCCAAGACTCAAAAACGTTGAAATTGCTTTTGGAGTAAGGACTCAAGACTCAGGACATAAACTCAATACTGAATCTTATAGATGAATCATGATTCATGCATAATCATTGATAATAGAATCTAGATTAATCAGTATAGTTTGCCAACTGGCATACAAAAGCAAAGTCCATCAGAGACAAGGCACAAGCATATGAGATTATCTTGAGTCTTGGAATCTTGAATCTCGATACAAGAAAAGTAGAGTGAGACCTCCTACTACTGAGGCTCCTAGAACTTTAAAAACTAGCTGCTCCATGCATGATCCACTCAACATTGTCCACATTAATCATCAATCTAAATCTGCAGCATTGTGGTTGCTGCCCTCTTCATCATCTCCATCATCTGGATGATCTCCATCTTCTTGGTCATCTCCAACATCATCCATGGATGCACCCACCACACGCACGATTTGCTGGCCTGTTGCCTTACCATTCTTCTCCTACCATCCAATGAATTCCTCACGGCTGTACCCAGCATTCATCTTCTGAAGCAAACATAAGTTTGCATGCACAAACACAAGGTCACTTGCCATTTGTGTCCCAAGGCTGTTCCTGTTCTTTGATGCAATGTGCCCAAAGCTACTCTACAAGCGCTCACAAGGAGAGGAGCTTGCTCCTTGACTTAAAGTGCGAATAGCCAATTTCTGCAACAAAGGTGTATCAGCCCCATAATCCTCCCACCATAGAGCAGACCCCACAGTATACATGTCCCTTTGTGCATCCTCAGAGCCACATTCCATATTTCTTCCTATAAAAAGCCAACTCATCCTTTACTTGCCTTTGCTCTTGTGCATCTGGTACCATTTGCTTCAGTATCTCCTCCCATCCTCGCATCACCTTGAAATTCAGGATCCAAGACATAAGCTGCAGCATGCAAGGGTGAATGATAGGAGCTCCACCGCTCCACTGCCAAGTCTACTAATTCCTGCTTCCTATCAAGATTAGGCACCACCTCCTTCACGTTTTCAATCATTTTGTTCATCCCCTCATAAACTTTTCCAATGCATGGTTCATCACTATCCATAGCCCTCATCAAAAGGATTATGGGCTTCACTATTTTCACCATATGATTGACATCCTCCCAACAGGCATCAGATAAGCATAGAGACTTGCATTCCAAGGCATTTGCACTCTTTGATTCCTTCCACGCCTCCCATTCATTACACACAACAAGCTGCCTTAGAGCATTTTTTACCTCTAGAAGACGCTCCAACATGATGAAGTTGTATGCAAAACGTATTTCTGAATACTTCAAGAGGTCTTTGGAGGCAAGCTTATGATACACTGCAAGAATGTAGTGGTGTCGTGTGATAAAGCCAATAACATCCTTTGCAAAATCAATAATTGGATGCACCCAAGCAAGCTTCCCTACATCCCTCAGCAGGTTTAAGCAATGTGCCATGCAAGCACTAAAAGTGAGCTTAGGATAACGTGCTCCAAAATGTGACCTGCTGCCCCTGTTGGAATTCTCCCCATCTGCTATGAATTGAATGACATGTTCAGCCCCCACCTCATTAATAGATTCACTCCACAAATCAGCCAACCTCTCTGCTGTCTTTCCGCCCTCTAAGTTATCAATGGACTTGACTCACCCCTGCAATATGCAACTATGCCCTAAATAGATCGACTACATGTATCACTCCATCCATCACCCATCAAGGTAGCACCAAATGTCTGCCATTCCTCTTTAACAAGCTTCAAAGCCCGCTCTATGCTCTGCTTCTCTTCTTCTAAAATCTTGGTTCTCACGGCTTCATAAGATGGCGGTGTGTAAGAGGGACCAAAAGCTGCAACAGCCCAAACCATATCCACAAAATAAGGATTGCGGGCTTAATTCAAGGCAATGTCACCACTATTAAAAAAATGCCCCACTGCATCATCTACCTCTGCCTTCCTGCCAAGGTGCCAAGTGGCAGCTAAGGAAGCTTGTCTCTTGCCCTTTCCAAGATTGGACGTGGCAACTAAAACAGAAGGCATTGCTAAGACTGGAATACTGGTAGACACTACACTTCCAATAGGCATAAAAGCTCGAGCACCATGCTTAGATGCATTTGCCAATGCTTTTAAGCGTAAAAGAGCATTATCTGGCACTGAAGGACATATGCTAATGCCTTTGTTCTGCACTCCTAGCAAGTGAGCTTGCACTCTCACTGAACTACCAATCTTTGGCTGGCCACAATAGTCGCATGTCCATTTTCTTGAACCTCCTACAAGCAACTCCTCGGGATTTAGAAGGTCCACTTCCTTCCACCAAGGGGATTGGGCATCAGGGCGTGGAGGAGCCATGAGAATTCAAACTTCAAAGTTGATTGTTGTAACTTGTTCGCTGCTCTCACAGTTCATTGATAAAGCAACAAACTGAACTCCATCAATATCAACTGGTACATTGCACAATAGGCAAAATATTTGATGCATTGATATATTATACAAGCAATTAATTATGACTAAACTATGCTACTTGCACACAGCATTGGCAATGTGCATATGTATATAATTTTTGTTGTAATGTACCTGCAGGCTGCTTCACTAAGGCTTGAGCACCTCCTAAGTCTTGACTCCTCACTGCTCAGCTCAGGTTCTGGAATCTGAATGTAGAGGCAATGTAGAGTCTCAACATAGAGTCAATGCTTCTGTAGCTCAAGCCTCAATGCAAGTTCTAATTGGTCATTGAGCGCAACAGCCTATTGCCAGCAGCTAGCGTAGCTGCCAAGGTCGAGCCTCTACAATCAAGCAAGAACTTGCTTTTGTGTAGTTGTATACATTCGGAAGATGGGCGTTAGTGTAGTTGTTTGGCTTGTGCCGTCACCTGTGTGCGTTGAAACGCTTGCATACGGTAGGCTAGTGTAGGCTAGCTGAGTAGGCTAGCTATGCGTAGGCTAGCATAGGCTAGCTATAGCGTAGGCTATAGCATAGGCTGCGCGAAGGTAACGTAGGCTAGCATAGCTATGCGTAGCTTAATAGGCTGAAGCGTTAGCTAGCTGCTAGGCATAGGCTAGGTGTTGCATGCAGCCTTGCAGGTCGAAGCGAAGCCTGTAAGCGGCGAACATGCAGAGCATGGAGGTCGTCTGCAAGCAATGAACACACAGAGCGGCGAATCGCGCCGATTAGATTAGGATTAGATAATTTGTCCCAAATCGTGATCTGCATGTAGGGAATGGCTTATAGACGTTTCACAAGGGATATGGAACGTTCCATAGCTGTTCCATAGAGCAGACGTTCCACAGAGGTTCTCTTCAAGCTCAATGAAGAGAACACCATTCCAACATTCCATAGCTATGGAACAGTGTTCCCTGGCAACTATGAACACTATTGAAAGAACCGTTCCTATACCGAATCTTAAATCAAAATCCTGCATCAACTCAGCCCATCGATCCATCCTACCCCTCAAATCATCCCCTTCACACACACAACGGATCGATTGATGATCAGTCAACTAGAACCATACAGGTAATGCCTCCAAGCCTTGAGAGGAGTATCATCTATCTTTTTACTCTCGAAAGCTACAGGTCGGCCCTCTTGGAATAATGTTGCCCCGATGGCATAGTCACTCACATCGGCCTCCAAAACATAAGGCCGGGTAGAATCCGGCAATGCTAGAACAGAGGCACTCTTTATACAAGTTTTCAAGTATCGAAAGCCATGTTCAAGAAATAGATTGTGTAGACCTACGGCCACAACCCTTCAATACGTTGGTCACGGCGACTGTGATTTTGGAATATTCACGAACTGATTTTCTCAAAAAGACGGTAAATCCTAGGAAATAACGAAGTTGTTTCACTGTCTGAGGTATAGGGCAAGTCAGAACCTTTTGAATACGGTCTTCATCAATGGTAACACGAGTCATCTTGTGTCCTAAGTAAATGATATGTTTCATGAAGAAATCGCATTTACTAATCTTAGCATACAACTTATTCTGTCTTAACTTATTCTGAGATGAGCAATATGACCCTCTAGAGTCTTGTTGTAAACTAAGATATCATCCAAGAACCCCACTGACGTCATCAGCGCCCAACAGTGAGTGTAGACCATAGTATAAAAGTATGCTCTCATACATACAAATCCACACACCCACACATACTTGAGCATCCATTTATACAAAGTCTTCGTACTAAGTTTTTGTCCGCACTCCGGAGGTGAAGGGAAAACTCAGCCATGACGAAGGCTAGCACTAAAGGAGAAGGCTAATCAAAAAGTAATCCAAATCTCTTCATTCAAGCTATAACTGCTTGTGAAGTCTAATCGATTTCATTTTAGTCTCTCCCAAATGAGCATCTAAATCTAGCTGATAGGACAACGTACCATTTAAGATAGAAAGAATTATCGCAATACCAGCAGCCCGCAACTTGGACGAAAACTTCACAAGGTGAAATTTGCATGTCCACTGATACGACAGAAGCATATACCTAGATGAATCCAAGAACATTCCCAAACTCATCCTCTAAAAACACACATAGTGCAGTTTCAATCTCACGATAGTCACTCATACGATAGTCATCAGTGTCCAACAGTGGGTGTAGACCATAGTATAAAAATATGCTCTCACACATACAAATCCACACACCCACACATACTTGAGCATCCATTTATACAAAGTCTTCGTACTGAGTTTCTGTCGGCACTCCGGAGGTGAAGGGCAAACTCAGCCACTAAAGGAGAAGGCTAATCAAAAAGTAGTCCAAATCTCTTCATTCAAGCTACAACTGCTTGTGAAGTCTAAACGATTTCATTTTAGTCTCTCCCAAAAGAGCACGAGGGAGAGGATACTTATTCTTAACCGTGATTTTATTCAATCTTTTATAATCCACACACATTCTCCAAGTTCCATCCTTCTTCTTCCTTAGAGGACGGGAGCACCCCATGCTCAGGCACATATGCCCCAACTTCAAGTATTCTTGAAGTTGATGAGCTAACTCGTCCTCCTCTAGCTAACTCGTCCTCCTCTAGCTGACTCGTCCTATAAAATGGTATACTTATAGGCTGAGAACCAGGGACTAAATCTATGCGATGGTCTACTGCCATTCTGGAGGCAAACCTACCAGCAGTTGTTCAAAACTAAAATCATTTAACAACTTCTTTAATTCAATATGTTCAACCACACTTAAATCATTTGCATCAAGCACAGATACAACAAATGAAGAAAATGGAATCAAAACACATTGAAACACATCATAAGAAGTTATAATTTCGAACTTCAATCGCATTTACAAGAGGTCCCTTGAAGGGATATATATCATCACACTGTATCAAAAGTCGGGTTCCCGTACAAAAAAGAAAGGGTATAAGCTTCTCAATCAAATTGGACATGATGGGTTTTAACTTTTAACCATTTAATGCCCAACAACAAGTCTACATGATCCAAGTGCAGAACATAGCACTCCAAAATATCCTCGTAGGCTTGAATCCGAACAGGAAGTCGATCCACCTAAACTGCTTCCCAGCTAGAAGCTGCACCTCGTAGGTGTCATGACAAGAGAAATCACTAATCCGTGATTAGTAGACATTATATATTATACGCCAATGGTGTAACATGTATATGTATTTATGATAGACACCGACCGATTTGTTATGGCGGTGGATCATCTCAGTAGATAGGACTAGTCGAGCTGGAGCCACTGCTTCAGACAGCATCAAATTTGGACATGTGATACTTATTCTATTAATAAAAATGTGCACACATGTGTCTAGGTCCTAGGGGCAATGGGAAGGGAAGGGTGCATTAAGGTGCATTGAATGGTAGATGCATGGGTCATAGGCTAAGGGTAGGTGTAAATGGGAAGATGGAACTTGAGTGATCTCAAGGGACATTAATGAAAGGGTATCACCCTTTCATTGTGAATCTCACGTAGCATTCTTCATTCACCTTGCATTCATCCGCCATCTCTCACACACCTTGCATGTAGGTCAAAAATAGAAACAAGTACTCTCACGAGGGCGCTCTTCCCCATTGGAGGGCCAATCGGCATTCAAATTCTGCACATTTGCATTCTTGAGAAAGTTGGTTCTTCACATTTGGCATCAGAGCTTCCACTATCTACTACCGAGACAGCGAGAGAGTGCACGGGACAGAAGGTTGCGTGGAAGAGCGCCGCGAAAGGAAGGTTGCACGGAAGGCAAAAGAAGAGCGAAGTGCTACACGCGCGAATAGAGGCAGGCGCAAGAGAAGGCGCGTGGCACTAAATGACGGTTTGCAGATTACTGCGTGGAACGGCGGGCTGGTTGACGCGCGCACAAACCGGAGGTTGCTGCAACAGGACAGAGGGAACACAGTTGGAAAGGGCTCGCAACAGAAGGCTGCAAGCAGAGGCGAGGACCGGAACCAGTAATTTCTGAAATTCAGGGGCTCTGAGGTGAGGGCTGTGTCTGATTTTTGGGGTCTTTGGATGGGGAATGGGGTGTCCTAACGGGGTGACTCCCCCCCCCATGCGAATAGACCCTTAAAACCCTTAAACCGTGAGGAAAAGAGACCCGCCCCCGCCCCCGCCCCCCCCGGTTCTCCCCAACAGAAAGTCGGATTGGAACAAATTTTAAGGGGGTGATCCACCCATCAAGTACCCCTATAACGGTATCTAGAGCACCATTCTGCTCAAAACAAGTAGCCCAAACAGAGTATACCAGTTTACAGCATAAAAACAAGGAAGAAAGGCTAAAAGAGAAGGAAGAAGAGGTCAAATGAAGTAGTTTTTCGACACAAGCGAAGCGAGAGTCAAATAAGTACCACCAACTCTACAACACTTGACTTTTGCTGTAAAATAAACCCCTTTTTCTCAAATTACAGCAAGCCATTTTCTCTTGTATTACTAAAAGGAAAGAATGGAAGGAGGAGGGATATTTAATAATGAACTTGTCCTTTTTCCTTCACTACCAGAAGGACATAGGGAGAGAACACCATCACCTTCTCCTAAAGAGGATAATGTAGATGAGAGTTACACACATATTGAGTATGATAACCCACATATAGGATTACCTTCATCTCTCCTTCAAGAATCTCTTGATAGGGAGTTTTCCTTCAGAAATGAAGGGAGAAACGAGTTCATCCAAGAGCAAGGCGCTGAGTTTACGCCTTTAACTGAAAATCCCGTAAGCTGGTTTCTCAGCTTAGCCATATGATTGAACAGTCTATTATGACAAAATTAGGGACTAAGAGAGTGCTGAATTTTGGGGATGACAATTTAAGTACCCCCTCAAAGAGAGCTAAATTCCAACCCCGAGAGAGAATGGAGTTCCCAAAGTATGATGGAGCAAGAGAGGCGGATAAAATCCTCAATTAGATTCGCCATTTTGAGCTATATTTTGCTCATCAAGATAAGACCGACCATGAGAAGCTTGCTCTTGCCACACTGCATCTACAAAAGGATACTTTAATGTGGTGTTCCGTATCACAAACGGGAAAAGAGCCTATTCTTCAATGGTCCAAATTTGTAGAGCAGCTTAAGGCCACTTTCATGCCTCCGAGGCATGAAGAAGAATTGACCTTCCGCTAGGAAAGGTTGAGGCAATTCGAAAACGAGAGTAACGCTGAATTTACAGCTAGGTTCTGGAAACTCTCTTTAGAGTTATCTGAGAAGAGTGAGGATGATAAAAGGAAGAAGTATTTAGCAGCCCTAACCCCGAAAGTGAGATATGAGGTTGAGATGTTCAACCCAACCACCTTGAAAGACCTCACTAAATTGGCTGAGATTGCTGAGAGGAAATTGAATCCTCGTAAACCCTTCAACAAAGAAAATGAGAAAGCTATTGTACAAAATATTAGTAGCCAATCACGTCTTGGATGGATACCATTTCGTTCCATGACTGATGATGAGAAGAAAAAGCTAATTAAGGAGGGTAAATGTTTCCGATGTAAGAAACATAAAGCCAGGGCATCCATAGCATAAATGTCCTACTCTATTAGCCAAAATTGCCAAAACAAATTCTATAAAAGGGAAAGGCAAAGCATCCAAGCAGGAGGGTGAGGCTTCTACCTCCTCATCCCAAGACTCTACGGTGAACATAGAACCAAGAGTAAATGCTATCCATTCAGCCAACACTGGTGTATGGATGTGTGAATTGAATAGAGAGTAGGCATATTCATTATAGAGTATGGACAGAGAATAAATATTTTTCTCCTCCATGTAGAACATCTTATAGGATGAATAGGGCTGAAATAGAAGAGCTGGAAAAAGAGATTGAAGATCTATAGTTTCTATAGATTAAGTAGCTCTCCATCGCAAAATCATCAATAGCCAAGGTCTGTCTAGTTCAATAACACATTTGGGTGAGGGAACATCTTTTGAATACTGACCAATTTGTTGAGAATATGTTTCAGCTTATTAAGCAGGTTACTATAAAGAGATTTCAGCAGCTTGGTATTCAGAGAAGAATTCTGAGTATGAAGAGATATTGAAGAGGCGCTGCAGTGGTACTTCTGCATTTTGAATATTCAGCATCAAAAGGAACCAAAACTTGAAGATGAGATTTAAGTTCTGATTCAGAAGAGATAGTGTACTACCAAGAGAAGATTATTTGCAGATTATGAAGAGGAGATGCAAATGCAGAAGTAAAAGAGAAGCGTACGCAAGAGAAAGAGACAAGAGAGGATCCAGAAGAGGACTTCTGCCCATTCAAGCAAGAGGGAGTGTCATGACAAGAGAAATCACTAATCCGTGATTAGTAGACATTAAAACAGTATTATATATTACACGCCAATGGTGTAACATGCATATGTATTTATGATGGACACCGACCGATTTGTTATGGCGGTGGATCATCTCAGTAGATAGGACTAGTCGAGCTGGAGCCACTGCTTCAGACAGCATCAAATTTGGACATGTGATACTTATTCTATTAATAAAAATGTGCACACACATGTCTAGGTCCTAGGGGCAATAGGAAGGGAAGGGTGCATTAAGGTGCATTAAATGGTAGATGCATGGGTCATAGGCTAAGGGTAGGTGTAAATTGGAAGATGGAACTTGAGTGATCTGAAGGGACATTGATGAAAGGGTATCCCCCGTTCATTGTGAATCTCACGTAGCATTCTTCATTCACCTTGCATTCATCCGCAATCTCTCACACACCTTGCATGTAGGTCAAAAATAGAAACAAGTACTCTCACGAGGGCGCTCTTCCCCATTGGAGGGCCAATTGGCATTCAAATTCTGCATGCATTGCACACATTTGCATTCTTGAGAAAGCTGGTTCTTCACAGTAGGTGTGATCACTAGGCGTCGTACTCAGCTGTAGCATCTGCACAAGTTTGTGATTAACAAACTTGTGAGAACTACTTGGGTCAAAAAGAATATAAATCCGTGTCCCTTGGATCTAACCATAAGCCCGGTAGAGATCCTGGGGGGCAAACAATGAATGAGGCCGGGTGAGGACATTGACACAAATACCTATCAAAGTAGTCTAAGCGATTGTCTTTGACTTCATAGGTGGTCCTTTGAGCTTTGGTGTAGGTCCCTATGAGGCTCTCGGTCTCTTTGGGCAATCAGCCCGGGTATGCCCACGCTCCTCACAAATGAAGCATCACCCTTCCTTCTCAATCTGAAGTGAACAGAGGAAGTGCTCCTTGCTACCCTTGGCAGATTTCTGCTTAAGTAAGGAGGATCATCAAAAGATCTCACTTCTCCGGTGCTAGTAGTTACATTGGAGTGGATGCTCGTTTAGTAGCTCCACCCACACAGCTTGTTTGTATCAGGATTTTTCACAGTCTCATAGACCCATCGATCGTTCAAAGACTTTAATAAATTTTCTTTCTTTCTTTCTTTCTTGTTCTTCCCCTGCGTCTCGGGTGTAGTCAGCTTTTTTGTCGAGGCCATCGTATCATCATAAATGCGCGCAAAATGTATGGCCTCCTTCAGGGTTGAGCTCCTCTTGTTCTTAACCTGCAACTTGTATGAATCGGGCAAGCCGGCCACAAAGAAACACAAAAGGGTCACAAGATCCATCTTTGTAGTACGGGTCTGAAGGTCACAAGATTTCTGGAGATAGGTCTTGAAAGTGAGGCTCAGTTTGGTCATATCCAAGGCCCTAAACTTTGGCCACAATGTCATAGTCATCTTCCTTTTTTAGAAACTCAGTTCTAAAGGCTTCCTCGAACTCTGCCCAAGTGGATGGCTGAGGCCTCAATTCCTTCCACCATAATAGAGCCTTCCCGACTAGATATCCAACAGCTAACTGAATGCGCTTGTCCTGCGGGTAGGGGTGAAAATTGAAGTGGACCTGCCATTTATGCAGCCAGGTATCCACAACCTCTTTCTTTCGATCCTTCTGTTCCCCTGAAAATTGCACTAGGGGTAATATTTGGGCCAAGAACAAAAGCCATGGCATCCATGTGAGTCACGGTCTGAAGCTGGGACTGCATGGCAACAATTTGCTGGAACAATTGGTCATGGTTCAAATTTAGGAGCGCAAACCTTTCATCCAATCCCGTGAGGAATTGATTGAAGGCGTCCTTTGTAACCAGATCCTCATAAACATCGTAGTTGTCCCCTTCCATATCCTTTCAGACATAGGGGAGGGTAAATTTGAATTAGTTATATTCTGATCCGCCTTAGGGAGGTTGCTTGCATCAGCTATGAGAGATAACAAGAAAGGAATACCCAAAAGGAAAAAAGCTGTAAAGTGCAAGACCTGGAAGGAATTCCGAATAGAGAGAGCTGTTCTGGCGCACGAAGTGAAAGCGAACCACGAAGCAATCACAAGGCTGGTCAAATCTCTGGAAACCACGCTAAAATGACTGTGCAAATGCCCAAGCTTTGCTGAGGAACGAGCGTATGAGCTGACGCACTCCAAGACCTCAGCCAACAGTGAAGCGTACGGCCAACATGCAGTAAATCATACGGCCAATCAGGGAATCCTCTTGCTCTCCTAACGAACCAGCGTTGAGCAATACGTGCACGAATAGTAGCAAACGAACAAGGGATGAGGGCGTGATATGAGCGATGGGATGGCAGGAGGCAGGGAAGAGCAAAACAAGCAGGAATCAAGAGCTAGAAGAGAATGGAACTCTTGCGAATCAAAGGCTGCTACCAACAAAATCAGGGTGCCAGTATTTGAACGCAAATCTTCATGGGCTTTAATCCCAATTGGTGCCCTAGCTTTTGAAAAGCAAGGCCAGCCAAATCTAATGGCTTGCTTTTAGGGTTTTCTTCGCAGAAAAGCAAAGTTGCTTTTTCGCCTTCTCCTCAAACTGACGGAGATTTCCCTCGTAACTCAGGGAATGCTCATGCACCTCCCAACGCATCTCCAACAAAAAGTAATCAACGTCCAAACGCTCCCAACGGAATTCGCCTACCCTTCTTCTACAATTTCACATCTCTCTCTCCATCGAAATCCTAATCTACCTCCCAATCAGGCACTAATTCACCCAATCGCATCCTCCCTCACATGGAGATCTCAACTTTCCCCCCTAATGACAAAACAGTTGCTTTTCCAGCCATCTAGTGCAAAAAACGAAATCTGCACTTACCCGGAAGATCAAATAGAATTCACAATTACCTTCAGAAATTCACCATCCAGGAGTGGCTCTGATACCAACTCACACGACCACAATCACTCTCGGAAATCCGGACCTGCACACAAGCACAAACCAACGATCATAGAACCATAAAGGGAGGCGCAGGCATGCTCACCACCCAACCATGATGCTCATGGGTCCAGGACCAGTAGAATCCGAGCATCCCCCCGAGCCACAGGCTAGGCTGCTGGCACGAACATCTGCATCCAACCAGTCCACAACCTCTTGGCGTCCCATACCACCAAAAGGCGCTCATAGGGCCTCAGGACTGCATTGGGAATCCGGCCTATGCTAGAAAGCAGGTGCGCATTCGGAACACGATCTAGGATCCAGACCAAAAAGGAAGAGCTAGACTTGCTGACTTGCGTGTATGAGAATTGAACCCCTGGGCCCTTCTTCTACAATTTCACATCTCTCTCTCCATCGAAATCCTAATCTACCTCCCAATCAGGCACTAATTCACTCAATCACATCCTCCCTCACATGGAGATCTCAACTTTCCCACCTGCTGATGAAACAGTTGCTTTTCCAGCCATCTAGTGGAAAAAACGAAATCTGCACTTACCCGGAAGATCCAAACAGAATTCACAATTACCTTCAGAAATTCGCCATCCAGCAGTGGCTCTAATACCAACTCGCACGACCACGATCGCTCTTGGAAATCTGGACCTGCACACAAGCACAAACCAACGATCATAGAACCATAAAGAGAGGCGCAAGCATGTTCGGCATAAGCATGATGCTCACGGGTCCAAGACCCATAGAATCCGAGCATCCCCCCGAGCCACAGGCTAGGCTGTTGGCATGAACATCTGCATCCAACCAGTCCACAACCTCCTAGTGTCCCATACCACCAAAAGGCACTCATAGGGCCTCAGGATTGCGTTGTGAATCCGGCCTATGCTAGAAAGCAGATGCACATCCAAAACATGATCCAAGATCCAGACCAGCAAGGAAGAGCTAGACTTGTTGACTTGCGTGTATGAGAACTGAACTCCTGGACCCCTTATATACTCTCTCGCCCAGTGCCGCTAAAATAGCTAGAACCCTGATTCATTCGTTGCCCTTGCAACCCAACCTGACAATCACTTGCCTAGCCAGTAGCCGCCCCAGGCTATCAAAGCTAGTCCTGTGTGCCTAAACACACGTCAGATATAATCCATGCACATGACACCTACATGGTATGGATGCTTCATCAAGAGAGAGTCTTGAGAAATGGATGATCATAGCATCCATATCGAATCTATGTGGGAGATAACGTTCTAAGTGGGTGCTATGTGGCAACTTCTTGTAATCACCTCCTTGCAAGTGAGACACTTTGCCTATGCCCTTGGCTGAACCGTACACGACCCTAAAATTTTTCATACTTTAAACATAAGGTATAGGAAATTTTATTAACAAGTTCAAGTTTCAAGTCTCCACTACTTAAGCATTCCAAAAATATATCTTAAACCATTGATTATAGAATCTTCAATCTAGACCGCAAACATTGTGATTAAAATTTGAAAGACTTGTTGTTACTTCCTAATTCATTGGTCACCAAATACATCAATGATCAAGGACTGAATGTGGTGAGGGAGAGAGAGTGAGAAAAGGAGAGAGCACACCGACACACAAGCAGGATGGACACAAGAGTGTGGGGATAAGAACTATGTGTGTACCTCCCCTAGCACACAGTCAACCTTTTATATGAAAGGATAAGGTTACAACACTAAGTACACCGTACTTAGTGTACTTAACAAATAAAAGTACTAACTATACTTGGGTGGCCATAGTGCCTTTACCCCAACAACCTCCCACTTAAAGGCAATATGCCCTCAAGTAAAAATAAATGAGGCTCAACCTATACCCATCAACTGTCGGCAATGTGCAAACCGCTCTACAGAAGCCTTTTGTCAACAAATCTGCTGGATTATCATCTGTGTGAATCTTGACAAGCTGAATCAGCTTATCATCTATTACCTCCCTGATGAAGTGATACTTCACATCAATGTGCTTAGTCTTTGCATGAAAGACAGGATTGTGTGCCAACTGAATAGCACTCTGACTGTCACAATGCAACAATGGAATATCTCCTGTAATGCCCAAGTCTCCCACTAGCCGAGATAACCATAAGGCCTCCTTGCATGCCTCTGTGGCTGCAATATATTCAGCTTCCGTGGTAGACAAGGCTATGCACTGCTGCATCCTTGACATCCATGACACGGCACCTCCAGTGAATGTATAAACATAACCGGTAGTAGACTTCCGATTATCTGGATGACCAGCAAAATCTGAATCCACATAACCATGCACCTTTGCATCTCGCTTGCCAAAGCATATGCACAACTCCTGTGTGCCCTTCAGGTATCTCATGATACCTTTCACTGCATTCCAATGCTTCTTGCCTGGATTTGCCATATATCTGCTAACCACTCCCACTGCAAACGCAATATCAGGTCTGGTAGCAACCATGGCATACATGAGACTGCCACAAGCTGAAGCATACGGAATCTTGGCCATTTCAGCCCTATCATCATCTGAGTGTGGGCTGTCCATTGCACTGAGTTTCACATATGGAGGCAATGGAGAACTAACGGTCTTCCCCCCCTCCATATGAAACCGGTGCAATACTTTGCCAATATATTCGGTCTGAGACAAATACAACAAACGCTGTCCCCTGTCTCTCCGTATCCGCATTCCCAGTATGTGATTTGCATCACCAAGGTCCTTCATATCAAAGGCCTCATGCAATCTTTTCTTAAGGTCATCAAGCTCCTCACGAGCTTTACCAGCAATAAGCATGTCATCCACATATAAAATGAGAATGATTAAGCTGCCATTTGCAGCCCTTTTGGTATATAAGCAGTGATCGTCATCACTTCTCCTGAAACCTTGGGACTTCATGAAGGTATCAAATTTCTTATACCATTCCCTTGGTGCCTGTTTCAGCCCGTAAAGGCTCTTCTTAAGCTTGCATACAAGTGACTCCTTCCCCTTGACTGCAAATCCTTCTGGCTGCTGCATGTAGATCTCCTCATGAAGATCACCGTGAAGAAAGGCGGTCTTCACATCCATTTGGCATAATTCCAAATTCTCACATGCAACCAAAGCAAGTACAATCCTGAGTGTGGTCATCTTAACCACTGGAGAAAATATCTCATCAAAATCGACGCCATACTCCTGCTTAAAGCCCTTGGCAACCAACCTAGCTTTATACCTTGGCTTAGCTCCAAGTGTGACTTTCAATCTATACACCCACTTGCATGGCAGTACTTTCATGCCCTTAGGCAACTGCACCAATTCCCAAGTACCATTTTTATGGAGACTGTCCATTTCAGACTTCATGGCTAGTTCCCATAGCCTTTTATCATGCATTTGCACGGCTTCCTTGTAACAGGAAGGTTCTCCACAGTCTGTAAGAATAATAAAATCTGCTCCTGGAACAAATCTGTCTGGCGGTTTCATTTGTCGAGTGGACCTTCGGACCCATTGGTCTTGCTGTCCAACTTGCTGCTCACCTAAAACAGGTGGCTGTTTCAGTAAATCAGGCTGCAGAATTATGCCTGGGAGGTCTTCCAAAGGTGGCATGTCCCGTAGTACATCTTCTGCCACTGCGGGCTGTCCATTTGGACCTGCTGCAGCATCATGTATTGGCTGATTACGCTGCTGTTGTGGCTGATTTGCAGCCTGCCTGAATTGTACAGGATGTCCCGAGTCATCAACGTCAACCTCTGTAGCATCAGAAGGCTTATCTACTGCCTTAAACATACATGACTCATCAAATAAGACATCATTGCTGCGAATTAGCTTTTTATTCACAGGATCCCATAAGCGGTAACCCATCTCACCATGTCACCATATCCAAGAAAAATGCATTTAAGAGACTTAGGATCAAGCTTGCTGCGATCTTCTCTGCGTATATGCACATACGCAGTGCAGCCAAAGACCCTCAAGTGCTTATAGGAAGGAGGTTTTCCTGTCCAAAGCTCCTCTGGTACTCTGCCATCTAGTCTTTTATTTGGTGACCTATTGATGAGGTGTACTGCTGTTTTTACAGCCTCAGCCCAAAATCCATGAGGTAAAGCAGCATGTGACATCATAGAGCGGGACTTTTCCTGTATGGTTCTATTCATACGCTCTGCAGTGCCGTTTTGCGCTGGACTGTAAGGAGCAGTGAGTTCTCTTTTGATACCTCTAGCATCACAAAATGCATTGAATGCATTAGACATATACTCCCCACCGTTATCTGACCGCAAAGCCTTCAGTGTTCTGCCTGTTTGGTTCTCAACCATAGCAAGCTATTTCTGGAACACTGGAAAGACATCACTCTTCAATCGAAGAGGATACACCCACACCTTCCTTGTGGAATCATCTATAAATGTGACAAAGTACCGTGCACCTCCAAGTGAAGGACTAGGCATCTCACACACGTCTGTATGCACAAGCTCAAGTTGAGCATCTTTATGTCCTAATCTCCTTTTATGAGGACACTGTAACTGTCTACCATATATGCAGTGCTCACAAAACTTTAAATCAGAAAATTTAAGAGACGGTAAGTAGCCAAGGCAAGCCAATTGCTCCATTCCACTTATGCTCATATGTCCCATCCGGCTATGCCACATAGAAATATTCGGCAGCTCGATGGCATGAATATCAGCATGATTACATACTTTAGCATGAAGAGTATACATTGTGTCAACCTTAGAGCCTCTGGCAACAACCAGGGCACCTTTGGTGACCTTCCAGAAACCATGACCAAAGCTGGTCACAAAACCTTCGTCATCCAACATGCCAGTAGAAATCAGATTTTTCTTGACTTCGGATACATGCCTGACATTGTGAAGCATAAGCTGAGTACCATCAGCAAATACAAGCCTGACATCTCCAACACCGACAATACTGCATGCATGATTATCCCCTAGAAAAACGACTCCATTACTGCCTGCTGCATACCTTACAAACAATTCTATGTAAGGTGTAACATGGAATGAGGCACCTGAGTCAATGATCCAAGAGTGCATGTCTGCAAAATCTCCTGCATGGAGAGAATGAGCATCCAAAGTAGAGAGAAATAGAACCTCTCCCTCACTGTCATAACCGTGTGTAGAATGAAGCTCTTCAATCTTCACACTGCTCTTGCCATTGCTTATTGGTACAATTGCCTTTGCATCTGACGCATCAGTGTTTTTGGCTTTGTCTCTCTTATCATTTTTCAGTTTAAAGCACTGCTTTTTGGTATGTCCCTTTTTGCCACAGTAGTAGCACTCAACATCTTTGTTGGAGCGGGATTTGCTCCTCCCTTTTCCCCTTTCCTGGGATTGCCTCTTTGCTGACTTCTCCCCCCTTGCATTTAAGGCATTGTTAGGCTTTACTGCATCTTGAGCTTTCAGCTTCTGCTCTTCTTGCAAAATCAGCCCTGTGATATCTGAAAAACTTATGAAAGTGTTTGCATTTGTTACAGCTGTGGTGAATGTATCCCAACTTTCAGGAAGAGAGATCAAGAGTGCCATACCCTTGGTTTCCTCATCCACCACATACTTTTGATTTGCAAGTTGAGTGACAATTGAATTAAACTCATTGAGATGTGCATCCATGGAGGTCCCTTCCTTCATCTTCAGATTGAAGAACTTGCGCAACCAATATATCTTTGTGGCTACACTTTGCTGCTCATATGTGTCCTGTAGCTTTTTCCACACACCCCAGGCTGTTTTTTCACCATCCACATTCCAAACAACACTCTCATGGAGTGACAATTCAATTATGGACTTTGCTGACAGATCAGCTAGTGCCCAAGCATCATCAGATGTGCCAGTGGGCTTCACACCTTTGTGTATAATAGGAGCATGAAACTGCCTGAGAATTAGCACATTCAGGACCATCTTTTTCCACATCGGGTAGTTAGCAGCACCCTGCAACTTTTTAATATTGAGAAGAGAAGATTCCGAGGATGAAGCCATTACAATCAGCAAGAAATATAACCCACACTTGGGTGCCTGACTCCCTGCAAACCAAGTGCACACAGGCATTTGAACTGTGCTCAAAAAATTTAATTCCTGCAGCGGAACAACAGGAACTGCACCTGCAAATATTTCTCCCAATTAAACAGAAAATTATAACTGTTTACTGCTTGCTGCAGTATCCGAACAGCAACTGTGTTTGCATCATTAAATGCACTGTTGTACAATCAGCAATACTCTGATATTAAAGCAGCATCTGCCCTGCAATTACAGTGAAAAACAGCAGTATATTTTGCACTCTGTACTTCTGTACAATGACTGTAATCAGCCCCACAGTTGACACAGAACAGTACCTGACTGTACCAGAAAGTACAGAATCAGTAAATGGCTGTTTGACTGTTCAAACCTGTCAACTTCAAGCTTCAAGATACCATTAAAACTGTATGACACAGTTTAGAGTAGGATTTAGGCAAAAGCCCCTTGACTGGAGGCAAAATTCTCAGAATTTTAAGTGCATTTACTGCTTCACTAACCACTGTAAGGCATTTAAATTGCTTCCCCCAGCACTGATATGCATCCAATTGCAAAACCCCCAATTTGACTGGCACATTCAGTGCTCAAGTCTACAATGTAGTACTCAATGTAGCTTCTACTGTCCCGTGGATCAACAAATGCATACGAATCCTGCAAGAATCAACTCCAAATAGGAGGATAAACGCAATGCATGCGTATACAAGCCAATACTTGGCACTGGCTACAAAAGCCCCTTGATTCTGCAATTCAATGTTGAGGATTTCCTCACACAGTAGGCATAGACAGTTATATGTTTCCCCCAATACCAGCAATGCTCACGATGAGCTCGAAGGATGCACCTGTACCTATAACACTGCCGGAGCAGTTGAAGAAATTCTGACGAGAGCTCGTAGGCCTGGCGGGCTGTCTTGGATGTGCGTTGGAGGAGTCGCCTGTGTGGCGACTTGTCGGACCGCTGGTGGCGTCACCTATGCCACGAATTGGCGACCCGTTGAAGGCATCGCCTGTATGGGCGACGCTGGGCCCTGAAGGCGTCGCCTATGTGGCGTTGCTGCTGGCGACGCCGCTGTTGGCGTCGCTGGTGGCGTCGCCTCTATTGGCGTCGCTGCTGGCGTCGCCTCTGTTGGCGTCACTGGTAACGTTGCTGCTAGCGACGGCTGGCCTCGATGGCTGATGACGCTGGCAGCGCTGAATGCTGCCGGCCCTGCTGAAAGCAGCAGATCGATGCTGCTGCTGGCGCTGTTGCTGGACGGATGGGAGAGAAAGGTAGGCAGGCTCTGATACCACTTGTGGTGAGGGAGAGAGAGTGAGAAAAGGAGAGAGCACACCGACACACAAGCAGGATGTACACAAGAGTGTGGGGATAAGAAGTATGTGTGTACCTCCCCTAGCACACAGTCAACCTTTTATATGAAAGGATAAGGTTACAACACTAAGTACACCGTACTTAGTGTACTTAACAAATAAAAGTACTAACTGTACTTAAGTGTACTAACTGTACTTGGGTGGCCATAGTGCCTTTACCCCAACATTGAAGAGTCATGAGACTTGCAACTTTTAAAAGACAAGTCTAGGAAGAACTTCCAAAGCATCAAAGCTGAAAACTCTAGCCTTCTAAAGCCTAGTCTCTAGGCAAAAAAGACAAGTCTTGAAAAAACTTCCAAGTTACAACTTTCAGCTTTCAAGCATCAAAGCTAAAAACTCTAAACTTCTAAAGCCTAGGCAAAAAAGAAATGAGGCTACAAAAGTCGGGACTCTAGCTTCAGTGCACTAGTCTCTTCCTCTCCCTCATCACCATCACCATCATCAACAACAGCAGCATCATCATCATCATCATCAACCATAGCAGCAGCATCTAAAACATCATGTGACCCTTCAGCACTTCAGTCTGCACTTGCATGTCCTCATGTCTCACCTCTAGTGGAAGTCTCTTCATCTGGCTCTTGTAATTCTTGCAAAGTAATCAGCCTGTTGATCCTCTCCAAAGTTACCACCATTTTCTCATACCCTCTCCCCTTTATCTTAGAAATGAGACTGAGATTTGCATGTATGTAGACTAACTTCTCCGTGTGGGAGGGCTTCAACCTATTCATTCTTTTAGTGTAAGAGAAAAGGTGCTCCAATTCCACTCACAAAGGGATGCACAACTTCCTTGAGAGAGAATCCGATTTGCAAGCTGCTGCAATTTAGAAGTGCTGGCATCAAATGTTTCCCACCATATAACTGGATAATGCATCCTCTTTTCATCTTTTGCAATGGCATGAGCAAATGAACCCCCCTTTGATTTTATATACATCAGGTCATCATCAATAAGGACTCCTTGTTGCTCCATGTCATACTTAGTGTAGCGCTCTTAATGTTTATCCATCCACTATTAACGCACCATTTTGCTGCCAGCCCTTTGCCTTTTTCGCTGCCAGATTTCCTTGCCCTTGCAGCCCCGCTGGTTTTGCAGCCCTGCTCCTTTCCAGCCTGCAACGTGAGCACAGCACCAGCCAGCCCTTCGGTCGCAAAACAGCCTGCAAACAGATTTTCGCCATGACAGCAGCAGCCTGGTGCGCCAGCCCCTATTGCGATCCAGAATCGGGTACCTGCAGCCTGTTGCGCCATTGATAGCCTGCTCTCCTTGGTTCGCTACATTTTCCTGCCAGATCAGCAGCAGTTTCAGCTTCCTATCGCGATGAAGACAGCCTATTAAAAGCCCAGATCTGCTCCTCGCCACCCATTGCAACATTGCTCCTCGCCACCCATTGCAACATGGACCTCCGGACAGAAATCTGCAGGCCTCTTCTATGCAACAATTTGGCAGATTAAATCATTGCCAGGTGGAGTCTTTCCATTCTGCTTTTAAGGATTCTCTTGTCATTATCAAATTACAGCAAATGAAAGACGCTCCCTTAAAGCATGGAAACCCCTGGTAATTCACCCGGCCTTTCAAGGACACCTCATGCATCATCTACCACACAATATCGTGTTCAGATTGCACAACCAGCCCATTTCGGAGCTTTTGCATCGTGGGTCTTCTGTGTCACGTGCCCTCCTAGTGATTTGGACCACATCCTATACCTTCTGCGTGAGGCACCTCAGTTACATTACTTCCTCAGCACAGTACAAGTTGTGTTCCACGAGACACGAAGATACTCAGAACCCGATATTCCTCAAGAGTTTGCTGTCCATCTTTGGAGAGAATTTTACCCCTCACCTTCAGCATCTCCAAGGTACTCTCCACCTCCTTCAGCTCCCAGATATCCTCCTATACAGGTTGTACCTTCTCCAAGACAGTATTTACACTCTGAAGGCACTCCTTCTCCTGGATATCCTCCACTTCCGACAGCAGCTCCTTATCCTTTCTCAGATCCATGGACTCTGCAACCTACTCCTATCCTCTCACGAGCGGGACGTCCGGTAGCTGAGCTTGACGATGGAGCTGAAGTGCAGGAGTTGGAGCTGGAGTAGGAAGCAGGAAGCTGGGAGTAGGAAGCAGGTCCGGGAAGGAAGTGCTCTGATACTAGTGTAGGCTCACGGAAGCAAAAGGATGCACAAGAGTGGAGCAAGAAGTGGAAGCGGTCACATCAACTAGTGTAATGAAAATGAAAGTACAAAGTACTATAAAAGAGAACCCTAGGACCTAGTGTCCTAGTGGTACTACTAGTACTAGGTGTCATAAGACACTAAAAGTACTAGGTGACCTAAGTGCCAATAACTAAAGTTACATGGCACATACCAAGGCCTAGAGGGCATCAATGCAATTGGGAGAAGATGGCCTACAGGCAAGAATCTTTGTATTGATTGTTGGGATATGATGCACTCTCCCTGTAAGAAATCCTAGATTTACTATATTTAGAAATGTGCTAAGGAATAAAAAGGAGACTGAAATAGCAGAGAACAAGGAATAATTGTATTGCTTGAATGTCTGTAGGGTAGATGTTGTGTGTCATCCATACAATTGGGCCTCTCTTATATAGAGAGTGAAGAGTCACACATGAAAAGGTGTGTACTCCAAAGTGTGTGTGCATGAAGAGGTGTGTGCCCCTTGTGAAGGGTGTGACCCTTGATGAGAGGGTACATTACAATAGAAATGTCTCTTCAATAGAATGTCTCTTGTGAAGGGTTGTGCCTCATAGGAAGTGTCCCGTCGAAAGGGCAAGGGTTGTGCCTCATAGGAAGTGTCCCGTCAAAAGGGCATACCCTTCCACAGGTGTCCATTCATCAAACCATCCATAAGTCTAGAAATAGAGAAAGGAATACGTCACAGACCGTGACATCCCCTCCCACTCAAAATAAGACCGTGGTGGAGATAATGAACTGATGTAGAAAATATCACTGTAAATTCTGAAAATACTGCTGTAAAATGTCAGGGTACTGCTGTAAGTCTTCATCAGATTGCCAAGTAGCGTCGGAGTCGTCCAGATCTCGAGCGTTCATGACTGGCTGAGTAAAGATATACTTTAAAGAGTGATGGTCTGTCTTGACCACAGAGTCGGCTCCCATGAGAGAATATTTCCAAGAGCGATAAGCATGTACAACGGCAAGAAACTCCTTATCATAAACCGGGTATCGGGTTTGGATATTAGAATGTTTATGGCTGTCAAAGGCAATAACTCTGCCTTCTTGCATCAAGACTGCTCCTGTAGCGATGTCGGAAGTGTCGGTCATGACCTCAAATGGAAGGTTTGGGTCAGCAATAGCCATAACAGGTGTGGTAGTGAGTGCTTGCTTGAGTTGTTGGAAACTATACTCTGTTTCGGGAAGCCACTGAAAAACTGTTGTGCTTTTCAATAATTCGGACATAGGAGCTGCGATTTCGAAAAACTGATAGACCTTTGTATGGTAGAAGTTTGCCAATCCGAGAAAAGAGCGGACATCATGAACATTCTTAGGAGTAGGCCAGTTTCGGATTACCTCGACCTTCTTGGTATCCACAAAGATGCCTTGAGCTGAAATAACATGTCCCAAATATTCGAGTTGGGTCTTGAAGAACTCACTCTTCTCAATGTTGATGCAGAGAGAATTTGCGCGGAGAACTTCAAAAACTTGGTGAAGAATCAAGATATTGTTTGTGCGCATGTAGGGATCTGCTGAAAACGAGGATGTCATCGAGGTAAACGATGACGAACTTATCGAGGAAAGGCCTGAAGATGTCGTTCATTAGTGTCATGAATGTGGCCGAGGCATTGTTTAACCCAAAAGACATGACCAAACATTCATAGTGTCCATACTTTGTTCGAAAAGTTGTCTTGTACTCATCGCCTTCTCGTATGCGTATTTGATGATAACCTGAACGAAGATCAATCTTTGAGAATTGTGTTGCATGTAGAAGTTGATCGAAGAGGTCATCGATGCGAGGCAATGGATACTTGTTTTTTATAGTGAGCTTGTTGAGGGCTCGGTAGTCGATGTAGAGGCGCATTGACTTATTCTTTTTTTCCACAAGTAGTACAGGAGATCCGAAAGGGCTGCGACTGGGCCGAATGTGACCTTTGTCGAGTAGTTCCGTGACCTGTCTTTGGATTTCTTCATTTTGAGTGTAAGAAACCCGATAAGGAGGTTTCGACGGTGGATTACTGCCGGGAATAAGTTCAATTGGGTGATCCACTGGTCGTCGAGGTGGTAACTGCTTTGGCAATTCCTCTGGAAAAATATCCAGGTAGGGCTGGAAAAAAGGTTGGTTGAGGTATTCAGGAGGATCCTTTGTTGGTGTCTCCTCGACTGCCGTAACCAACAGAAGTGACGTCTTTACTTGACGTTTACGAACCCACTTCTTTACTTGTAGGACAGAGGCAACTGGGGTTGAAGGAGAGTCCCTAGAAC
Organism: Dipteris shenzhenensis; assembly: GCF_047967505.1. Lineage (NCBI taxonomy): Eukaryota > Viridiplantae > Streptophyta > Polypodiopsida > Gleicheniales > Dipteridaceae > Dipteris > Dipteris shenzhenensis. The sequence goes on along the minus strand of NC_141628.1, from coordinate 13,378,049 downwards.
CAGTTAGCTCAATAAGTTTTCCCTGGTGGACAAACTGGATAATGGCTGCGAAAACTGATTGATGGATCATAGTCATAGAGCCACTGTTGTCCAAGTATGACATCGTACCGAGAAAGAGGCATGATGTCAAAGTTCAATTTGTTCGTATATGTGGTGGTGATGTTTGCTTTAAGGACATCAATGCGTAACGAGGGATTTAGGCCTGAGATGAAAGCATGAAGGTGATCATCCTCAGTTAAACCATCAATCTCCAGCACCAATGTGGTGAACTAAGAGATGTAGGAAGACAAGGAGCCCGTTTGCTCCAACTGTCGGAGTTTTGAACGTGCTTGGAAGTCCGCATTGGCAGGTATGAACTGCTTACGGAGCACGTGTTCGAAACGTTCCCATGTTAACACACTTTTGCCGTCCTTTAAGCGTCTTTGCTACCATAGAAAAGCTGTATCCTTGAGGAGGAAGGCTGCCAAGGCGATCTTTTTGCCTTCAATGAGGTCAACAGTATCAAAATACATGCGCATTTTTGCGAGCCATTGGTCAACTGTTCGGCGATTGCATTGACCAGTGTAGGCTTCCGGAAGTTTAATGTCAAGTCTTTTAGTGTTGGAAGCTTGAAGTAAACGGTAGAGGGCACGTAGTTCAGTGTTTTCTACCTCTGGTGGGAATGAATCCGCATAGCGTCGGGTTGCGTCACGTCATCCTCTGTATGTGTGGTACTGCGAGAATCTTGAAGTTGTTGGACTTTCTGGACCAAGTCGGAGATGCTGTTCTGAAGCTGGGAAATTTGAAGTTGCAGTAGTGTTTCGCCTTGTACGTTGACTTCAGGGGTCTTTTTTGGACTTGAGTCTTTGATCTCTGAAGAGGCTTCACGCGAGCGTTGTGACATATCGGAGATCCCTGTGAGAAAAGCGCGAACTTGCGCTCTAGTTTGTATCATTCTTAGAAGAAGATTCGGGCTGCTCCCTGAGGTTGCTCATGTTGGAGGGGGCAAGCGAGGCAGGATGGAACCACCCATGGAAGTTTGATAAAGGATGTCCTGTCTAAGGTAACACTGGTGATGCCGAAAGTGGTGTTTAACGGCACAACACGTCAACTGTCCCCAAAAAAAACCTCCATCCGTACGGCCGTCCATACAACGCGTCAAAAACCTATCCCGTACAATTGTACGGATTTTCGTACTATCCGTACAGTTTTCGATTTTTGTACAATTTTTTATTCCATACAGTTTTTGATTTTCGCGCTTTTTCGTACTTTGACCTCTGTACCGGCCGTACATCCGTCAGATCTGCAATTTTTTGGTGACATTTGGGGCTTTTGCATTCGGGCTACGATTTTGCAAGAAGATTGCAAATTTGCAGACAATTTGGGGCTTTCTTGAATTTGCCCCATTTTTGGCTCAGTTTTGCTCTACAAATTGGAGCTTTTGGGTCTATTGCAGGCAGATTGCACAATACTTTCAGATTTGCAGTGAATTTGGCAAGAAATTCGAGGCCATTTGATCACATTTGCAAATTACAGCTTATTTTGGGGCTTTTTCAGATTTGGACAGCAAGTCCTATTTTTTGCAATTGCAAGCCTTGAGGCTATCTTTTGGGTTACTTTGTCAGTGCTTTTTGACTTGTCCCATTTGCAATGGCTGGCAACAATCATGATTTATTTGGCATTCTTCGTGAAGATGATAAGTTGGATGGCACCAACTATCCGATGTGGTCTTATCTCATGAAACATATTCTTGTTGCTAGGCATTTTTGGAACATTGTTTCTGGGGTTGATCTAAGGCCAGCCAATGCTACAGTGGCTGCTCCTACTGCTGGTCCCTCTGCAGAGGGTACTCCTCCTGATGCTTTATCCTCTAGCACCCCTGTTGCTGCTCCTCCAACTCAAGAACAAACAAGATGGGATGCAAGAGATACAAATGCACATTCTTGTATTGCTTTATCATGCAAGAGAATCAGCCTCAAACTCACACAGTTTCCAAACATGTGTGTGAGGGTTGTCTTTTGGGTAAGATGCGTCGGTTTCCTTTTCAAAAGAATTGTCCAAAATTCTCACAAAGGAAAAATGCTTTAAAAGCCAAATCTGAAGTGTTCTTTGCTGAACATTCAGCTTCTCCTCTTGTGGACTGCAAAGCTAAGCCAGAAGTTGACATGTTTGATGCCTTTGACTCTTGGTTACCTCTGCTTCCCTCAGAGAGGGACTTTGACCAGCAACATGAGCCTCCTGCAGGCCCTCCAACAAGCAATGATCAGCCAGCACCCCATGCTGATTTGCAGGTTCCTCTTCCAGCACAAAATGATCCTACTATTCATGATGCAGTGATTGAAGAAAGAGCTGTAAATACACAGCAAAGGCAAGTTCCCATATGGCTTCTTGACACCTTGAGGGACAGCAAACAAGATCAACCACTTGCTGCCCGGACAAGATCAGGGAATAGACAGATGCATGGTCACTTTCTTGAGTTTGCACTCCTTGCTACAGCTTGCAATGAAGAGCCTTTGTGCCATAAAGATGCTTTTGACAGCAAAGAGTGGATGGATGCAATGAGAGCTGAGCTACAATCTATTGCCAAAAATAACACATGGGAATGAGTAGATCTCCCTCCCGGCAAGCATGCCATTGGTACCCGGTGGGTCTACAAATTAAAAAGGAAATCTAATGGCAGCATAGATCGACACAAAGCCCGTCTTGTTGCAAAAGGGTATGCCCAACAACAAGGCATTGACTTTGAGGAGACCTTTGCTCCCACTTCCACGATTACTACTATTAGTTGTGTCATTGCCATTGCAGCCCATCACCATTGGCAAGTGCACCAGCTCGGCATCAAGACTGCCTTTCTTCATGGGGATCTGCAGGAAGAAGTTTATGTGACACAACCTCCTGGCTTTGAGGTTGTTGGCTCCGAAAACAAGGTATGCCGGCTGAGAATTGAAGCAGGCACCCCAGGTATGGTATGCTAAAATTCATACTGTCCCTTGGTTTTCAGAATAGCCCCACAAAGCCCACTCTTTATGTCCGTGGGAGTGGTTCTGACTTTTTAGTGCTGCTTTTATATGTGGATGACATGCTGATCACGGGCCCTGATACTCAGCATATTGCAGCTTTCAAGGCTGATTTGCAGCAAGCTTTTGAAATGTCAGACATGGGACAGCTGCACTATTATTTGGGCACAATTTGCTCATGTTGAGGGGGGTCCAAGTATATTGGACAGCTTCTGGATCGTCTTCAGTTGGAGGATTGCAAGCCAATCTCCAGTGGACCCTGGCTTCAAATTTTCAGCTCATGATGGGAGCCCACCATGTGATATCACTCTTTACTAGCAGGCTGTTGGATGTCTCATTTACTTATGCCACACCAGACCTGACTTACAGTATGCAATATCCCAACTCAGCAGGTTCATGCACATGCCCAGTTCACAGCATTGGCAAGCAGTGAAGAGAGTCTTCAGATATCTCAGAGGCACTCAGGATTTAGCCCTCTTCTATGGTGATCAGGGTTCACTTACCATGCATGCTTACACGGATAGTGACTGGGCAGGTTGTTCCGACACCAGAGTGTCACATACCGACAATTGTTTTTTGCTTGGCAATTCATGTATCTCTTGGCTCAGCAAGAAGCAACCAACAGTTGCCACATCCACTTGTGAGGCTAAGTACAGGGCAGCCTTCACCGCTACAATAGAGTGTGTCTCGCTTTGACGATTACTGACAGATCTCGATATTCGCCAGACATCGTCAACTATAATCTACACTGACAGCCAGAGTGCTTTGGCCATTGCGCGTAATCCGGTGTTTCATGCGCGTACCAAGCACATTGAAGTTCACTATCATTATGTTCGAGAGCGGTTGTTAGTAGGAGACATAGAGTTGTCCTACCTTCCCATAGAGGACAACATAGCAGATATGTTTACAAAGGCACTTCCTCGTCCCACGTTCGAAGTCTTTCAATAGGCTTTACACTTGGTTCCCTTTGTTACATGATCTGGCATACCTTGTACATTCATAGGTGGCTATATCTTTTTGGATGAACATGTGCCACCATGACCAGAAAATACCAGGTATTCTGAGACGTTTCCAGAATACTTCAGCCCATACCATGGAGGGGGGTTTGTAGGCCATCTTCTCCCGGTCATATTGATGCCCTCTGGGCCCTGGTATGTGCCATGTAGCTTTAGTTATTGGCACTTAGGTCACCTAGTACTTTTAGTGTCTTATGACATCTAGTACTAGTGGTACCACTAGGACACTAGGTCCTAGGGTTCTCTTTTATAGTACTTTGTACTTTCATTTTCATTACACTAGTTGATGTGACGGCTTCCACTTCTTGCTCCACTCTTGTGCATCCTTTTGTTTCCGTGAGCCTACATTGCCATCATCCAGCCTCCCTCCATCAACATCATCCATAGACTGAAGTTTCTCCACCATCCGATCCGTGAGCTCATAAATCAGCCTCATAGTACCTGCCTCCCTATCAGCCAATCGAAGAATCCTCAAGATTGGCGCACAAATTTTCACTATCATTTTTGTGTTTTGCCAAAATAAACACCCAAGGTAATGGCTGTGACTTCATTTGTTTTTTTGGTGCGACAGGGCTTCAATGTCAGCCATTCATCACTCACAACCATTCTTCTCAATCCATTGAACACTCTGCTGTCCAACAAGTTTACTAGCACAATGTACATGTATGCAAATCTCGTGGAAGCAAACTTCACTAGCTCCTTTGTGCTATGCTTTCTGTACAATGCCAAAACACGTGGCTTTCTTGTGATAAAGCTCGGTGCCTTGCTCCAACACAAGAGCCACCCAAGCCAACTTTCCTATGTCCTCAAACAACAAATCCAAACAATGGCATGTCCATCTTGTGAAGGCCATTCTTGCTCAATGAGTAACCCTGCACAAACATAATTTGCAGCATTATCCATGCAAACTTGCACAACAGTTTCAGGCCCAACATCCAATCACTTCTTATAAGATACCAAATATGTGTTCTCCTGATTTACATTGTCCACTAGTGTCAACAGACTTCATAAATATCGTTCATGGATTGAAGTAGCCATAATATTTATAATAGGTCAGACTTGCTTCCATCAGCAGTAGAGCTGCTGCCACTGCTGTCTGCTGTCCTGTGTGGCCTGCTACCGCTAATGCGCAGTGTTCCGTGTTGATGTGGCAGCCTTTGGGGCTGTCATGTGGACCTGTAGTTTACGGCTGCTGATGTGATGCGATAGCCCATACCTGTCTCTGCTGCTGCTTGTGCTACCCTGGCCTGGCTGTACACCAATCAAAATGGCCGTGATGTGATAGCCCATACCTGTCTCTGCTGCTGCTTGTGCTACCCTGGCCTGGCTGTACACCAGTCAAATGGCCGTGGGCTGAAGCAGGCCCATGACAGCAGAAGACTTGCATGTATGCTGCTCTATAGCTAATGGCCTTGCCAATCCCAAGCGCAAAAAGAATACAACTGAGCCCCTAGGGCTGCGATACAAAGGTGAGCCACGGGACTCTTGCTGGAAGTGAGTGCTGAGCTGCTGCACAAAAGTCTGAGCTGCTTGGCTGGGCTGTTGATGCTCACTGAAGAAGTTAAGACTGCTCAACAGCTGGAATGAGCCCCAAACGCTCCCTATATAGGCACTGGAATCCTTGGAGCTGGTCAACTGGAAGGTTTTCCTGGCAAAGTTTGGGCTGACTGCCCCCTACCCTCCTATGCTACAACATCATGTGGCCGATTACCCTGGTGCCCATGCCTATATATCTTTCATTTACGTGCACACAAGAGACTGGCCAAAATAGGCCATTTATAACATGCATATCACAGCTCCAAAATCTGTCGATATATCTTTAGTACATTGATATAAAAATCCGGGCGAGAGAAGATCGTCATATTTATAAAAACAAACGGTTTAGAATGGTATGAATTTCTGCTATAAAGCAGTAATGCACACATCCCACTCAAACCGTAACCCGCAATAGCGTTATGCATTAATTGTGTATTCATTCGATGTATGAATCGGTTTGAAGATAAAGTGCAGGCAAACTACCTTTTTCTTTTTTACTGGCTTCAAGATTTTGATTATACACCGCTCGTTATTGACCACGTTGACGCCTTCAAAGACTTCGCTGTATTTTCCACGTCCAACTTTACGTACAACCTCGTAATCATCCTGCTCCCTAACATATCAATGCTAGGTGTAAGACACCAGCAACCACTTTCAAGGCTCACAATACTAAGCCCACAGCTACTTCCAAGGAAGGAAACCCAAAACCCACCCAGGATATGGGGACCCAACTGGAGATTATGCTTCGTAAGAGAGAAGGAAACCCAAAACCCACCCAGGATATGGGGACCCAACTGGAGACTATGCATGTTGCGCAGAGCTAACACTTACCCCCACTGCAAATTGGCGGACTCGTAATCCCAGTAGTCCTTGGGGCGGAGGAGGTTGACATCGGAGTAGACACGGGCCTTGGACATGGCTCCAGGCCGGCGAAGGGACTTACCAATCTTGTGAGCCAGGGTGGAGGGGAGGGGAGAGGGAGGGGGATGGGGAAGGGGAGAAGGGGAAGGGGGAGGGGGAGGGAGCTTGTAGAGGCAGAGGGAGAGGTGACGAACAGAGGTAGGGGCTAGCAGAGCAAAGAGGGATACTATGGTGGAAGGGTAGGCTATGGTGGACAAGATGCGTTTTCGAGGCTGGCAAAAGGCCATCATCCCTCCAAGGCTGCATCACTCTCTCCTTTACTTTACCCACATTACTACACAAACCTCAAGCAAGCAAGCTTGCTTAGGAAGGACGCTAAGCCAGGCAAAGAAGATTGCCTGGACCGAAAAAGAGTAGGACCTATGCTTTCAACTCTCCTTTACTTTACCCATTTAACACTCTTGGGGGACTATGGTGGAAGAAGAAGAGTAGGACCTATGCTTTCAACTCTCCTTTACTTTACTTTACCCATTTAACACAAAGCTTGCTTCTTGTTACTTCAGGCTCTAGCATTTGTTGAATAGCATGAATTTTACATGGCTCGGTTCGTATACAATCATGTGAAATAACATGCCCGAGCAAGATACCTTTGAGCTAAGTTGGGCTAAGCAAATTGCCTTTAAGTCAACCTACAAAGTTTACAAGCTCCTCACAAAGAGGGGGACTATGGAGCAGGCTATGGAGGACAAGATGCATTTTCTAGGCCTTCAAAAGGCAGTCATCCCTTCAAGGCTGCATCACCCTCCTTTACTTTACCACAAACACAAGAAAATTAGGAGGTTTACCTTTGAGCTAAGTGGGCTAAGAAGGAGTAGGGTGTGGTGGACAAGATGCATTTTCAAGGCCATCATTCCTCCGAGGCAGTAGCATTAACAAATGCTTCTGCTCTGGCCCGTAGTTAGGGTTTGGCTCAATAGCCAACCTTTGATGTCTCCCAAAGCCTTGTCAACTTAACCTCACCATGAATACAAAAGCGCCTCCCAATTTCTCTATATGCACCTTCTATACAATATGATTATATCCACAATTTCTCTTAACATGTACAATCTGATGATTTCCACAAAGCATCCATGGTGTGCTTGCATTTCTGATAGAAGGGGGGCCACTTTTGTTTACACCCGACTTTGGCTGCTAGAACATTGTTGGGCATACATTGAGGGGGCTATTGGGGGCCAAAATGACTAGCTCATTAACGTTAGCCCAAATGGGCGTGATGTCATTATAGTAACTTACCCATCTTAGACGAACAAGATGGATAATCTTTGGTTGTAGGTGGCGGGATGCTAGCCTTGGCCTTGTCCATAAACTATCAAATGTAAGTCTCCCATCATGGATTACAAAACCCCCTGACCCAAACAATTGTTATGGGCCCTAGCAAATCTTCATATACTTATGATGCATTGTGTGTTTACATTGTTGAGGAGCATGTTTGTAATTGAGGAAAAAGGCCATACACAAACATTAATGAGTAGCTTTAGTCTTGCTATCAATGAGCTTTCACAAGGAATCCACAAATAATTTCATCATGATTGATCTTAATCTCTTGCCAAGCAAGACATGAGATGGTGCTAAACTTTTTCTACGCAACTAGATGATGTTTATAATTGTTTTTTCAATGGTGGAAGTAGTTGGTTTGTCTTTGGTGTTAATTTCTTCTTTACAATTGAAGCATTTGTAGATGATCATTATAGTCAATTTGTCTATGGTGATAAAATTTTCCCTATGGTTAAAGTAATTCTACATGATTATTATAGTTGGTTTGTCTATGGCAGTTTTGAGAGCAGTGTATTTGATAGCAATAGTATTTGTTTTTCATCACTTCTACCCCTTGCATGTGCATTTCTTTATTGAAGTGTGCCTTTCTAAAATAGAATCTCCTTAAACCAATTATTTCATACTTTTCATGCCTCTTTTACAAGCAAAACTTACTACAAAGGAGGTTGATTGGAACATCTTGCATACATTCCCTAATGTATTAATAAAATAATATGATGGGCTTACCTCAACATCAACAATAGGTGTTCAAGTAAACAATTCAAGTGTGCATTCTATTGTCACTTTCAATTTCAATGGGAAACCCAAATTTGTTGGATAGGGTGTTATGCCTTAGAGAAGTATGTGTTTGAAAGACCTTTATCATTTCATGTACCTTGCTATGAGGACGAGAATTCATAAGAGGCCTCACTATCAAGAAGGTATTACCCTAGATCTCACATAGTCAACTTGCAAAAGCATGAAATACAAGTAATTTTGCAAAAAAAATGGTGAACACATGTCAATTTATTCCTCATCACAATTCAAATGGTGAAACTTATGCTTGCATAAGGAAAGAACTCATAATCAAGTTGCAACAATGAAAAGAAAACCATAAATAATAGGAAACCTAACAACGTACATGGCACAAGATATGGCACCTAAATGGGGGGTCCCCACATCAAGGGGACTTTGTTCACTTGCCAAGGATACATCCGCTTAGAGCCCTTAATCTCTATCAAGGAACCATCAAAGAGGATCATCATATTTCTCTTATGTTCCCACTGGAACATCAAGATCTCAACATGATCTTCACATGTGGCTATCTTGCCATTAATTCCATGCTTCTTGCAATCCAAATAAGAAGCAACACCAAGGGCAAGGATTTCTACAACATGTAGATGCTCATCTAAAACATGCAAATAGTGTAAAATTGCGTGAAAAACAATAAGGGCATTCATTAATTATTTGTAGAAGAGTCTCGTAATCTTCATGCCTCCAAGGAGATACAAAAGAACTATAACCCCCAAAAAGATGCAAAGCAAAGAAATTCCACAACAAGATCTTCATCACAACATATCTTGCAACACTTAACTTAGAGTAACAATGCAAGATTGACATATGCAAACCGTTGTATCTTGAAGATGACTCAATTCAAGACCTATTCTCATGTATCCCTCATGACCAAGGCATGGAATTGGGATGGAGAATAACCCTCAAAAGAGGGGTGAAATTGAAGGACTCTACATATGGGTAATTCCCATGCTCCAAAACAAGGGCCTACTTTAGACCATTTCCACCACATGATACTTGCACATGAAGAAATGGAAGTGGGGAGCACATGTGGGCATGGCACTAGCTGGAAAGTGAAAAAGAATGGTCACCCACACTAATAGGAGAGGGGTAACTATGAGGAAAGGCACTTTGATAGCATTCTAGTGCCTAGAAGAGGGTGGTGCCCAAACAATGGGAGGTCTCCCCTTTATAGTGTTCTCTTGGGCACACCAAATTGGGAGGAGATTGGGAGCCCGAAATTCATTCCAATGTGAGTCCTTTTAGTAACAATTATACTAGTGTAGGTGTGTAAAATGCATTCATTATCAAGGATCGCCATGTTCCTACAAACCACTCAACCATTCATTGTACTATCATGAATCCATCTTTTCTTTTCTCACTCATTTGTTCATTCTTTCATTAACCATGTCCTCGAGCATCCATCTTGGTAAGTGGAGTGTTTCATTTTTTACAAAGAAATTCATGATTTAACCACACTCCTCTTGTGTGAGCCTCTAGCATTTCAATGCACAACGTTGTTTTTTGTTGCTATGAAGGCTCTTATCACTTTGCTTTGTTGATCTTGGCTTTAATTGCTCTATGCTAAGCTTCTTGTATGCCAATCCCCTCAATCTTGAAATCGCCACCTAGCACAAGGTGCTCTTCTTTGAGTGTGAGAAGATCTCTTAGCTATTGTAGCCTTTTCTCTCAGTGTGACAGGACATCAAGGATATGATGTGAATGAGAAAAGCTCTCAACGATGACGAGGTTAAGTTGTGTGTTAAAACAAGGCCCATGAATGCAACCCGACAACTGATATTAGCATTCTTTGTCAAAAAAAAGGATCGACCAAGAAATGAAATATGAGTGAGTAAATAAAGAATCTAGATCTCAATGATGAAGCAAATACATGTTGGCATATGTGTGTTTTATTAAACCCTTCTTCAAGGCACTTGTAGACTACAAGATAGCATAAATCATAATTTGGCCTTATAGCTACTCAAAATGAATGGCATGCTTTTAATGAGGCTATGGTGATCTATAGACAAAATAGCATTGTGAGGCCTATGATAGCAAAAAACATGATTCCACCAATAAAAGCATTTCCATTAGCCTTCAACCTCCCAATACAACCTTGAATGCTACCATAGAGGTCTTGTATAATATTTTCAATATCTGTATATGGAAAGAAGTTGGTAATCTTTCACCTTGAGCAGCTTGACGATGATGGTATATTTTGAATGTCTGTCAATGTTCTTTGTTTGTTGTTTGCTTATTTGTATATGCTTTACCAATCAATTACTTCTTTTCTTGTTTGGCTTATCAACATTGATGGAAGTTTTCCACGTTGCTCCATTATTGTGGGCTTTTGAATTCGCTTGTAGATTACACACATTTTCCTCCATGTTACTTTAAACTATTCTTGACTGATCTTTTTATAGGTCAAATATTGCTTTCACCCACATGCACATTGTTGCTTTTGATGCTTATATTTGTAAAACTTTGTAGTAGCAATGTGTCTATGAAACTTCTAAAGGTGGATGCATGCTTTGGATCAAATAAATAGTGCATATCACCATCAATTGTAGTTCTTTTTCCCCAATCTAAAGATTGACATTGTTGCATTGCTTCTTGTTCTTTTTGCCTCAATTTGAACACACATACACACACACACACTTACTATTCTCCTTTTTCTTTTGCATCCACTTAATTTCTTAATTTTCCCTTTTCTTATTTTTTCTAATTCCTTTTCCTTCTATCTCACAAACACTCCCTAATTTTTCCTAATTCCTTCTAATGTTGTTTCAATTTCTTTCTTAAACCTCTCTCTCTCTCTCTCTCTCTCTCTCTCTCTCTCATCTTTAACCAATTTTCTTCCCTATTTATTTCACTTGTTTCCCCCCCCCCCATTATTGTTATTAATTTTTTAAAACTAAAATTTTAAATCCTTTTTTTCAAATTCTCTCTAGGCCCCTTTTTTTACACCTTTAAAGTCTACATCGAGCTATATTTCGTAGGTGCTTTACCTACATACTCAAACTCTTCCTTAATTCTATAATGTTCTCTTTCTATCCTTTACCCTGACTCTTTTGTCTTTTCACTATACAAAAGGGGTTGTTTTCTTGTCTTCCACACATGTCCTTTCCCCTATAACTCTGGACGGTTGCACATAGTACACTTAAGTCATTAAGGCCTTTTTTAACTTCTTGACTCCTTTCACTAACTTGTGTCTAGTTTTCCTTTTAGAAATTTTCATGGGATGTTTCGCTCCAATCAGAAGCTCTCAACAACCCTCTTTTGGCTCCTTCTTCCTCATCCGAAGCATCTTTTGATGGTTGCACTTATTACATTTAAGTCATCCTGGTGTTGCCTTTTGACTCACTTCATTGCTCGTCTAGCAATTTTCTCTTTCTTTTGGTTTTTTCTTCTTTCTAAGGAGTCTTCCACCCCAAACAATTTCCAGATTAGCCCACTCCATCCATGTTATGGCTATCATAATAAACTCTTTTTTCCCCTAGTTACTTGCAAAACCAATAGCTCCCATTGCTCCAAAATCATATGTCTTACTCATGCACTTCTCTTTTTTTTTTCCACTGGTTATTTGACACTTCTAAAACATTACTAGTCCTTTTCGGCTAGACAATAGGTCATCCCACTAGGTGATGACCTACTGTCTCACCTAGTGTGTTGTATCCTATTGAGTCTGGGGTAGTGGGTACACACACACACACACACACACACACACACACTTACTATTCTCCTTTTTCTTTTGCATCCACTTAATTTCTTAATTTTCCCTTTTCCTATTTTTTCTAATTCCTTTTCCTTCTATCTCACAAACACTCCCTAATTTTTCCTAATTCCTCCTAATGTTTTTTCAATTTCTTTCTTAAATCTCTCTCTCTCTCTCTCTCTCTCTCTCTCTCTCTCTCTCTCCGCATCTTTAACCAATTTTCTCCTATTTTCTTCCCTATTTTTTCCTCTTCCTTCCCCATAATTTTCCCTAATTTCACTTGTTTCCCCCCCAATTATTGTTATTAATTTTTTAAAACAAACTTTTAAAATCCTTTTTCCTTTTTTTCAAATTCTCTCTAGGCCCCTTTTTTTACACTTTTAAAGTCTACATCGAGCTATTTAAGTTTGTGTTCAAGCCACTATTTTATTGTGACCACAAGGGAGGGGTGTTTATGACACCTGTCTTCCCAATTAAAGTTAACCTAGATCTCACCATGCTTTCTTGTTGGACGGTGGCAAGTATGCAGACTCTCCTCTTCAATAAAAGAGATGCTTATCAGGACTTCACCAAGCTCCACTTTTTTTTGCAAAAACATTATATTGTCATTTCTTATCAAAGCTCTTATATACTTTTTATGCAATTTTGTAGGTGCTTTACCTACATACTCAAACTCTTCCTTAATTCTATAATGTTCTCTTTCTATCCTTTATCCTGACTCTTTTGTCTTTTCACTATGCAAAAGGAGTTGCTACAATGGAAATGCCAACACTAGTAAGAATGAAAGTATACAACTGGAAGTGCAACAAAAATTTCAAGAAGAAGTGTGCTAATTGCTACAATGAAAATGCCAATATTGGATAGAATGAAAGCACAATTGGAAGAGTGGTAATTGCTAAGAAATGATCAATGATCAATGAAAGCACAATTGGAAGAGTAGTAATTGCTTAGTAATTGCTAAGAAATGATCAATGAACCTAACATATAGATAACCCTTGCATGAGGAGAGCATGAGGAGGTGATGACATGTGAAGATGAAGCCTCTTGCTGGCTTCTCAAATAAGCTAGGGCTTCAACCCTGGCATAGTAACACATTGTGCCTTAGAAAGCATTAAACACAATGTGCCCCACTAAATAGATGCATAACTACCATAGAAAATCTAATTGGTCCCCTTAGAGTGAGTGACATGGTGAATGCTTATCTTGTATAACATGTGGCAATGCCACATGAGTTAAATCAATAAAATAGTGCCATGTGGCAATCATCCCATGATGGAAGTATGTGGGGGTTTTCCACATCATATGCCCCCCCTTAAAGTCTCTACCCAATGTCCATAATATCATATTTGGCTTAACCTAGGACTTAAGGCCTAGCTACCAATCTTTTTTTCTTTAATTATCCTAACCTCAAATTGCTCCAAGGGAGAATTAATGACTTTTGCAACACTCCATGGGACTTGAAGACTCAATAGTCCTTTGAGCATCCCAAGCATCTCGCTTTTGGGACCTCAAAGGACTAGGCATGCCTAGGAGGTAGGGGTGTGAGACCCACTGTACTCGCTTTAGGGACCTCAAATTAGGACTAGGAATGCCTAGGAGGTAGGGGTGTGGGACACTCTATACTCGCATTTCCATTGGTGCCATGTGGCACTTCTAATAGACTTAACAATTTTCTAATTAGGGGTGTGCATGATTTCTATTAGCATTTGGCCCTTTGGTATTGGTGGTGAAGTCCTGGTGACATTCACAACTCTTTGAGTGTCACTTCTTAGCTACTCTAGATTTGACATCAATCCAAAAAGGAAATCCACTAGGATCATCTGTTGCTAACACATCAACCATCATAGCCACTGCCAAGTCCTCGATGCTACCACTCCACATTTCTTGAACCCTTTCCCTGGACTTTCTTGCTCCAAGGTACATTTCTCTCTCCTCCCCAAGATAGTTCTTCTTTGAAGGTGCATGTAAATGTGCACTTGAAGAAACATTCATATGCGCATTTACAAAATCTTGTTCAATGCATTGTGCCCAACTAAAATCTGACACATCTTGGGGGTCATTTAGTTGGTGATTGATAAGTATTTAGGATGTAAAGAATGGATTCCACCATGTCCACACCACATCTTGAAAATACGTTGCAGCATGCTGGATTGTTTCTCTAATCTCATTGACTGAACTTATAGGGTTTACATCTCTCCCCTCTTTGATGGCTCGTTGCACCTCCCTCACTGATTGTAAAGGTTGTAAGGGTGCCACATACAACTCACGCTCTGGAACACACTTCAAGAACTTCAATCCTTTGACTAGAACCCAAGTCGGTGATGTGGAATAGAACTTCCCCCACAACAAGGTCATGCCTTCTTGATCTTTTTTCATTCAAAGTTGATGTTGAAATCTTAACTTGTTGAGCTTCTCAATACATCGATCAATTTGCTCGTTGTCACCAAACACAAAGCGTTTGAAATTTGTTGTTTTTTCCATGTTTCCAATCATTAGTTTTGGCACATATGCATCCTGTAAAATGCGGATCATTGCATCCCCATCCCATGCTTCTTTCCTTCTCAGCTTTACTGAGAACCGGCTAAACATCTTATCAATATGGTCGTGTATGTGGTCCACCATAAGGAATCCTAATTTCACTTTCAGAAATATGCCTTTCTCCACAAGCATGCAAAGGTATGCCAACACAACTTGATTCTTGTTCTCTCTCGATGTGTTATCAAGTTGGACATACAACACTTTTGGAAGAGGTTGTGTAAGATTCCTCAATGCATCATTAAGAACGAAAACTGTGAGATTAGGATCATTTCTTACATTTGGTGTCGTCAGATAAACCTTGGGGATTAATTCACCATGGTAGATCATGCATCCAACCACGTGATATGTGATGAAGTTCTCCTCTTTCAAATTCTTGGGCACTCGTTTGAAGTTTGGAAGATTGGCCTTCTTTTGATCCATCTCATCAATGATGATGGTTATGTACTTATCAGGCTGTTGGTAGCTCTTCTTGTGATGCTTCGCTAACGTCTTCCTTTCCAGAGCTTGCATTTCTCGATGCATTTGCAACTCTGCAATTGCTTCTTCTGCAGATATAGAAAACGATTAGATGTTGCAAGCAAACAATTTTTGTCAAAAAGAAGAAAATTTCACGGCATCATTACACACACCTCTCTCTTGTCCTTGACTTCTATTATGCAAGGCCTTCAAGTTTGCGCATGTGGCGCACACACCAAAGCAACAAATCTTTGGTATCTTCACGTTGTTGAATTCATTCTTCCAAATCCTACAAAAATGCTGGTATGTCACATATTCGTCACTTGTAGTAACCATGGCATCCTTGTACATGGAATGGATCTCATACTTGGAGAAATTATCTGGTACGTGCAACTGGTCACTATTTGGAAGAGCCTCAGCATGTTTTTGCACAAAGTCTTGCAACCACGAGCATACCATATTGCCATGTGGTCCATGCACTCTCATTTGTCTTGCTATACAAATACGGGGGTCTTTATGGAGGCGGGCATGTAATCTTTTTAGCCTTTCATTGCCAAGAAAATGTGCAAGTCTATATGCTTTGCAACAAACAATCCTTGAACCGAATGAGTACTCACACATAATTTTGTTCATATTGTTTTCCCTAGGTCTTACAGACCATGCTAAATAAAAGTTTTGATCATCTTTATTCATTTCAACATAATTTTGCCGTAACACTCTTAATTTTGCAACCCCAAAAGTGACCAGGTACATTCTGCTACAACAAAGAGTATTGCAAGTCTCTTTCAGATGTGCAGTGTCTAGCATTATGCGAGCTCTCCCTCTTGTGTAGCTAGACTTTTTGAGGTCCACATTCATTGGTCTTCCCTTTAGTCTCTCCTCAATAGATGAGATTGAATTATGCTTCACCTTTTGTGATAGCCGAGACAGTCATTGAGAACCATCTAGATTAGATATCCCTTGTAAGAAATAATTTCTAGCTTAAAAGACAAAACAAAGAGAGTCATTGAATGAAATTAGACATGGCCCACATACCTAATAACACTTGTTGACCTCTCGTGCTTGCGGTGACATCTATTATTTCATTCTCTTCAATGGGAATATCACGTCCATGGATTTGAGTACCTGGCTTCTATGTCCACCATCATGCTTAGGTGAAGGAGTAGGAGATACATCCAAGGTCACAAAAGAGGTTCCACCACTAGTACAAGATACATCCAATGTAGCAAAGGAAGCGCCCTTGGAACTATGAGAAGAAGAAATTGAGATAGACGTAGTGTTGGACGAACCTCCCATGTAGAACTTTGGCAAGCTTCAAAGCGGACGCTCGAAAAGTGCCATGCAACAATGAAAGGTGGAAATTATATGCTTGACCATAAAAGTCAAGGTTAGGTTTAGGGTTTTGAGCATAGAGACATTTCTAAAATAGAAAATATTCTCTATAAACATGAGATTCCCACATTTGTTTCTCATTATTTCTAGAATATGCCAGAGTTCAAAGAAATCACCAGGTATGTGTGATTTTCTTATGGTTGTGTTATTATTTTTAATTCGGTCATTAAATCAAATTTTAAGGCATGCTTCAATATAATTTACTGTATTTTGAAAATGGGGGTGGTGTGCTTGAGTATGATTTAAACTACTTTATGTTTTCTTTTTGGAAAACACATTACTTTGATTACTAATCTATCCTATTTACTAAAAATAGCAAGAAACATTTCTTCCCTCCTCCTCCCTCCTTCTCCTCCTCCTTCCTCCGTGCTTCTCCTCCCTCCTCCTTCCTCCCTCCTCCTCCCTCCTCCTCCCTCCTCCTCCTCCCTCCTCCTCCTCCTTGCTCCTCCTCCCTCCTCCTTCTTCCTCCTCCTCCTCCTCCCTCCCTCCTCCTCAACCCTTACCTCTCGAATCCATGAAGGAGACTAGCTCTCCACTCCTCAAGCTTGGACTCCTCCTAAACCCTACAACCCCCTCTTAGAACCCTGGAACTCCTACTTAACTCTCTCAACCATGTCCCCCTTTCTAACCCTGAAATCCCCTTCTAAACCCTTGAACTCCCGTGGAGGCGAGAGCCTCCATCAATGGTTATAATCAAGCCCTCTGTCTCATTCATGCGTGTATGAGATCTGCTTTCCATGCTTTAGCCTACACCTGTCACTGGAACACAACCCAATGACCTATGCTACAACGAGCAACAATACGACTGTAGGTGACCAACACCCTCAGAACCTGCACTTGGGTAAAACAGAGACAACATTTGGCACCGCTGTCAGGGAGGTTAGTGCCTGAAGCGAAAGCGGAGCACGTGCTTACATGTGTGAAAAAGAACCCCCTTTGAAAAACCATTCAAGATACATCCCTCAAGGCAAAGGAGTGAAAAAATGCTTCCAAATGATGCAAAAGGATAATGTTGACTTACAAAATCCCATTAATACACTAAACACCCAAAATTAACCCTTAATCCCCCCACATCCTATAAAAGCAACACCAACCCCCCTCATTTCTTTCCCCACACTTTTGCTAGCCACTTCCTTCTCCAAATTCCATTAAGCCTTCATATTTTTCGTCTATCTCTATTTTTTTGTCCTCCAATTTCCGTCCACCATTTCCACCACCACCACCACTTTTCCCGTCAACCCCCCTCCCACCACCACTTTTTCCATCACCCCCCCTTTCCATCTCCATCTCCACCTCCCATCATCTTCCTCCCCACCACGTCCACTTTTTCCGTCCATCCCCCATCTCCCCCACTCAAGGTAACCATCCTTTTCTCCTCCACCATCTCTCTACCTCTCTCTACACCCCATCTTCCCTTTTCCCCCTCCCCCTCCCATCTCCTCCACCACCCCCCATCTCCACCACCCCCCACTCCACCATCTCTCTACCTCTCTCTATCCCCCACCCCCTCCACTCCACCATCTCTCTATCTCTCTCTACCCCCCACCTCCTCCACCCCCCATCTCCATCACCCTCCACTCCACCATCTCTCTACCTCTCTCTACACCCCATCTCCACTTTTTCTCCTCCCACCCCCTCCCCCTCCCCCTCCACACCCCATCTCCACCATCTATCTACCTCTCTCTACACCCCATCTCCCCTTTTTCTCCTCCACCCAACCCCCCCCCCCTCCCCCCCCCCCCCTCCCACCTCCACCCCCCTTCCCCACCTACCCCCTGTAACGGGTGGCCCATTGACAAGGGTCTGAAGGTCTCAGTCCACCCCTCCTCATTCACCATCCTCAGCATCGACTAAGGGCTGAGGCTCTTAGACCTCTAGGGGAGTAGCTCTATGAGGACTGGCTTTGACACCAACAGCAAGGAGAAATCCTTGCCCTCCATTTGGGTCAAGGGGGAGCAGCCCTTTGACATGACCATGTGATCCATCCAAGGGGAACAGCCCATGGTATGAATGGATCCCCAACCATGGCTCTTGAAGGGCTTAATTCAAACGGGCAAGTTTGAATTGATTGGCCCTTACAAGTGGCTGTTGGAGGCAAAGGACTAAGGAGGAAAGGCTGTATTGAAGAAGGCGGCTTATCATTTGAAGCTAGGCTAGTTCCCTCCCTTTTTCTCACTCAATCAAAAAGGGAATTGACTCCACTCAGATCAGACAACTGGGAGAGGAGAGACTGAGAGTTGTGAGCTCCAGGATGAGACCCTGAGAGAGCGTGACTACTGCATCTGAGAGATGCTCTCTTTGTAATCTTGACCCTATGAGGTGTTTCGCCCATTGGGTCCTATTCCTTTTGATGAATAAAAACTACTCTACCTCCTGCTGTCCATCGGTGTATTGAGTTTCTGAGGTTAATCATAATTGTAGATGTTCTACGTTCTCCCCTCCCCCCTTCAAATTCATTTTTGGTACACAGGTTGTTTCATGGGCTCTCCTCAGATCCAGAGCTCCCTCTTGGATTGAGGAAGGAGCTCCTTGATTGGCAGCTTGATTGGTTCAAGGTGGAAGAAGCTTGGTGTGCTGAAGTTTTGACCCAAGAGATCTTCTCATCGATGCAGAGAGCTCTGTGCTCTAAACTCCAAACCGCTCGACCCCAGCTTTTGTGGAGGTCTAAAGACCCCTCTTGGTAGCTACTGTGTAAGACACAGAGTCTACTTCGCCCAAACGAGGGAGAACAGACCACCTGAGATCGCGCGTCGATGAAAGTTTCCCGACGGAACCTGCAGTCCATCAAACCTCAGCTAGCAAAGCTTCGTGGCGAAGCTTTAAGACTCTATGCCTCAAGACCTTTGGAGCAGAAGGTCGCCCCGCCATCATGATCCCAAGGCCGGGCTCACGATAATAGCATTGCAACAGAATAGGAGAATGGAGCCGATGGAACTCTAGCCGGTTGACGGAATCCGATGACGGAGGTAGACAAAAATACACAATCCAACTCTCTAGGACCCTCGTGGGCAACTGACCGCTCCACTAACCGCACCCGATCTTCTCCCAGCTCCTCTTGATCCCCAGGAGGTTTGCAAACCAACAAAGAAGCATTTTGCCGTGTGCATGGAGGGAGGAAGGCCGTCATAGCCCCAGGACCCATAGCATAGGTTATAAGCTTATGGAGAGAGAAGGGTCTCAAGCAAGGACATGGCCTCGGTGGTTAACTAGGCCATGAGGTAGCCGTGAGGTATCACGGGTCATTGCATAGAGGTCAGGGGTTCGATTCCCAGGAGCGGAACCAGGGTGCGAGATGACGAGGGGGCCGACCCTCTTTTACTTCTCCAACACACACATTATAGGTTAGTGGTACTTGTTGGTTACACTAATCAAGACCAGCCCGACGGTTGGCGCTTCACGTGTGAATGAAGTGGTCTTGAGTTCGATCTGGCACAGCTGTGCGCAAAGATTCTTTTAGGACGCTCGCGTTCGGGTGGGGACACACTTTAAAGCAGTGGCTCGTCTTGGTTACACTAACCAAGACTAGAGCCCTTGGCTAGCCTAGAATTTGGCTCTGCGTGTATTAAGCTAGAGATCTCGAGTTCGATCCCAAGTTCGAGCCTACCCACTGTGGGCACATACCTTTTGGAAATCGACAGTCCGCTATTTTTGGAGGCCTAACCATCTAATTTTTACAGTTCTACCAGTTTGGTCCCAGCTAGCTAAGTTTAGCCTCAACTAGCCAGATTTGGGGGTTTCAGAATTTGACTTCACGGGCGTGTTTCAGTGTGTGTCTTGAGTCTCTTGACAAGGCAGGACCGCATTCCTTTTGGTGCATGGCACTCTGGCAAGCTTTAGGTAAAGGAGGACTTCTACATAACAAGTAGCTCACAGAAGGAGTTCCAGTTCATTCTTCTAAGCACCAGAAGGTCAGGGAACCTTTGTGAAGGTGAAGGACATTCAGTGAGGTGGAGTTCCACTCATCAGCTCATCCAAAACTCAGTCAAGCCGATCTTTGGATCTCGATAGGGGACCAACCCGGGGAGCAAAGGAAAAGTGACAAAAATTTTGGTGTGAACTTTGCCCTCGTGATAGTGGTATCAGAGCTGAAAGAACTGAGCAGAGTCAGTTCACCCAAAGTTTCAGCTTGATCAGTTTTGGGGGAGTCAAGTGAGTTGATAGTTTTTTCCCACAGTTTGTGTTTTCTCAGACAGACAGTCCAGCCAGTTAAAGACCATCTTCTCAGTCATGGGTGACTCAAATGAGGTCAATGGTGCTGAGCTAAGCAATACCAAAAGTCAGACCAAGATCAAGTTTTGGGAACATGATGCAAGGCTTGAGGCCATTGAACTTGCTCTCAGTGAGTTGCAGGCAAGCCAGGGGCTGTTACAGCAGCAACTTTCAGAAGCAAAGATCGAGCTTGCTCATGTGATGAGCAAGCTAATCAAAGATGATGGGATCGGACCATCCGGAAGGCATCGGGTCAAGCTTAAGGAGCCCGAACCCTACAAGGGCGCACGAGAGGTAAAGGTATTAGAGAATTTCATCTACGACATGCAACAATACCTTGCCCTTGCCAAGATAGTTGAGCCCCAAGAGCAAGTGCTTCATGCCTCAACCTACTTGGTGGATGATGCAAAGCTATGTTGGCGGAATTACAAGGAGGACGAGAGGACCAACCGCAATACCTACACCATTTCGACATGGGAGGAGCTCTCACAAAGGCTGAGGCTGTAGTTTCTACCCTCTGACATTGAATGGAAGGCTCGGGATGCCTTGAACACTCTTAAACATACCGGAACCTTGAGGGAGTTCATTAAGGCTCACTCCTCTCTTATGCTACAGATCAAGGAGATGAGTGAGGCTGATCGGTTGTATTATTTTATCAAAAGACTGAGGCCTTGGGCACATGATGAGCTCATGAGAGAGCATGTCAAAATAGTGGTTGAAGCCTACGAGGTGGCTGACCGCCTTACCAATTGGGAAGAGAAGAATCACGATGGTGAGAGACAAGCTCAAGCCAAGACCAAGCCAAGTGGACAAGGGATCCCTCCATTCAAGAAGAAGAAGTTCAAGAGGTTTGGCTCCAAGAACAAGAAGAAATACTGACCGGTGGGGGAGGTTTCAGTTGAGCAGGCCAAGCCAAAGTTTACTACAGCTCAAAAAGGCAAAGGCAAAGTGAGCACTACTCAGCTCAAGAGCAGTGTGGGATCAGTGAAGGCTTCATCAAGTCATTCAGCCCCAAAAGGAAGCGGATGCTATATTTGCACGGGGGCACACTTTGCTAGGGACTGCCCTATGAGACAATCACTGCAGACCATTCAAGAAATAGAGAATGAGCAGCCCACTCAGACAATGACACCCGTCCAGCTTCTAGGAGTAATGAATGAGGACAAGATAGCCTAAGATTTGCTATTTGTTACTGCAATAGTAAATGGACACCTAGTACGGGCTATGGTGGATAGTGGGGCCAGCCACAACTTCATTACTTCTAAGAAGGCAAAGGAGATCGGGCTGAAATCAGAGATCAACAAGGGGAAGGTCATGAAAATAGTGAACACCCCAGGCCAAGCAGTGGCAAAGTTGGCAAAAGGGGTAAGTGTACAAGTAGGAGGCTGCTCCAACAGATCAGAATTTTCAGTAGTGGAAATGGATGACTTTGAGCTCGTGTTTGGGCAAACGTGGCTGAGAGCAAACAAGGTACTCATCAATAGCCATGATGAGCAACTGGTTTTCTGCAAAGATGGAGGTTGGGAAGTGGTGAAAGCTTCAAGGCAAAAGGGAGGCCCTTTACCCCAACTCCTCTCACCCATGTAGTTAAAGAAAGCAGTAAGGAAGGGAAATCAAGCCTACCTAGTGGTAATCAAGGAGCATGAGGATGACTCAATTGCAGTCAAAAGACATGTACCACATGAGGTTCAGGCCTTGCTAACAGAGTATGATGATATCCTACCTGAGAAGCTTCCAAGGGAGCTTCCTCCAAAGCGAGAGATTGATCATAGGATAGAGGTTTACCCTGGTTCAGATCCTCCAGCCAAGGCACCCTACCGTTTATCTCAAGAAGAGAACAAGGAGCTAAAGGTTCACTTGCAAGAGTTGCTTGAGGTAGGATTTATTTGGCCTTCAAAGTCTCCATACGAAGCTCCCGTTCTCTTTGTCAAAAAGAAAGAGACTTGTGTCTTTGTGTGGACTACCGAGCACTCAACAAGGTTACTGTTAAGAATTGGTATCCCCTTCCCAACATGAGAGAGTTGTTTGATTCTCTAGTGCATGCTCGGTACTTCACGAAGATAGATCTAAGGTCCGAGTATCATCAAATCAAAATTTTTGAGGCTGATGTGGAAAAGACAACTATGAGGACCAAGTATGGCTCATATGATTGGAAGCTGTTGACTTTTGGGTTAACCAATGCCCGGACAACCTTTTCAACACTCATGAATGGTGTTTTCCATGACCTACTAGATGAGTGTGTAGTCGTTTATTTAGATGATATCCTCATCTATTCAAAGACTATAAAGGAGCATATCAAGCACTGAGGGAGGTGTTTGACAGGCTGAGAACAAATCGACTGTTCTTGAAGGAAAGAAAGGTGATTTTGCAAAGGAAATAGTCCATTTTCTAGGTTTTAAGGTGAGCCAAGGAAAGCTCATGATGGATGAGAGTAAGGTGAAAGCTATGGTGGAGTGGCCTACCCCAAGGAGTGTTGATGATGTGCGAGCGTTCAATGGGTTAGCCTCTTTCTATAGGACCGTCATTGACATGTACAGTGAAATCATAGCTCCTCTTACCAATCTTACATGAAAAGATACACCGTGGAAGTGGGGCCCTAAGCATGAGAGTGCTTTTCAGAAGCTGAAGGAGGCTGTGAGTAGCCAGCCAATCCTAGCACTCCCAAATTTTGAGAAGCCCTTTGAAGTGCAGACAGATGCATCAGATTTTGCCATAGGAGGTGTTCTCTTACAAGACGGGCTTCCTTTAGCCTTCGAGAGTCAGAAGCTGATTGAGAGGGAGACCCGTTACCCTACTCATGACAAGTAGATGACCGCGGTGGTGCATTGCTTGAGGACTTGGAAGCATTACCTCTTGGGCAATCACTTCTCTATTTTTAGAGACAATGTCACTACTTCCTATTTCATGACACAACCCAAGTTGTCTCCCAAGCAAGCAAGGTGGCAAGATTTTCTAGCCAACTTTGACTTTGAGATCAAGCACAATCCCGGCAAGGAGAATGTAGTGGGGGATGCCCTCTCTCGAATCCCCTACTTGGCTGTAGTCCAAATTCTACATGGGTCAACAGTTTTGGAAGAGATCAAAACAGGGTATGGGGAGGATGAATTTGCCAAGAAGATACTTGGGACTGACGCAAAGCAGGCACACATCAAGGTACGTGATGGGGTCATCTACTTCAAGCAATGTAGAGTATATGTACCATGTGTGGGAGGCTTGAGAAAGAGAATGATAAAAGAACATCATGATCCACAGTGGGCAGGTCATCCAAGACAGGAAAAGACTCTTGAGTTGCTCTCAAGAAACTTTTGGTGGCCTCTAATGGAGAGGGATGTGGATGCCTATGTGTCACATTTGTGGGCAAGACAAGGCAGAAAGGATGAAACTAGTAGGGCTGCTTCAACCCCTAAACATTCCATCCAAACCATGGGAGAGTGTCTCCATATACTTCATAACATGTCTACCGAACAGTGAGGGATACACGGGCATATTTGTGGTGGTTTGTAGACTCACAAAGTATGCACACTTCATTCCATACAAGGGTACTTTGGATGCCCAAGCAATAGCAAGACTCTTCTTCAAGTTTGTGGTCAAACACCATGGGCTACCGAAGGAGATTGTGTCTGACAAAGATGGGAGATTCATTGGCACTTTCTGGAGCACTCTGTTTGCAATGTGTGGGACTAAACTTGCGTTTAGCAGCTCATATCACCCTCAGTCTGACGGACAAACTGAGAAGACAAACCAGTTCGTAGAGGAATTTCTCAGGCACTATGTCCAAGGAGATCAAACTGATTGGTATGTTCATCTAGATGCAGCAGAATTCTACTACAACAGTTGGTAGCATTCATCCACTAGGTTTTCCCCCTTCAAGTTGGCCTATGGATACCAACCTTTGGCTCCAAGGGAAGCATCAGTGTTACCTACTGTAGGGGGAGTAGCTCCAGTAGGTGGTGCCTTCCATGAAGAGTGGGTGACAAGGCTCAAATCTGCCTGGGAGCAACTGGGTAGACCTCAGGACAGGATGAAGAAATTTGCAGATAGGAAGAGGAGGCATGTGGAGTATGAGGTTGGCGAGAAGGTCTATCTCAAACTCAACCCTGAGCAGTTTAGTATGCCCAAGGAGGTCATGGATCGTCTTGCTCGTAGGTACAACAGGCCTTATGAGATCCTTGAGAGGGTAGGCAAGCTGGCCTATCATCTGCAACTTCCTCCCCATCTACACATTCATCCCACCTTTCATGTTTCAATGTTGAAGGGTGCTCATGAAGACGAGGATCCAACCCGTGAGCAGCGGAATAGAGGTCCAGCTCTCGTAATGGATCATGGAGAGGGTGAAGACCTTGAGTGTATCATGGCACACCATGATAGACCGAATTAGTTCGGGCCTAACAGGCTGTAACATTGTCACTAGAGGGAGCAGCCTTCAAGTGAAGACTTATGGAGGACGGAACCTTCTCTATGGCGGTTCGTGGACATCGTGCACAGCTACAATGATTCACACCCATTTCCAAAGAAGCGGGGGAGTAAGAGTAAAAGGGGGGGAATGTAACGGGTGGCCCGTTGACAAGGGAGTGAAGGTCCCAATCATCCCCTCCTCGTTCACCATCCTGGGCATCGACTAAGGGCTGAGGCTCTTAGACCTCTAGGGGAGTAGCTCTATGAGGACCGGCTTCGACACCAACAGCAAGAAGAAATCCTTGCCCTCCATTTGGGTCAAGGGGGAGTAGCCCTTTGACATGACCATGTGATCCATCCAAGGGGAGCAGCCCATGGTATGAATGGATCCCCAACCATGGCTCTTGAAGGGCTTAATTAAAACGGGCAAGTTTGAATTCATTGGCCCTTACAAGTGGCTGTTGGAGGCAAAGGACTAAGGAGGAAAGGTTGCCTTGAAGAAGGCGGTTGATCGTTTGAAGCTAGAGGGCTAGTTCCCTCCCTTTTTCTCACTCAATCAAAAAGGGAATTGACTCCACTCAGACCAGATAGGGGAACAAATAGGAGAGGAGAGAGTGAGAGCTGTGAGCTCCAGGAAGAGACCTTGAGAGAGTGTGAGACTTTCTACTACATCTGAGAGATGCTCTCTTTGTAATCTTGACCCTGTGAGGCATTTTGCCCACTGGGTCCTATTCCTTTTAATGAATAAAAACTACTCTACCTCCTGTTGTCCATCGGTGTATTGAGTTTTTGAGGTTAATCATAACTGTGGACATTCTACGTTCTCCCCCCCCCCTTCAAACTCGTTTTTGGTACACAAGTTGTTTCATGGGCTCTCCTTAGATCCAGAGCTCCCTCTTGGATTGAGGAAGGATCTCCTCGATCGGCAGCTTGATTGGTTCAAGGTGGAAGAAGGTTGGTGCACTGAAGTTCTGACCCAGAAGATCTTCTCATCGATGCAGAGAGTTGTGTGATCTAAACTCCAAACCGTTCGACCCCAGCTTTTGTGGAGGTCTAAAGACCCCTCTTGGTAGCTACTGTGTAAAACACAGAGTCTACTTCGCCCAAACGAGGGAGAACAAACCACCTGAGATCACACATCAACAGAAGTTTCTCGATGGAACCTACAGTCCATCGAACCTCAGCTAGCAAAGCTTCGTGGCGAAGCTTTAAGGCTCTATGCCTCAAGACCTTTGGAGCAGAAGGTCGCCCCGCCATCATGATCTCAGGGCTGGGCTCATGATAATAGCATTGCAACAGAATAGGAGAATGGGGCCGACGGAACTCTAGCTGGTTGATGGAATCTGATGACGGAGGTAGACGGCAATACGCAGTCCAACTCTCTAGGACCCTCGTGGGCAACTGACCGCTCCACCGACCGCACCCGATCTTCTCCAAGCTCCTCTTGATCCCTAGGAGGTTTGCGAACCAACAAAGAAGCATTTCGTCATGTGCATGGAGGGAGGAAGGCCGCCGTAGCCCTAGGACCCATAACATAGGTTACTTATGGAGAGAGAAGGGTCTTAAGCAAGGCCATCACCCTGGTGGTTAAGTGGGCCGTGACGTATCGCGGGTCATTACATAGAGGTCAGGGGTTTGATTCCCAGGAGTAGAGCTAGGGTTTGAGATGACGAGGGGGCAGACCCTCTTTTACTTCTCCAACAAACACACGTTATAGGTTAGTGGTACCTGTTGGTTACACTACCCAATACCAGCCCGACGGTTGGCGGTTCACGTGCGAACGAAGTGGTCCTAATCGATCCGGCGCAGCTATGCGCAGAGATTCTTTTAGGACACCCGCGTTCGGGTGGGGACACACTTTAAAGCAGTGGCTCTTCTTGGTTACACTAACCAAGACTAGAGCCCTTGGCTAGCCTAACGTTTGGCTCTGCGTGTACTAAGCTAGAGATCCCGAGTTCGAGCCTACCCACGGTGGGCACATACCTTTCGAAAATCGATAGTCCGCTATTTTTGGAGGCCTAGCCATCTAATTTTGGCAATTCTACCAGTTTGGTCCCAGCTAGCTAAGTTTAGCCTCAACTAGCCAGATTTGGGGGTTTCAGAATCTGACTTCACGGGCGTGTTTCCCCGCATGTATTGAGTCTCTTGAGAAGGCAGGACCACATTCCTTTTGGTACATGGCACTCCAGCAAGCTTTGGGTGAAGGAGGACTTCTACATAACAAGTAGCTCGCCGAAGGAGTTCCAGTCCATTCACCAGAAGGTTAGGGAACCTTTGTGAAGGTGGAGGACATTCAGTGAGGTGGAGTTCCACTCAGCAGCTCATCCAAAACTCAGTCAAGCTGATCTTTGGATCCCGGTAGGGGACCAACCTAGGGAGCAAAGGAAAAGTGAAAAAAAATTTGGTGTGAACTTTGCCCTCGTGACACCCTCCACCCCCCCCCTTTCCCCCCTCCACCCCCACCCCCCCCTATCTCCACCCCGCCCTCCACTCCCGCCCCCCCATCTCCACCCCCCATCCCCCCCTCCACCCCTACCCCCACCCCCCCTTCTCCACCTCCACCTTCCACACCCTGTCCCCCCCCCCCCCTCCACCACCCTCTCCCTCCACCCCCCTCTCTCTTTCCTCCACCCCCTTTTTCT
This sequence comes from Dipteris shenzhenensis, assembly GCF_047967505.1. Classification (NCBI taxonomy): domain Eukaryota; kingdom Viridiplantae; phylum Streptophyta; class Polypodiopsida; order Gleicheniales; family Dipteridaceae; genus Dipteris; species Dipteris shenzhenensis. The sequence continues at coordinate 13,350,187 of NC_141628.1, read as the reverse complement.
CTCTCTTCCCCCCGTCTCTCTCTCTCTTCTCCTTCCACCCTTTTTTCTCTCTCTCTACCTCCCCCCTCTTCTCTCTCTCTCTCTCTCTCTAAAATCTATCTTATAAGGCCCTTAAGGGGGCCTTGGGGCTTGGCTACCCCTTCGCTAGCTAGGCGCAGAGCCGCACGCCAGCAACACCGGTGGTGCATGGTAGCCATGCGATGGTGATGCCCGCTTATGACGCTTGGTGCCCGCCAACTATACCCTCAACCAACAAAGGCCATAAGGCCTTACAATAGCAACGCCCCCCTCCTTTCGCGGCCCTTCGACCCGCCTCCATCTTTTCAAAACCACCCCCCCAAAAAACTTCAGCTGCCGCCGCCCACTTCCTCACTCTCCCAAAAAAAAAGAAAAAAAGAAGAGAGGGTAAACTAACCCTTAAAAAAAAAATTGTAGTTAGGTTAGTTAACCATAGGTTAGGTTAGGTTAGGTGAGCATAGGGTTAGATTAAGTTAACTGTGGATCAGATAGTAGCTAACTTAGTTGGACTAACTATAGTCACACTAACTGATATAGTTAGATAATTTAGGTTAGGTTAAGGACCAGTTAGGATAACTAATTCAAACTAGCTAGCAGTTAGTACACAACCCTAGTTAGGTTAAAGTTCTAGGACCATTCACACTTAGCCCTAAAGATAAAAGGGCCCTTAAAATCCCCTAACTTTGAGGGTCCATATCTTGCCCATTTGGGACCCGAATTGGACCCAAATTGAACCACAACTTCACACATGAACCATTGAGCTACGGGATCTTTTTTTAGCCAATCCCATACCATTTAGGCATCCATAAGTGCACTTGTGCATTAGGTGCTAGTGCCAATTGTCTATACACTGGGAGTGGTAGCTGTTGGTATTGTTGGGGCCGGGGTTGTGCTACCCTCATATTGTAGAAACAACTATTTACATCATGCCCTGCAGCATTGCAAATGGGAAACCATAACCGTGGAACTACTGGAGTAAGATTGGGAGCTTGTGGGTATTGCAAGGGATTGGGATTCCTCATTAGTTGAGGCACTTGTGTTCTCACTAGGAGTGGGTTGAGACGTGGCACTTGTGCATTAGGTGCCAGTGCCGATTGTCTATACACTAGGATTGGCAGCTATTGGTATTGTTGGGGCTGGGGTTGTGCTACCCTCATATTATAGAAACAAGTATTTACATCATGCCCTGCAGCATTGCAAATGGGACACCATAATCGTGGGGGTTGAGCCACTTTTGGTGGGTTTAGTCTGTTCCTTAAGATTGGGCATTCATTGGCTATATGGTTGGCCATACAATGTGGGCACCAAACATTTTCTCTCCGTGGGTACTGTGGTGACTGAGAGACACGTAGCTTTTGTTCGATGGCCTACATCATTTCATCTTTTACTCTTAGGGCCATGGCTTCCACTCTGTCCTCGGTGTGCGATCTTTGTGGGAAGTGCCTCCCTTCTTTGAAGATTTCTTATCGTCGTGATAACTTGATTTATAGCCATCATTGTCGCTGTCAGAATCGGTCATGCTGTCCTCAATGTCAATCGCAGCTTCATGAGCGTCGTTGAAATGTGCATAGCTGCTGCTGATTTTTTTCATGTCCTTGCAAATGGATTTTTTCAGGCTAGAGATGAGAACCATGCTATGAGGTACTTGTCATTCAGATGGGGGTCATCTTGCAGCCTTTTTGTTTGGAATCTCCTTTTGAACTGGTCAGATAGCAATGCCCATGTGGCTCTCTCCTCTACAAGAAGGTCGAGGTACCATTCCGAAGCCTCATTGGTTAGAGCTATCGGGAACCAAGCGGCTTTGGTTTCATTTAACTCGTCACCTCCAACACAACATGTCACATCAAAGAGTTGAAGGAATCTGGCGGGGTCCCCTCGTCCATTGTACTTTGGCATTTCCAATTTACCAAAGTGTCATCTGCCATTGTTGTTTTTGTTGTGATTGCGTTGTTCTTTAAGGTGTTTTGAAGGACTTTGATCATCGCTACTTATTGCTTCTTCAATTGTTATGTCCTCCATGCTGCTTGTTGTTGATGGTGAGAGGTTGAATTCTTGAAGAGCATTGAGGGCTGAAGAAAGCTCGTGAAGTATGCAGGGGCTAGTCTTCATCCATATCTAAGGTGCATACACAATGCTTAAGTGTATCCTTTAAGTGAGTGCCTTTGAATTTGAAATGTGCAATTGATTTTGACCTTCGTAGCTTGACAATGGCAAAAAATATGCAATCGATGAGTCGAAGTCAGTGCCTACGTAATGGCGACTACCAAGTTTGAAAACAATGGTAAAAACACTTGAAAATTGTTAGGAGGGTTAGAGATGCATTAGTGTCATAGGGACCGTCATGTTAAGAATGTGCCTAGGATTGTTCCACATGAGTGGGAAAATGTGCTGGTGCAGACAGTTTGTCAATCGGAGGTCACGATGGAATCTTATGAGCGAAATAGTGCAAAAAAGAGACCCACACGGGGGCACAAATTGACGTGTTCAACCCACTCTCGATGAGAACACAAGTGCCTCAACTAATGAGGAATCCCAATCCCTTGCAATACCCACAGGCTCCCAATCTTGCTCCAGTAGTTCTGGTGCAACAACTCCAAACTGAAGAGCTAGAACCTCACTATGAGTATGAAATAGAATACCCTATGTACCACATGGATGGTGCCGAGGGACTCATCCCAGTGTATGCTAATCAAGTAAGGCCCACCACATATCGAACACCCATCAAGCGTTTTGGTTGTGGAGAAAACCACCGCATAATAGAATGCCCACATAAGGGTAAACCCATTACATTCCAACTTGTGTGCAGGGAATGTGGAGTTGGGCATGCTTGCATGGACTGCCCACTAAGAACAAAGTCTCAACCAACCATGGAAGTAAAACCTGATGTACCCCTGGGGATGATAAGTGTGAAAAATCATAGTGTGGCAACATGAAGTGTGGTATCACAGCTAGTCTTGATCACAACACAGCAATAGAAAGAAGCGACATGGCAAAAACTCCTTTCCGCTCAAAAAGCAAAGAGCACTCTGGCAAAACAAGCCATGCCAATCCCACAACATAGTGAGACCATGCCTAGCACATCCATGAAAAGTGCCACCTAAGGAGCCAAGGAAGCATACCCCAATGCTGAAACTAAAAAGACGTGCTACCAAGGCTTGAAGCAATGGGTTCAACAAGAATAAGAAAAATTTGAGGCAGACATGATGGCAGCAACAGAGATTAGAGCACCATAAGCACCTAGCATTGACACTGTGATTGATCCAAACAACTTCCAACAAGTAATATAGCAACATGCAAAACATCCCCAATTGGATGGCACCGCACTAGCAAGCTTGATTAGCTGCCTTGTCACAATGCCAATTGGGACCTTACTAAGAAATTGCCCTACAATGTGGGAAAGTTTCAAGGGATGGATTGAATCTTCACAATACTTCCCCCTAGTTGAAGAAGAGGAAAATGTCATTTTGGTAAAATTCGGTGCTTGGGATGACACAAAAAATGTAACCATCCCACTGGAGCATAAAGCCTTTGGTCAATACTTGGCAATAATAGATGGCGGAGCCGGAGTCAACATTTTGGCAAGAGAGCTATATGAAGAATGGGGCCTACCTCCAATGCAGAGGGCCACATTTAACATCTGCCTAGCTGACCACACAAAAATGAAGCCATTGGGTATCGTTGACAATGTGTTAGCAAAAATTGCTAGAGTAAGATTCATGCTCCAGTTTACTATCTTGGATCTTTCTAAGGGCGCTACAACATACCAAATATTGTTGGGAAGACCATGGCTTTGAGAAGCATTGGTACTCCATGATTGGGGCACCGATAGGATCGCTATCCACAATAGAGAAACCGCTCAAGATAAATTTGGGAACAAGAGAAATCAAACCCACTATTCCTACAAATGTTGAAGACACTTCTTCCACTACAGCCACTAGTCATGCATCCCCTGTACCTACCAATGCACTAAGGTTTAATGCCTTCTCTGCTAGTTTTGATATAAAAGTTATTAAGTAATAATAAGCTCAATGATTATTTATCGTGTCTTTTTTTGAGTTGCTAATCTATTTTTGTACATAAAACAGGTATTCACCCTAATAGAGGGTATGATTGTGGTGTTATATAAGAAGAATGAAGTGGTGGCTTTTGGACAAATTCATAGTCTTGATCCTATGAATGTGTGTCATTTCCAACGTTGTGGTGAGAGAAGATGTGGTGATAATCACAATGTTGTAAATCCTGAAGTACATTTAAAATATCCACTTGGAGACTTTGAAACATTGGGAGATATCTTACAATGTGACATATTTGATGTGCAAGCACACAGAACGCTTTGGGACCAAGACGAAATTGATAGAAGGGGATACACAAAGTGACATCAACAATTGGATACAGACGGCTACAATAGACAATTGTAAAACAACACGTCTAATGTTGCCAGATGTGGATGCCCAAATGATACAACTAGAAGCACCAATCTGGGACAATGAATCAGAAGTAGTGGAAATGCCAGTCTTCATGATAGGCATTGAATGGGATAGTGACCTGAAGAGTTCATAATAGAAGGCTACGGTGCCGACATAGAGTGGGATCTGGAAATAGAAGCTGATAATGCATCCTTGGAAGGCCAAGTATTTGAAAATGACTTGGCAATCCTACAGGCACTCATGGCCATTGAATACCCCAAGATCGACCCTCCATCACAATCCAAGAAAAAAAAGCAATCGGTCCAAGAAAAAAAAGAAGGGTGTACAGCGCCAAAAGGCCAAGATAGAGCACTTCAACGAATTCGAAAGAATGCAGACCAGAGTGGTTGAATTGTACTTAACTAAGCCCACAAAAGCACCTGAGTCCCCAAATTTTAAATGGGATCCTAAAGGGCTTGAAGGTGTTTGTATGGCTAAAGATCCACTCCTTGGGATTGAGACTCCTACTGAAAATCCACCACTAGTCTCACAAAGTAAAAAGCTTAGAAAGTTCAAACCCAATGTTAGAATGAAGAGTGAAATGGTGAATACTAACAAAAAAGAAGAACAAGGCAACACATGTGAATTGGACCAAATATCTTCAAGCGGAGCTAGCAACCAAGCAAGCACCTCAAAGTGCCATGAAGGCCTAAGGGAAGTTCCCGATTACTTCAAAAACTACACTAGAGGAGAAGCAACAATAGCAATGCCTAGGCCAATAAGGGAATCAAAGCTCAAAGAAACAGAGAATATTGAGGATACACCAGTTTATCAAGGACCAACCGAGACAAGGAAACTGAATCTTGCCTTGGACAGTGAAGAAGAAAAGCCTGTGTACATTGGTGAATAGCTCACTCTAGAAGAAGAAAATGAATTGAAAGCAATGCTAATGGAATACAGAGATTGCATGTCTTGGTCCTACAAAGAAATGAACGGGACCTCCCCAGAAGTTGCAGTACATACCAGACCAATAAGGGAAGGATCCAAACCAAAGGTACGTGGACCTTACAAGACAAATCCCAAGTATGGCACCCATGTCTATGAAGAACTAGAAAAACTACTGGAGGCTGGTTTCATTTATGAGATCGAGCATACCAATTGGGTGTCACCAATTGTGATTGTTTGTAAGAAAAACAAGAAGCTCAGAATATGTGTGAATCTCAAGAACGTTAATGCAGCACAACAATCAGAGATCATTATCCCCTACCATTGATTGAAACAATTTTAGAAAGGGTAGTAGGATTTGAAGTATATAGCTTCTTGGATGGGTTCAGCGGTACAACCAAGTACAAATTGCACCTCAAGATCAGGCAAAGATAGCGTTTGCCACAGAATGGGGCATTTTTGCATACAGATTCATGCCATTTGGCTTATGCAATGCCCCATCTACTTTTCAAAGGGTAATGTATACCTCCTTCAAGGAATTTCTCAACAAGTTCCTACAAGTCTTCCTCGACGACTTGTGCGTACACTCAAGAAAAAAGGATCACTTGAAATGACTTGAAGAAGTACTTTAAAAATGCAAAGAGTGTGGAATCTATTTGAATCCTCTAAAATGCCAATTCTTGGTCACACACGGAGTAGTCTTGGGACACATAGTCTCTTGACATGGGATTGCAACTGACATGGACAAAATAAAGATCATCATGGAACTTCCCACCCTCGCTAAATGCCAAGGGAATTCAAGTCTTTATGGGACATGTCAAATACTATAGAAGATTCATACTGAGGTATACCATGATTGCAAGGCCCCTATACAAGCTCCTAGTCAACTTCATCTAGACAGACGAATGCAAACAAGCGTTTGAAACCCTCAAGTGGAGATTGATCACAGCCCCTGTTCCAAAGGCACCAAATTAAGACATAGACTTTCATGTACATACTAACGGTTCCAATTATGCAGTAGGAAGTGTGTTATGTCAACCTAGCAAACACAAAAAAGACTACCCAGTATACTTTGCAAGCAGACAACTAAATGATGCGGAGGTGAATTACACCACAACAGAAAGAGAAGCCTTGGCAATGATCTACAGCATGAAGAAATTTCGACACTATCTATTGGCTACTGACTTTATCTTCTACATAGATCATCAAGCCTTATTATATCTTGTGAATTGCACATGTACCACACGCCGGATCACTCGATGGCTTCTATTGCTATAAGAATTCAATTTCAAAATTGTGGTAAGAAAAGGAGCTCAACATTTCATTGCTGATCACATGTCAGGATTGAGGACAGGAGAAGAGCCGATATGAATAGAAGATGACCTACCAAATGTTGCATTATTTCAAATAGACACTGTGCCTGATTCGTGTGCAGACATCATTGAGTACTTAATGGCAGGAAGACCACCTCCTGAAATGAAAGCAATGGATGCTAGGAAACTAATTCTAAAAGCTGCACCCTATCAACTCATTGCAAGACAACTATACAAGATGGGCAAGGACCAGGTATTAAGGAGATGTGTGATACCACATGAGATCATGCCAATCCTCAATGAAACACATGAAGGAATTGCAAGGACATTTCCAAGGGGAAGCAACAGCAAGAAAAGTCCTTCTTGCAAGATATTGGTGGCCAACACTTTGGTCAGATGCCTATGAATATATCAAAAGCTATGATGTATGCCAATGAACTACTAAACCACAACACAAATACTTCAATCCCCTAATAACAGTCATTGCACAAAAACCCTTTGAAAAATGGGGGATTGATTTTGTGGGTCCCATCCATCCAGCAGCAAAAGGAACACAGGCACCCTACTGTAAAGAATGAGGGAGAGAGCTAGGAGACTCAAGTTCAGCTTTCTTCACAACACACAAAAGAGAGAGGACACAAGGTTGGAGGGTGAAGCCTTTCTTCACTTTTGCACACAACAACAATACAATAGAAGAGGGAAATACCCTATATGTCAAAACCTAGAATACGTGGTTCATATGTGAACCCAAACCAAAAACATACGTGGTAGTCTAACTACACCACGAGTAAAACTAACATAGGCGGTGACATAAATGATAGTCATCCAGGAGATGTATCGGGGGTAGAGCTTGATATCTCAACACTCCCCCTCAAGCTCAAATCCATCTCACGTACACCAAGCAAGCTCCTAAATCTGCGAAGCTTCTCGGTACCCAATGCCTTCGTAAAAATATCAGCCACCTGCTCCTCAGTGCTGACATAGACAAGATCAATCTCACCAGCTAGAACCTTCTCTCTCACAAAGTGATAATGCACCTCAATGTGCTTCGTTCTAGCATGATAAACTGGGTTATTAGCAAGCATGATGCTGCTAATGTTGTCACAATGAATGACACTGCTGCATGAACTGACTGTCCCATATCTGCAAGTAGCTTCCGTAACCAAGCTACCTCACATGCAGCCATTGCTGCACCCCTGTACTCAGCCTCTGTGCTCGACAAGGCAACTGTTGGCTGCTTCTTGCTGCTCCAACTGATGGCACCACTCCCAAGGGAAAACATAAAACCACTAGTAGATCTCCTGTCTGAGACACTACCAGCCCAGTCAGCATCTGTGTATCCATGTACCTGTAATGCACACCCAGCTTCATAAAACAGTCCATAATGCAATGTGGACTTCACATACCGCAGTATGCGCCTAGCCGCATCCAAATGTGGCTTCCTCGGTGCCTGCATAAACTGACTCACCAGCCCCACAGCATAGCTCAAATCTGGTCTGGTTATAGTCATGTAAATCAAGCTGCCTACTATGCACCTGTACATAGTAATATCTTCAAGAAGCTCACCTGTCTCTGCATTGAGCTTCACATTCTGCTCCAATGGAACAGAGATAGGCTTACAGCCTGTCATCCCATATTTGGACAGCATGTCCAAACCGTATTGCCTTTGCAACAGCCATATCCCACTCGGGGATCTAATAACCTCAATGCCCAAGAAGTAACGCAGCTCTCCCAAATCCTTCATCTCAAATTTCTGCTTCAACAGCAGCTTCACTTCATTAATGTCTGCATCACTATCACCTGTAATAATCAAGTCATCAACATAGATGACTACAAGCACAATCCCTCTGTTTGTCCTTTTCACATAAAGTGAAAAATCTGAATTGGAAATCTGAAATCCAATAGTGACAAGATATTGCCCTATCTTGTCTGACCATGCCCTCGGCACCTGTTTTAAGCCATACAAGGCTTTGCGCAACCTGCATACAAAATCGGGATGTGACTTATCCTCATAACCTTCCGACTGCATCATATAAACCTCTTCCTGCAAATCACCATGCAAGAAGGCATTTTTCACATCCATCTGATGCAAGGACCATCCCTTTGCAGCAGCCATAGCAATTACTACTCTCACGGTTGCCATTCTTGCAACTGGGCTGAAAGTTTCCTCATAGTCAATTCCATATGTCTGCACAAAACCTTTGGCAACCAATCTTGCCTTGTACCTGCTAACAGACCCATCAGCATTGTGCTTTACTTTGTAAACCCACTTGCAGCCAATAGCCTTCTTATCATGAGGCAAAGGCATCAAATCCCAAGTGTGGTTTGCATCCAAGGCAGCCATCTCTTCATCCATAGCTGCTTCCCAATTTTTATGCCCTGTTGCATCCTCAAAACATGTGGGCTCTGGCTCCTCTAGAACCTTGACCATATAAGCATAGTGATGTGCTGTATACCCATAATATCTCAGCCTGTCAACTGGATACTTAATACGAGTGGACCTCCGTACAACTGGATCAATTGCAGGAGTCTTTAAATCATGCCTGCTTTTCCTTGCACCAGGTGTAACAACAGAAGGAATCCCAAGTTCCTCATCAAGGCTCATTTCAGAGCCACTTAACTCTCCATCAACATGAGAGCTACCAGCAGACACATCAAACACTGGAGCATGGTCCACTTTTTCTTTTCCCTTATGTGATACCTGCACAACACTATCAGGACTGCCATGTGACGATTCACTAGATCTCAATCTCCCTGTCCATGCATTAGATCCACTAGTAGAGGACTCTCTGGGTCCACTCAAGGCTTGAGATTGCTGCTCTGCATTTATTGCAGCATTCCCATTTCCTGCATCTGCATCTCCTACCATAACAGTTGGTGCATACCAGCTGCTCATTTCATCAAAAACAACATCTCTACTCACTTGCATTTTGCGGGTGGAAGGGTTATAACAGCGATACCCTTTCTGGTGCTGAGCATATCCAATAAAGATGCATTTTTCTGCCTTTGGATCCAGCTTGGTTTTCTTCTCATCAGGAACATGAACATACGCTATGCAACCAAATACCTTCAAGTGAGAAATATCTGGTTTTTGGCCTGTATACATTTCTTCAGGCGTCATGCCATGGACAGCTGCAGTGGGGGTTCTGTTCATAATATAAACAGCAGTTGCTACTGCTTCAGTCCAAAAATAATCAGGCATGTTTTTCTCATTTAGGATCGCCCGTCCTACTTCTGCAATATGCCTGTTCTTCCTTTCTGCAACCCCATTCTGCTGAGGGGTAGACCTGCATGAGTACTTCCTTTGAATTCCCTGTTCTTTCAGATATTCACAAAATTCTTCTGAAAAGTACTCTCCCCCTCCATCAGATCTTAGCACTTTAATATGCACACCTTTCTCTTTTTCAACCATGGCCTTAAAAGCCTTGAAATGGCTGAACACTTCACTTTTGTGCTTCATAAAATAAATCCACACCTTCCTAGTGTAGTCATCAATAAACGTCACATAATAATGGCATCCACCAATAGAAGCAGCTTTGGTTGTCCAAACATCTGAATGGATCACTTCCAAAGGTCTTCTGCTCACCTTAGCATTTTTGGGAAATGCATGTCTGGCCTGCTTACCCATTTGGCATGCTTCACATACCTTTTGCATTCCCTCAACTCTGAATTTAGGCAAACCTGCAACAATGTTTTTCGTTTGCATAGATTTCAGCCTTTGTATATTCACATGCCCAATGTGCTTGTGCCATATCTCAATATCTGCAATGACACCTCTCCCATGCGCAAACATAGCAGCTTTCACCTCAGGCATATCAACATCCAATGTGAACATTCTGCCATTTTTGTTGCCTTTCGCAACCAAGCGGCACTTATTTTTCAAGTCCTCAACAAAGCATCCATCAGGATTAAATCTAACCTGCAAACCTTGCTCAACCATCTGGCCTACTGAAACCAGGTTCTTAGTGATTTTTGGAACATGAAGTACATCTGCCAAGTACTTCGTTTTGCCATCCTGCATAGCCAATGGCACTTTACCAACCTGCGTAATTGGGTGCGCAGTATCATCACCTGTTTCAACATAACCTGGCTTATCCAAATTTCTAACATCATGAAACCACTCACCATGACTGGTCATGTGGTTAGAGGCACCTGAATCAACATACCAAACATCATTGCAAGCTGCAGCATCTCTTGACATGGAGTTAACTATATGCTGCATCACAAAAAGGTGCTCATTTCTGTCGTCACCATGCCCACTTGATGATGCATAGTTGCTTTGCTGCAACTTCCCACTTTTGATGTCATTCTGCTTTTTATAGCATGTATTCTCCTTGTGTCCAGGCTTTCCACAATAATAGCATTCTGTGCTGCTATTTACTTGCTGGTTCCTTTGCCATGAACCACGGCCTCTTTGGCTCCCCCTGCCTCTAGAACTACCACGTCCTCCTCCATAGGACTGGTTTTCCTGTTGTTGCTGTTGGTTCTGATTTCCTGCACGGCCACCAAAACGGCCTCTTCCTCTACCCCTGCCTCTACCTGTATTCGAGTAGAAAGCAGTCTCTTGAGAAGTTGAGGTGGCTGAACCACCATTCCTTTGCTCTTCACTCAGCAAGAGAGAAATAAGTTCCTGAAAATCAGGAAATGTTTCACGGACTCCAATGGATGTCCAAAACTGTGCATAATCTTTCCCAAGACCATTCAAGGTCATGGACACTAAGTCCTCATCATCAACAGGTGCTCCAATGGAGGCAAGAGAATCTGCAAGGCCTTTCACCTTCAAGGAATACTCATTTATATTCAGATTTTTCCTTTGCACATTGTGCAACTCCTACTTTAGCTGCATCTTTCGTGCTTTGGTATTTGTGCTATACAGCTTCACCAATGTATCCCATGCCTCCTTAGGCGTCTCTACATCCTGTATATGCACAATCATAGAATTTGAAATGCTAACAGACAGCCAATACAAGCATTTTCTGGCTTTTTCATGCCATTCTTTAAAGGCCTTCAATTCAGCAGGAGTGGGAGCAGTACCCAAAACTGGTTCTGCAGTTTCACCACTGATGTAATCCCAAACTCCCTTTCCCATAAGGAAATTTGTCATCCTGAACTTCCATGCTTGGAAGTTGTTCTTGTCAAGCTTCTCACTGACAATGGTAGACAGATTCTCAGACATTTTACGAATCACGAATTGCAACAGCAACCTGTAAACACATCAAATGCCTCACAAGGGCAAATCGCAAAACTTCTGCAAGAAGCCTCACAGGGGCAGATCTGCAACACTGATGAAAGTGGTATTTCACCACACAGTCACTTCCTAGTGACGATTTTGCATCAACAGGCAACAGGCATGAATCTGCAACTCCCAATATCTCTGCACACAGGCATACGATGCAATTTCTGTGGCACCTTTCCACCGACTAGCCGTGCACAGCAAAAAACAGGGCCTTTTTTCTGAGTGCCTGCGAAGAACTTCCGCCTTCAAAACGGGCCCCGAAACGGCCTCAAATCAAAAAAATAAAGTAACCAAGGGCTTTGCCCTTTCCCGCAGCATATACTGCGCTCTCGCCACACCGCGAAGGGCCTCTCAATCTGAAACAGTGCACTCCTGCACTTCTGGCTGTGCTACCTACAGAGATTTGCTCCCAAACTCGAAATAGGAAAGCAACACTGGTCCTCTTACCAGGACACCACAAACTTGGCTTGCTTTCTTGAGCTCCTTACCACGAACAAGGCTCTGATACCATGTAAAGAATGAGGGAGAGAGATAGGAGACTCAAGTTCAGCTTTCTTCACAACACACAAAAGAGAGAGGACACAAGGTTGGAGGGTGAAGCCTTTCTTCACTTTTGCACACAACAACAATACAATAGAAGAGGGAAATACCCTATATGTCAAAACCTAGAATACGTGGTTCATATGTGAACCCAAACCAAAAACATACGTGGTAGTCTAACTACACCACGAGTAAAACTAACATAGGCGGTGACATAAATGATAGTCATCCAGGAGATGTATCGGGGGTAGAGCTTGATATCTCAACACCTACATCATAGTGGCCACTGATTACTTTACTAAGTGGGCTGAAGCTAAAGCTGTCAGAAGGCAGATGCCAGAAGCACATCAAGGTTCTTTTATGAGAATGTGATCACCCGATTTAGATGTCCCATTGAAATTGTGTCACATAGAGGCACACATTTTGTCAATGAGGTCATCCAAGAACTGATCCATAGAAAGAGCACACCTTACTACCCCCAAGGGAATGGACAAGCCGAATCTACCAACAAAATTCTATGTATTGTCCTCACTAAGGTAGTAGAACCAAAGCTGTCTAATTGGGCAGAGAAACTAAATGCAGCCTTATGGGCATACAGAGCCACACTCAAGGTCAGTACAAGAAATACACCTTTTCAATTGGTATACGGCCTTGAAGCTATGGTCCCATTGGAATTTGTAATACCTAGTCTACGCATAGCAATACAAGAATGTATGGGATATCATGCATCATTGAAAGAAAGACCCTACCAATTAGAGAAGCATACAGAGACCAGATTAGTTGCCTACCATGCCATGACAATAGAAAAACGAAGAAGGAAGGCATGGTCTGATAGAAACCTCAAAGACAAAGACATCAAGGAAGGTGACCTAGTTCTGTTATATAATACCAAAGTCCATAAGGGCAAGCTCAAATTTTTAGGTCAAGGACCTCATAGAGTCAAAAAAATGAATCCCATCGGAGTTGTGCTGCTAGAAACACTGGATGGATTCCAGTTCACAACAATAATAAACGGGAGCCGATTGAAATGCTACTGCATCAACATGCAAGCCATCCACGACAATAATGAAGATTTGGGGACCCCAAATCTTCCATAGTTAGGACTATATTGTTTCATGAGCACTCACTAGCATATGTATGCCTCTGCACATATAGGTAGTTTCAATCAATTTCAACCTAGGGCTTAGAGGTGATGACTGAGTCTACCCTATGATTCCCTTAGCAAATTAAGCATATAGGAGGAATGCCTACCTCACTAGTCATGCATAGTGCACCCACACGTTTCGAGCACCACGAATAAATTGCACAAATAAAAGCCCCAAGAGATACTTGTTTTGATCCACACACATGGCACCCTCATCACAAAAAGAGTAAAATGCATCAGCCACTCACAAAAGAAATAGGAACTCTTAGCACATGGCACTATATTGGCAACTGTCAAACTGGGACCTAATTCATGTATGCAATGCCAAGGTGAAGACAGTCCAATAAGATGGGAAAAAGACCTACAATGCCATCGACAAAGTGACACCATGCCAAACGGCCCAAGCATCAACCTCAATAGCCCTCCTCAAATCACCAACCTGAAGAAGGACATGGTCCAGGATCACCAACCCAGAGATCAGCACCAAAATGACCATGGCTAGTGGTTCTCGATAGTGAAACTGATGAGCAAATAAATGCAACATGCCAAGAAGAAATGCCACAGAACCAAGGGATACTAGAGGTAGGAGAAATTGAGCTAGAGCAATTGACTATGCAGGATGCAGGTGCATAACACCTTAAGGACTAGACCAACAAAGAGCTAGCAATAGATGGAACAATATAGCTTGTATGGCCACGAGTCTCAACATTCGCCATGTCACCCAATGCTTACTTCTTCTTGCAATCAAAGGGACTAGGTAGTCTTTTTGAGAAGCTAAAATCCTTCTTACCAACACTTGCTATGACAGAATATGACAGAATACATTTGTCAATTCATAACATCATATAAAAGCAGAGAGTTGGAGAAAGATAAGTATGGCACAGTAACATATAAAGAAAAGCCCTTACAGATATACCTTAGTAGATCCACTATGCAGGAGGCTTTCTCATTTTCAGAGGCACAAAAAGAATATCCAAAGAAACATTTGGATACAAAATTCTCTGAAATTCAAGATTTATTCCCACCTAACACAAAGTAACAAAGCGGGGGAATACACCATGATATGATTCTGGACCCCATATGCAAAGAGGCAGCTAAGTTTTTGGCTGACTGGGTTTGCAATAGAGCAAGAGGATGACTCTACACCCCTCTCAACACAAGATATAGAGGACTTTGAAACATTGATATTGTCACCAGAATGGGAATTAGACCCTCTACCTCTACTCTCAACGCAGATAGCATGGAAGGGCAACAATCTGAATAGACTCCAAAGAATGACAATGTGAAACTGTGCCAAAGAATATTGCAACTCAGTTCAACAGTCTTGCTCCCGCAATAGGACTCAAGTGTGGAAATCCAAGAGGATACCATTCCACATAATGACTTTGCAAGAGAGCCAAATAGCATGCCTCTCCAGGAATCACAAGTCACCAATGTTGATGACTCCACGACTCTAGAGTCACAACCCCCAAATATCTCTAGTGGCACCATACAATAGACTGTTGTTCAAGAAATAGGTCAACATTCCACACGGGCACATGGGAGTCAATTGTATGTCCAATACAAGCAAGGCCATAGCACATTCGTTTAAACGTGTCTTGGACTGCTCTGAGGTAAGAGGATGTTTCCAGCGTTGGGCGATGAGATCCTGACGGTTGAGCTGCGAAGCCAGAACTGCAAACACCAATATCAAAGTTGAAAGGCACTTAGCAAAGATTCCAAATGCAGACTACCCAGAATTCTCATGAGTGAGGCGAAACAGCAGGAGCATGCTAAAGAACAGTTGTAAGTACACTCACCTATCTTTCGGAAAAGATGCAGCTCGCTTTGTGGGCTGTCCCGAGAAGATCTCTTCTCTTGTACGCTTCATGGTGATGCTTAGGAAATGTACTGAAAGGTAGTACATTCAGTTCCAGACCCAAGAACTGCAAAATGTCTCATGCATTTTGGGGTTGCATGACACAAAATATTGTCATGGTAGGTTTATGGGCTATTTTGTGGGTTTCATGACAAAAGAAACCATTTATGGATTGCTTTATGGGTTGTTTATATATGTATGCTTTAATTAAAAAGGCATTTGTTGAAAGGGTATGCCTATATTTAATTGAAGGGGCATTTGTTATGAGGCCTTCAAGATTTTGTTATAGGATTGATGTAGTATTTTAGTTTCAGCCACAATGATGTGGCATTTCATTTACAAGGACATTCACTTTACGAAGATTGAACATACTATCTTTGCCATTCCATTTCCTTTTATTCAAAAAGACAAGAAATTCAAAATGTATCATGCATTTTGGGGACAAGAAAAGGTGGTACTTATGCTTATGTGCACCTTCAAATAACACAGCTTGGATTGTGTTTTTTGTCGACTCTGCATGATACTACGTGAAAAACATGGTTTGATGGGTGATCGATCATGCAAATGACATCCAATGGACATGATACTTTGAAAATGTCCACATAGGTAGTATTGACATGCATGCAAGATGATATGTCCATCATATATGTGCAAGTTTGAATAACACACCTCTAGGCCTGTGTTTTTTATGATTATGCATGACATTAGGTGAAAAACATGGTTTAATGCATGATTGACCATTCAAACCACATATGATGGGCACGATACCTTGCACATGCCTAAAAATAGGTAGAATTGACATGCATGCAAAGGGGGATGCCCATCAGATATGTGCAGGTTAGAATAGCACACCTCGAGACGTGTTTTTTGACGATTATGCCCGACACTATGTGAAAAACATGGTTTAATGCATGATCGACCATGTGAACCACATCGGCTGGGCACAATACTTTGCACGTGCCTCAACATAGGTGGGATGATGTGCATACAACGCAAGATTCCCATTGAATACGTGCAGGTTCGAATAACACACCTCGAGATGTGTTTTTTGACGATTATGCATGATACTAGGTGAAAAACATGGTTTAATGTGTAATCAACACTACAAACCACATTCGATGGGCATGATACTTTGCACCTATCTCCACATTGGTGGGGTTGATGTGCTTGAAAAAGGAGCTGTCCATCGGATACGTGAAGGTTCGAATAACACACCTCGAGGCATGTTTTTTTATGATTGTGCATGACACTAGGTGAAAAACGTGGTTTAATGCATGATCGACTATGCGAACCACATCCGATGGGGCATGATACTTTGCGTGTGCCTCAACATAGGTTTTATTGATGTGATTGCAAAGAGGTCTTCTTATTCGATACGTGTATATGTGAACAACATACCTTGAATCGGGTTTCTTGATGATTATATAGGACATTAGGTGAAAAACATTGTTTCATGCATGATCGACCATAAGAACCACATCCGATCGCCATGATACTTTTCACATGCCTCAACATAGGTGGTATTGATGTGCTTGCAAAGTGGGATGCTCATCGGATAGGGGCACCTTTGAATAACACCACTCAGAGTGTGTTTTTTAACGATTGTGCATGACACTAGGTAAAACACATGGTTTGATGGGTGATCAGCTATGCAAACCACCTCATATGGGTGCGATACTTTACAAATAACTCCACATAGGTTGGATTCATGCTTGTACAAAGAGGGATGCCCATTGGATACATGCAGGTTAGAATAGCACACCTCGACGTGGGTGTTTTTGACGATTATCCATGATACTAGGTGAAAAGCATAGTTTCAACTGGATCGACCATATGAACACATCCGATGGGCACGATAATTTGCACCTACATTAACATAGGTGGGATCGATGCATGTGAAAAGGGGTATGCCCATAAAATATGTGCGCCTTTGAATAACACACCTCAGAGCTTAGTTTTTAGCGATTGTGCACGACACTAGGTGAAAAACATGGTTTGATAGGTGATAGGCCATGGAACCATATCCGATCGACATGATACTTTGCACCTAGCTTGACATAGGTGTTATTGATGTAATTTCAAAGCATGGTGCTCATTAGACACTTGCATGTGTGAATAGCACACTTGGAAACGGGTTTTTTACGTTTGTGTAGGACACTAGGTGAAAAACATGGTTTGATTGGATCAACCATATGAACCATATCCGATGGGCATGATACTTTGTACCTACCTCAAAATAGGTGGGATTGACATGCATACAAAGGGGGATGCCCATTGGATACGTGTAGGTTAGAATAACACACCTCAAGACGTGTTTTTTGACAATTGTGTCCACACGAGGTGAAAAACATGGTTTAACAGGTGATTGACCATGCAAACCACGTTCAATGGGCATGATACTTTGCACATGCCTCAAACTAGCTGGTATTGATGGGTGTGCAAAGCAGGATGTCCATCGAATATGTGAGTCTTCGAATAACACACCTCAGAGTGTGTGTTTTGAAGATTGTGCATGACACCCTAAGGTGAAAAAAATGGTTTGATGGGTGCTCGATTATACAAACCACATCTGATTGGGCATAATATTTTGCACCTACCTCAACTTAGGTGGGATTGATGCACGTGCAAAGGGGGATGTCCATCAGATACGTGCAGGTTCGAATAACACACCTCGAGGCATATTTTTTGACAATTGTGCCTGACACTAGGTGAAAACATGGTTTAATGCATGATCAACCATGCGAACCACATCCTATGGGCATGATACTTTTCATGTGCCTCAACATAGGTAGGATTTATGCACATGAAAAATGGGATCCCATTGGATTCATGTAGGTTTGAATAACACACTTGGAAGCATGTTTTTTTACGACTATGCCCTTGGGCACCAACTCCATTTACTAAGAAAACCTATCAAAATCTTCAGTATGAGACAAATTTAACAATATTCCATGAGTAGAAATTATTCAAATCAACATGGTTGTGTTCTACACTAAAAGAGCTTCAAATATGTCTTTACACCTTGAAATTTGGGTAACACATGCAAAAGCTACCGTTTAATTTGAAAGGAGATGGGTTTTCATATTTTAGTGTGTTTTTTGTTTTACCCCCCCCATCCAAAAGGACCCCCCCCCTTGGGCCTCACATATCATGAAAAATATGTACAAATCTTAAAATTTTGCATATTTTTCAAGGTATGTACCTTATATTTCGTGGGAGGGGGGCCATGAAATTTTCATAGTTTTCCCTTGCATATTTGAAATTCTTAAAGGAAATACATGCATATTATATATGGACCTTGTCCCCCTATACCTTGGATTTTGGATGAGGGTACTAATATATTACATATTGAGTTGGCACCCCAGGGATTATGTATGACACTAGGTGGAAAACATGGTTTAATGCGTGATCGACCATAGACACCACATCCAATGGGCAAGATACTTTGCACATGTCTCAACATAGGTGGGATTGACAATATGTGTGCAAAGCGGGATGCCCATCGCATACATGCACCTTTGAATAACACACCTCGGTGCGTGTTTTTTTATGATTGTCATGTCGCTAGGTAAAAAACATGGTTTTATGGGTCATGAAATGCAAACCACATCCGATGGGCACGATACTTTGCAGGATTAACGCATGCGTCTCCATATAGTAGGACACTAGGTGAAAAACATGGTTTCATGCGTGATTGACCATATGAACCACATCCAATGGGCACAATACTTTGTACATGCCTCAACATAGGTGGGATTGATGTGGGTGATAAGCTTTATGCCCATCGGACACGTGCCCCTTCGCATTACACGCCTCAGAGCATGTATTCTAACGATTGTGCACGACACTAGGTAAAAAACATGGTTTGATGGGTGATCGACCATGCGAACCACATCCGATGGGCATGATACTTTGCACGTGCCTCCAAATAGGTGGTATTGATATGGTTGCAAAGTGGGATGCCCATCGGATACATGCAAGTTTGAATAACACACCTCGAGGTGTGTTTTTTGATGATTATGCATGATACTAGGTGAAAAACATGGTTTAAAGCATGATTGACCATACAACCAACATCCGATGGGCATGATACTTTGCACCTGCCTTAATATAAGTGTGTGCAAAAGGGGGTTTTACATTGGATACATCCAGAGTAGAATAACACACCTGGAGGTGTGTTTTTTTACAATTGTGCCAACATTAGGTGAGAAACATGGGTTAACATGTGATGGACCATGTGAACCACATTCAATGAGCATGATACTATCCACCTACCTCAACATATGTGGAATTGACACATGTGCAAAGTAGTATTCCCATCGGATATGTGTGCCATTGAATACCACACCTCGGAGTGTGTTTTTTAAGATTGTGCATGGCACCATAGGGTGAAAAACATGGTTTGATGGGTGACTGATTATAAAAACCATATCCAATGGGAAAAATACTTTGCACCTGGCTCAATATAGATGGTATTGATGTGCTTACAAAGGGGGATCCCCATCAGATACGTGTAGGTTTGAATAACACACCTCGAGGCGTAATTTTTAACGATTGTGCCTGACACAGTGTGAAAATCATGGTTTAATGCGTGATCAACCATGCGAACCACATTCGATGGGCACAATACTTTTTATGTGCCTTGATATAGGTGGGATTATTATGCATGCAAAAGGGGATTCCCATTGGATACGTGCAGGTGTGAATAATACACCTGGCATCGTGTTTATTGAATATTGTGCATGACACTAGGTGAAAAACATGGTTTCATGCATGATCAACCATACAAAGCAAATACGATGGGCATGATAATTTGTAACTCTTGCAACATAGGTGGGATTGACGTGCATGCAAAGGGGGATACCCATTGGATACGTGTAGGATAGAATAAAACACCTCAAGGCATGTTTTTTGACGATTGTGCCTGACACTAGGTAAAAAACATGGTTTAACATGTGATCAATCATGCGGACCCCCGATGGTCACAATAATTTGCACATGCCTTGAAATAGGTGGGATTGACACATATGTGGGGTGGGATGCCCATTGGATACGTGCGTATTAGACTAACACATCTTGGAGCGTGTTTTTTGATGACTATGCATGACACGGTGAAAAACATGATTTGATGGTTGATTGACCATGTGAACCACATCCGATGGACATGATACTTTGCAAATGCCTCTACATAGGTGGGATTGACACGCATGCAAAGCAAGATGCCCATCGGATATGTGCAGGTCTTAATAACACACCTCTAAGCATGTTTTTTGATGATTATGCATGACACTAGGTCAAAAACATAGTGTAATGTGTGATCGACCATACAAACCACATCCAATGGGCCTAATACTTTGCACCTGCCTCAACATAGGTGGGATTCACATGCATGAAAAGGGGGATTCCCGTTGGATATGTGCAGGATAGAATAACACACCTCGAGGCATGTTTTTGACGATTGTGTTAGACTCTAGGTGAGAAACATGGTTTAGCATGTGATCAACCATGCGAACCACATCCAATGGGCACAATACTTTGTATGTGACTCCTTATAGCTGGTATTGACATGAGTGCAAAGAAGGTATGTGCGCCTTCCAATAAAATACCTCGGGGTGTGTTTTTTGACGATTGTGCATGACACTAGGTGAAAAACATGGTTTAGTGCGTGATCGACCATATAAACCACATCTCATGGGCACGATACTTTTCACTTGCCTAAAAATAGTGGGATTAATGTGTGTATAAATCAGGTTGCCAATTGAATATGTGCACCTTCAAATAACACACCTTGGAGCCTGTTTTTTAATGATTGTGCATGATACTAGGTGAAAAACTCAGTTTGATGGGTGATCGACCATGCAAACCATATTCGATGGGCATGAAACTTTGCACATGCCTCTACATAGTTGGGATTGACACTCGTGCAAATCGGGGTGCTCATTGGATATGTGCATGCATGAATAGAACACCAGAAAGTGGGTTTTTTGACAATTGTGTAGGACACTAGGTGAAAAACATGGTTTTAAGCGTGATCGACCATATGAACCACATTCGATGGACACAATAATTTGCACATGTCTCAAAATAGATGGATTTGATGCATGTGCAAAGCAGAATGCCTATCAGATATGTGCAAGTTCGAATAACACACCTACAAGCGTGTTTTTGGACGATTATGCATGAACTAGGTGAAAAACATGGTTTAATGGGTGGTCGACAATACAAACCACATCCGATGGGCATGATACTTTGTGCATGCCTCAAAAAGGGTGGGGCGTCAAAGTGTGTTATTCAAAAGATGCACCTATCCGATGGGCATCCTTCTTTTCACATGCATCAATAGAACCTATGATGAGGCATGTACAAAGTATATTGCCATTGGATGTGGTTTTGTATGGTCGATCATGCATTAAACCATGTTTTTCAACTAGTGTCATGCATAATCATCAAAAAACATGCTTGCAGGTGTGTTATTCAAATCTGCACATATGCGATGGACATTTCCATTTGCGCACATGTTAATCCCACCTATATTGAGGAACGTGTAAAGTGGTGTGTGCATCAGATATGGTTCACATGGTCGATCACGCATTAAACCATGTTTTTCACAGTGTCATGCATAATCATCAAAAAATACGCTTGCAAGTGTGTTATTAGAACCTACAAGTATCCGATGGACATCCCCTAGCACACTTCTAGGTGTGTGATTCGAATTTGCACGCATCTGATGGGCATTCACTTTTGCACACATGTCAATCCCATCTATGTTGAGGCAAGTACAAATTATCATGCCCATCGGATGTGGTTCACATAGTTGATCACGCGTTAAACCATGTTTTTCACTTAGTGTCGAGCATAACATCAAAAAACATGCCTCGAGGTGTGTTATTCAGACTTGCACGTATTCGATGGGCATCCCTCTTTGCACGCACGTCAATCCCACCTATGTTGCTCGAGAGGTGCAAAGTATCATGCCCATTGTATGTGGTTTGTATAATCGATCACCCATCAAACCATGTTTTTCACTAGAACATGCAAAGTATTGTGCCTATCAGGTGTGGTTCGCATGGTGTTAAACCATTTTTTCACCTAGTGTTGGGCACAGTCATCAAAAAACATGCCTCAAGGTGTGTTATTCTAATCTACACATATCTAATAGGAATCCCCATTTGCACACATGTCAATCCCACCTATTTTGAGATAGTTGCAAAGTATCGTGCCCATTGGATGTGATTCGTATGGTCGATCATGCATGAAACCATGTTTCTCACCTAGTGTTGTGCATAAAAAACATGCCTCGAGGTGTGTTCTTTGAATATCCACATATCCAATGGGCAGCCCACTTTGCATGTACATAAATCCCACTTATCTGGAGGCACATGCAAAGTATCATGCCCATCGGATGTTGTTCGCATGGTCGATCATCTATCAAACCATGTTTTTCACCTAGCGTCTTGCACAATCGTCAAAAAACACGCTTTGAGGTATGTTATTCAAAGGCTCACGTATCCGATGGGCATCAGACTTTGCATGGATGTCAATCCCACCTATGTTGAGGCATGTGCAAAGTATCATGCCCATTGGATGTGGTTCAATACCTTGAGGAGAGGAACTTCATTACCCTAGATCCATTTTAGAGGATGAGGCTCTCCCTTTCCCCTTCACCCACCACCTGCTAATGACCCCCACTTTTTTGTTTACACCTCCCCTTTTATTGACCCCCCCACCTCCTGTTTCTTCTTTTTACTTTCCCCCAACATGTGGCCCTTGCCTCAATCCCCACCCTGATACCACGTCTTCCACCTTAATCTCCATTGTGGACTTGATACACATTGCATCCAATCCCTTCCACCTTGCCCAAACACATTGGCCTCATCGTCATCCCCACACCAATGCCCAGGCTTTCACTTTGACCCTCCACCTCATCATCAATCATTGATCTCAATGCCCACCTTTCCCTTGTCCCTTCCTAAACTTGACCTTGTCCCAAGCTTACCTAACCCCTAGGCTCAACCACCCAATCTCTAGCTTCATCACTCAACAAATGCCTTGACTTGATACAAATCTATGCTCTTGAACCTAATCCCTTTCATGTTGCCTCAACACCTTAATCTCCTCACCATCCCAAGACCAATATGAAGGCCTCTGCATTAGCCTCAATCCTTCATTTGATGACCACCTTTCTATTTCCCCCATAATAACTTTAACTTTGTTGTAAACTTACACTAACCCTTGGGTTCAAGCACCCAAACTCTATCATCAGCAATAAAAAAATGTAATAAAATGTATTTCTCTATTTCTATTTACATATCATGATAATTTCATGGTAATTTAATTCCAATTCTTATGTACTTATAAATTTCTTAATTTTTGTTTATCACTATTTTTAATCTCTCTCTCTCTCTCTCTCTCTCTCTCTCTCTCTCTCTCTCTCTCTCTCTCTCTCTCTCTCTCTCTCTCTCTCTCTCTCTCTCTCTCTCCTCTCTCTCTCTCTCCCCCTTCTCTCTCTCACTCTCTCTCTCTCTCTCTCTCCTTCTCCCCCTATCTCGCTTCCCCCCCCCCCTCTCTCTCTCTCTCTCTCTCTCTCTCTCTCTCTCTCTCTCTGTCATACACACACACACACACACACACACATACAATTCCCATTATATTTTATTTTTTACTTTCACACACACACATACACTTCCCATTCTTTTTTTATGTTTTATTATTATTTATTGTCACACACACACACACACACACACACACACACATACTCCCCCCCCCCCACACACACACATACTCTCTCTCTCTCTCTCTCTCTTAGTTTTATTATTCTTTAATTTTCCTTAAATTCTCCTTGTTTTTTCTTTTGAGTTATTGTTAATTTTCTTTTAATTTTTTAATGTTTCCTTTTAAATTTTCTTAAAATTTTATTATTCCATTCCCTTTTTCTTTTTCTCAACTTTTTTTTTTTGTTTCTATTTTTTTTCTATTCCAGTTATGTCCTATTCTACTCTCTCTCTCTCTCTCTCTCTCTCTCTATATATATATATATATATATATATATATGTATTTACTCATGTTCTTTTCTACCTAATTAACTATAATATACTATAAAGTCCTGGTTCCCTAACCTTATTAAACCGTGTTTCATAATTTCCTTTTGTTAATTCATTTCTTTAGTCTTTCTCTAATTATTCCTTGTGTCCTTATCTTCCAATTACTCTATTATTTTCCTATTTTTCTATGTTGTTTTTCCCTAATTCTCATTATCTTTATTTTTCATTTTATTTTTTATTTTTTGTCTATATTAAATTGTTGGCTAACTAAACCCATTTAAAAATTTAACCCTCTACTAAACCACTCCCTAGCCTATGCGATGGGCTAACTCTCCTCTCCCCAACTCTCTGAACTGACCCCCTTCCCCCGACTACTAACTCCTAGCCTATTTAAGGGCCATAAGCTTTGCATCTAATTGATGTATCTTGCTACGTATTACACTCATAGCCTCCTCACCTCCCTAGTTAATGATGGCTACCTCCTTCATATGGCGCACTATCCTGTAGAATTGAGCCTCTCATACGGGTCTTTCTAGTGCTCCCTAATCCCTAATCGATATGTACTGACTCTTCATAGCGCAAACCAGTGACCCCCAGCCCCCATGGCCCCATCTCGTCTATTGGCTCTGCTATCAATGTTGCATGGATGCGTTGTACCTTGGTTGATGGGTTGCCCAAGCATCGAGCTCTACTTTCCACATGTTCAGGATAGCCTCGGGCACCGTTGCACCTTCATCTCCCACATGTTTCACAAGCTCTGGACTCTAAAGGTAAGTACTCTTACATACTTTTCGTCTCTAATTGGCTAGCTTCACTTATGAGCCACAGCCTTGCTCAATAGTTAGAGTTAGTATGTTTTGTTATTTGTCAGTTAGTGTCAGCTAATTGGTTAGTGTTAGGTGGTTAGAGTTTAAGTTTCAAGTTAGTGGTAGTTGGTTGACTCGGTTTAGGGTTTAAGTGGTAGTTAGTTTGTTCAGATTAGTTAGTGGTAGTTAGTTAGTTTGGTTTAGTTAGTGGTAGTTAGGTTGTTTGGTTTAGTTAATTTGTTCAAGTTAGGGTTTAAGTTTCTTAGGATGTTGTTCTCTCTCTCTCTCTCTCTCTCTCTCTCTCTCTCTCTCTCTCTCTTTTCCCCCCCTCTCCCCTACCTTTCTTTCTCTCTTTACCTTTTGATATGTCTCTTCACTTTTTAGGTTGGCTTGGTTTATGATATTTTTGTCCCCTAGCTATTTAGTTAAATAGGCTGTCTCTTTTGCTCTTGGATTTTTATACATACTTAAATATACATTCATATATATATATATATCCTTAATTAACTTTTAGTCCTCTTTGTCTTCTTAATTTTATTTTTGCTCCCCTTTTTTTGCCCTTGCATTTAATTAATGTCTTTCTTTAATCAATGAACTTCATTTAATTAATCTTCTCTCCCTTTAAGCTCTTGGCTACCTCTTGTGGGCTCCTTCACTCGAAACCCTTTCTCCCCCTTATTTTTTACCCAAAAGCTCCAAGTTCTAAACTTTAAATTAAGGGAAATCTACCTTTTATCCCTTGTAATTACTAGTCAATAAATTCTTTTTTTGCGCAATGGCAAATGGCATTCTCTACAGCTAGATTTTGTATGCACAAACACTCAAAAGCAAAAAACGTGCACAGGGTGGTAGCACGCAGGCCATCGAATACAACAATCATCTATGATGGGGGTATTGCAGACCATGCATTTTAGACCCTGCTGCATAGTAGGATAGGCATCCGATTTAACTATTGCGGCCATCAATACCATAGTATTTCTTTGTACATGAAGAAGTTTCTTCTTGATTCCTTCCTCCCTCATCCTAAGGCTATGGATGTTCTCCTTCATCTCCTCCACTTTTTGCTCACTCTATGCAATAGCTTCATTTGAATCCCTCAGCATCTGTTGAAGCTACATCAAGTGCTAAAACACATCTTCATGGGCCGTTTCCAAGACTTCCACTCTAGTTTGGAAATCTCTCAAGATGACGGACTGCTTTTCATAACTATTGAAAGCCACTGCAAGCTCGTGCACACATCTATCATGATCTTCTTGTAGGGTCTTGTAGCTTACTCTTTGGACTTCCAATAGTGTTTCAAAAAAACAACCCTCACCGTGGATGCTGCAAATTGCTCCATTGTGGTGGCCGGAACTTGCGCCACCGTGGTGGTGGAAACTTGCTCCACTGTGGTGGTGGGAACTTGCTCCACCGTGGCTACTCTCTACATCCTTCCTGGCCTTGGGAGCTGCCTCATTGTCTTCTCCACCCTGACTGCTCTCTACCCCATCCTTCCTGGCCAGCTTGAATCTCTCTCGTAATTCCTGCATCACCTTTCTGGTTTTTGCATTCTCCCTTTTTAGCTCCTCCATCATCTGGTCTTTTTCAATGTTCAATGCATTTTGCATGTTGCAGAGCCATTTGTAAAGACCCTCCTTTTCGGCTCTCTGATCTTCAAGATCCTTTCGCATCTTTTCTAGCTCCTTGTCCGCCATGTCCCCGTCATTTCTCACTTCTTCGAGCCTATCTCAGAGTTGCTTCATGCGCTTCTCTGCTTCTTCTCTTCTATGACTTTCCATGTTGACCAATTTTGTAGCGGCCTCGGCTTGCTTTTGTGCCTACAAGGCCCTCGCTTGTGCCTCCTCTACCTTGGCTTCTGCACCTTCCCTAAGACTTTTCTCAAGTTGCACTACCTTTGCTGCATCGGTGGATTTCTCTTGTAGATAAGTCACCTTCTGAGACATCTGCTTATCATATTGCTCAAAAATCCCTTTGAGGATAGATGCCATCAGGTGCGTTGCAACTCCAGTGGACTGAGATGACAATTGGGATTTGCCATCCATGCAGTTCTTCAGGTTGGTTAACACGCTCTTGGAGATCGCCCTTGAGAAAAATACATCATGTCCTTTCAAATGCTCTGCTGCTACTTGAACCTGCCAGAACTTGCAAGTTGCTCTTGTATCAGGAAAGAAGTGAATGGTCTTCTTCAGCACATCTTGGAGGTTTGTTGGCAAGCTCGAAATCTTGACTCCACCATCTTTACTAATTTGAGCATTGGGGTCTAAATCTAGAATATCGTGTCTCTTCCACTGCTTCTCGAAAAAGTTAGCTTGCAAATTGCCTCAAAAAATTCCTAGAGCATTTTTAATAACTCTTTCATTGATGGTAATCTTCTGACCTTGACAGACTAGTTGCCTCCCCTCCACGTTCACCTCTTGTATCAACCTGGTGAAGTTTTGGAGAGCATCCAAATTGGGCTTCTGAAGAGCGAGAGAGGAGCTCCCATATGTCATGATTTCAAGATCAGGGGAGGAGGGACTCTCGCACTGTGTTGCAAAGGGGGAGGAAAGATTGTGTGAGGAGCTCTTGGGCTGTGCATGGTCCATTATGAGAGGGGATAGAAGTTGAAGGAAGAGTGCAAGGGAGATATAAATGGTCGAGAGGGATAGAAGATGAAGCAGTGAAGAAAATGGAATAGTGGAGGCTTGAGTTTGCACTCCAATTGTAAGGGAGGAAGAAATGGTCGAGAGGGATAGAAGATGAAGAAGTGAAGGAAATGGAATAGTGGAGGCTTGAGATTGCAAGGGAGAATGAAACGGTCGAGAGGGATAGAAGACGAAATGGTTAAGGGAATGGAATAGCGGTTTGTAGCCCCCGACTACACTGTCAAGGTGAGAGCCACTGCGGTAGTTGTATCCTGACTACTGTTAAGGTGAGCCACCGTGGTGGTTGGCCCAAATTTTGATTAATTCAAGATGGAAGTATTGACTTGCATGGTAATGAATGATTAGAGGTGGTGGCATCTAAGATTCCCAACCACGTCTGTGGTGGAGGCTAAGACCAATCGGCGTGGCAGTTAATTACCAGCCACCGCAATGGCACGCAATTACTCAGCTTCCAGTTACCACCACTGGCGATGGGCTTGGATGCATGATTACTACGAGTGCAATTACCAGTCACCGAGCTTACATGCTCATGAGGAGAGTACTAGAGTGCATGGTAATGAGGGATTAGATGTGATTGGGCTTCATGATTTACTTTTGTGAGAATTACTGCCCGATGGTGGTGGCTATCATCAGCCACATCTGTCGTGGCTACGATTACGGTGCCACTGCTCACCCACCACCACACTTAAGCATGCATGATCACTACGAGTGTAGTAAAAATTACTAGTCACCGGGCTCACATGCTCAGTAGAGTAATAGAGTGCATGGTAACCAATGATTACAGCCACGTCTGTCATGGCTATGATTCCAATGGGCTGGCAGTTAAAATTACCAGCCACCACTCACCCACCACCGGGCTTAAGCATGAATGATCACTACAAGTGCAGTAAAAATTACCAGTCACTGGGCTCACATGCTCAGTAGAGAACTAGAGTGCATGGTAATGAGTGATTAGAGCTTCATGATTTACATTTGTGGGAATTATTGCCCGGTGGTGGTGGCTCTCATCAGCCACGTCTGTCATGGCTAAGATTCCACCAAGAGGGCAGTTAATTACCAGCCATCAGAGTGGCACCACATGGTGTCTTCTTCATGATAATTACCAACCCGTCTAGGGTGGCACCTAAGATTCCACCACGGTGGCCTGCAATTAATATGGATGGAACCCCCGGCTCCAGCCAACCACGGTGGCTCGAACTTTATAATATATATAAGATCTATGTCATTTGGCATTTTACTACGTTGCTCGAATTTGACCACGCTCTGCTACTTTGCTCCACACGCTTTGCTACTTTGCTCCACACCCCTTCCTTAGCTCTTTTCCGCCCTTACTCTACTTTACTCCACGCTCGCTCCTCAAACTCTTGTCACTCATCTGCTCCCTTGGTCATCTATTGCTCACCCACTCAACTTCAACATGCCTACTACCACCCCCCCTTGATGCTCTGTGATCCCAATGTTATTTGCCTTCTCATATAAGGTGATTGCATTGCACTCACCTGGAGTAGAAATGCTAGCAGTAGTTGAGACCCTTCGTTCCCACAATCGATTCCCCACATATTTTCATGTCACCACCTTAGATGACATGCTCATAGAGGACCTCTTTATGGCTATCCTGTATGGGTTCCCCCTAGATGTCGACGAAGGCCTCAATATTTTCAGAGCAGAGTACTCTCGACTTGTTGGGGGGGGCGTAATCTTGGTCCTGGCAATGTGCATGGTCTTCGACCTCTTCATCGTATCCTCCTTTGGCTCCCTAAAAATGTTTAATGCAACAAGCTAGACTAGCAAAAAATTGAGTTGTACAAATTCCCTCTTGCTCAGACGAGGCTCTCAGCAATGGCTGGATGCAATCTTTTGGCCTCTCAATGATCTTTTGGCTCACTCGATGTAATGTTTGGTCTCTAAGGCATTTATGTAATCTCTTTTTGTTCAATTTGAGGCTCTCAGTATACATTGTTGTTTTTAACTTTTATATTTGAATGGTTATGGCCGCTACCTATAATCTTTTGGCCTTTAAGGCTCTCAGCAATTGCCGAGTTTTTATAAATGTAAGATCCTCTGTTCAATTTTTGCTCGGTATAAGTTGATAATCTTTATATAACATGTTATTGGACATAGATGTACATTGTAATCTCTTCTACTCAATTTTCACTCGATAATCTGTACTTTTTCCCTCATTTATATTTACCGCAACAAGGACCAAAATACCAAGAAAGAAGGACTACAATTTCCTTGGTTTATGACCAAAATAGCACTAAAATAACTCCAACGACCCCACCATTGTGGCTCCATGGAGATACATCTAGAAAAATACAATCAAACTTTCAAAAAATGCAATTGACGATATGGCCCTTGAGGGGTCTCCTCTAGGGGCAAGGACCATATCAATGTGCATTATACAATATGTAGGATGCCACTAGATAGAAATGGCATGTCAATGTGGTCCTTGTCCGTAAAGGGGACCCCTCAAGGGCCATATCATCAATTGCATTTTGCTTGGTTGCACAACGAAATACATTTTCCTTGGTACACAAATATATAACTCAAAGAATCAGCGCGGTGTCTTTCATAGATCTCCTTCTGTTTGCCAGCGCACTAGTCCTCATAGACCTCCTCCTATAATACGTAAAAATAGGTAATGGAGCTATAACTCCAAGAACCAGTGCGGTGGTCTCTCCTAGATAACCTTGAATTCTGGGCAATGACAGGTTGTCAGGCCAGAGACTGTGCTAAAGCAATGCTCAAAATGATAGAGTGCGTCTCATTATTATGCCAAAAACCAATACGGTGGTCTCTCCAAGCCAACCTATGATTTGCATGGGTTGTGGGCAAAGATGCGACAACAGGCTGCACGATGACATGTGGTCAGGCCAGAGATTGCGCTACGGTGGTGCTCAGAATGATAGGCATCTAATTATTACACCAAGAACCAACGTTAATGATGCACGGGTACGATGGCGAGTGATAGGTGGCAAAGTTGCGGCAAAAGGCTTCACGATGATAAGTGATCAAGCGGCATAGGCCAGAGACTGCACTACGTGAAGTAGTGCACAGATTCCGTGTGTTGAGCTATGCGGTGTTCAGAACAAATAGATTGAGTCTCATTATTACACCAGTGCACCTTCATGACATTAGGAAAATTTTCGGCGAGAGCGTGGGTCCGCACAAAATTCAAATATTCACCCAGGAGCGCATTGCTGCGCGGCCCCAAAATGGCCTCGAAAATAGTTTTGCGATTGGCTACACCCAAGCAAACGTTGACTCGAAATGTGTTTTTAATTGTTGCCAAATGGAATTTTGTTTTGTTTGAGCTTTTTCGTTGTCTCCTTGGAAAGTGCTAGGAATGCCCCCTTGCTAGCCTTGCTAGGGAGAGAATTGCATTTGGGCTGAATTTTACGTTGGTTAAGTTGACCTTTAGAGCCTTTAGCTTGCTTGCTTGCACTTGCACTAAATTAAAGGATATTTCCAGGCAAACCCTTCTGAACGCTATCTACCAACTAGTGCTACTATGATTGAATGACCCATTTGATGTGGAGTTAAGGGATTTCTAATTGTTTTAAAGCTTTTACGACATTAGATGTTGATTGGATGCTTTGCTTTTTATGTTTGTTAGCACTTTTTTTTTGTTATCACCACCCCTACAAGGGGTGGGCTATAGTAACGATTCGGGTTGATTTTCACATGGCAACCAGCAGGACCGGTTTCACTTGAGTCATCTTGAAACTACATGGTATCCATGTGCCTTCCTCACCTCCCACCATCTCCTCGGCCTCAGCTTTCCCTTTCGTTTGTGTTGAAGACATTTTGTTCACCCCCTTAAAACATTGAAGGTCTATATGTCATAGTTTAACCTCCTCTTGAAGAGTTTTTAGGTTTCTCCCCCGTGAAAACTTGAACGTCCCTTGTTCATTATATGTAATACAACCTCATCTTGGTCTTCCCTCTCTCATCTATTCATCTTTATGTGTATTAACAATAACTACCCATGTGCAGCACAAGGGATTTAGAGTCCATCCCCATACCTTCCTCGAATGTCGATGTGGCTACCGGTAGAGTTGGAAGATCCATCTGCCCAATTGCATGACGGCTCCATTGGACAAAATCCTCTACCAACATGCCCAATTCCAACAAAAGAGTAACCTCGAAATGGAGGACCTATAGAGGAGGAGGAAAACCATTCAAATTGCATCGTGCATTCGGCTAACTGACAACCCACAATCGCCAGAATTAAGGATCAGACTTAAATGAGACACTTGTGGAGGGCACCTCCAAAATCGCCCAAAAGTGTAGGAAACACTTTTGTGTAGCAAGTTCTACCACCTTTACATGGGATAAAGAGAGTGTGGAGAACAAACGCATTTGTTTTGTTCGATATGCAATCATGATTCAATGTGCAGCTTCCAATTGGAAAAGTTTAATCGATCTACAAACTTAGAATTTGCAAACTTTGAAAGTCTATCTCAACTTCCATATCATTTTTAATAGGAACTTGGTTAATAAGATGCAAGTTATATAGAAATCACAGAGTCTTGCTCATATGTAGAATAGAATGTATTGATTTGTGAACGTGTCAAATACATAGTTCTTGTGCATGACGGTTACCAATCGGTGTGTACCTCTTGGCATCATCTCGTGGGTGTATGTGTGATGGAGACCTTAATCGGTCTTACTTATACTCCCCCGTAAGATCAGTAAGGTCTTAAGAGTAATAGAGTGTGGAACTTTATTTGAATTGAGATGCAGCCCTGTTTGTACTGCTTCGCCATTTGATCGATATGCCATAATGTATACAAGTATGCAATTTATATTCTATCCCGGATCAACATGAGTATGAATTCAGCTGCACCGCTTGACTGAAGTCAAGGAACTGCATGTGCAACTAGAATCCTTTTTCATGACATTGACATTGATGAACTTTACTCCCCCTCGAGGAAATGAAAAAGATGAGGACTTCATTGACTTCATGCTTAACATTGCTGGTATCTGCCTCTTCATCTGTATTGTGGATTGTCTTCTTGGTCGTCTAAAATGTTGGCAGGATCTTCTTCTTCACCTGCACCTTCGTCATCTTGCTCAACTATCAGTGCCTGCTTTGTATCCTTCGTGGTGACTGTTAGTGCCTGCTTCACGATCTGAAACTGCTTCAGCGCCATCTCCTGCATGAGACGAAAAATCTTCTGCATGTGCAGGATTGACTTGTTCATTGGCATCTTCATTTCGATCTGTTCCGTCTCTTCAGTGTCTGCGTCATATTCTATTTCGTGATTATCAGCTTCTCCTTCCACATAATTTGTAACGGCTTCATGTTCTTGTGCACCGCTCTCTTTGCAGCTGTTTGCAGCCTTGTGGTCTTTATCCCGATCTTCGATTTTCTTGCCACGATTACAATTTTGATCTGTTTCATCTTTCTCATCCTAATCGTCAATGGATGCGACCGATTGTAGGAACGCCAGCATCATTGTGAATGCATTCGTGCTCATCTTCATCTTCAGCAGCATCGTCTGTTTTATTGCCAGGATCTTCTTTAGGAAATTCATTTGCAATGTTACCTTCATGGTCGTGGGTTCCAAGTTGATGCGCTCGAGTGTTGGACTTGTCGCGTTCATCTGGCGCCTCTTGTACTCTCTCGCCAGGGTGAAAAATGGTATTGATCGTCAGGCATAGAAGAAGCAATGTCTTCTTCTTCACCCTTCGATTTGCCTGAATTGAAGGAAATTTGACTAATCGCCCGTCCCTATGTTGGCTTGGGACTTTTCGGGACTTCTTTTTTAGGTCGCGTCCCTCCTATTTTGAGGGAGAGTTATCGGTTCTTGGGTCGTTGGACCCGTCTTCTTGATTGTGCCAAAGGACCAAGGCATGTTGACCTATGGAGTGTTGGTGGACTTTATCCAATGGATCCTTTAATAACAATTGCTCCTCCTATGTTTGAAAATTTTACAAGTTTGATTCAATACATATTAGATGGTCAAGGCTTACTAGGCTATTGTAAATGCATCGGCCATTCCAATGTTGAAGCATAATTTGCCAAAGTTGACTTGTTGAGGATGGAAGGAGAGATTGAGAGACTTAAAGACGCCATGCAAAATCTCCATGAACAACTAACCTAAGAACAAAAAAACTTGCTAATTTTGAACTTGCAAAAGTAAGGTCATGAGAAAATCACAATGTTAATTGAGCAAGAACTATTCGCTAATCGCAAGGGTTAACCATGGACTCACTTGCTTTTGATCCATCAAACATAAGAACACATGGCCTTGTCTACACAGCTCTATCACGAGTGCGAGAACAACCAAACAACTTATACCAGCTCCATGAAATACAACCAAAAAGCATTAGAGTTGGCTGTCTAGTGTTGCAAGAAATGCAACGTTTGCAAAATCAATCCATGTGGTCTTTCCAGAGAATAAAAAACTCGGAGGAAAGCAATACAATCTTCCTAATACAAAGCCTCAACACACAGTCCTTAGAACTACGCACCTAAACAAGATTTGCTGCATACCACAACCGTAATGAACACAACAATTCTTCGTTTGCAAGGAACACATGCAAAAAACTTGGCTCACATTGTGCTGCCAAAACTGAAACATGTCGCAACAATGGAAGGGCTAGGCCCTCGGGGGGGTCACTCATCATGAATATGTAACCCTATCACGTGAGTTCAACATAAGGATATTTTTTATTTCTAAAATTTACATAAATAAATATACACAAGGGACTATTTAAAATAGTTTTGGAAAAAATTTACAGATTTGTATAGAAAAGGGGTACATTTTATTAATGAAAAATTTTACAGATAAGGGATTTTAAATATAGGCCTTGAACGCACGTGATATAGAGGGTTTATACATAGTGACCCCCCTGAGGCTAGGCCTCAGTACGCATTTCCATGAGAACATAGAACTAGTGGGTGTCAACACTAGTTTGGTAGCATAAAAGGACATAAAAGTGTTCTTTTGAGGTTAATATATCACAACCTGTTGTAGATGTGTTTTTTGGTGATTTCCTCTCTTGAGCTTAAGGTAGACTCATAAGACTATTATATAAAAATATAAGGAGCACAAAAAACTATTACATATGATTACAAAACACTCACAAATGTATGGTAACACAGTCTTTTACCAAGATAGTACTCAGAATTGAAACTTTATCTAGCATGCCTGAAAATAAAATTGATTTCAGATGCAGCAGCATATGGATCCATGATAAACTGCATATCCATGTTTGATTGCCACAGGAAGCTAATCTTCTTATTGAATGCATTTGTAAAGATGTCTTTTAGTTCACGTTTTAAGAATAATGTTGGTTTTGATATGGAAGCTCTCAATGAAAGGATATATGTTTCCACATTGATGTGTAAAGAGTCTAGCCAATGATAAGTTCTTCTACCAAACTAGTGTTAAGACCATATACAGACAAGGTTGCGAATGCCTCCTCACACTATTGAGGAAAAACAATAGTAAGCAAATAGCCGTAATAAACATTTACAAATCCCACAAACAAAAACTCGAGTGTTCTTTGAAACTCTAAACAATCTATACGATGACCTGCCTCACAACATTGAAACATACACACTGGATGACTTCAATATTAACTACCACTCCAACTCTCAAAACACATGTGACCTTCTACAATGTATGAAATCAAAGAAAATGAATCAACTTCTCATGACTCCGACAACAGTCCATGGATCCACTATTGATCACATATGGGTCACGTCCAAGGTTACCACAAACAACCACGGGTCACTCTTTATATAGTGGTGAGACCACTCCCTCATATACACTTCGGTATCCTAGCACTACAAAATCAAGTGCAAATCATAGTCGCTTCACAAAAGTAATCTAAGGCAGGCCAATGAACATTGTTCAGCCGTGTTTATATTTATGTAAATAAAATGTTGGGGCTTTTTATTTGCGTACGTCAGGCATTGTCCGAAGGACATAATGTGCTCTACGTGACAAAGGAGCAGTAGGCGTGGTGTCTGAACGGGAGGCTTTGTAGGAGGAAGTTGCCAAAGTCCAAAGGATCGGGAGGCGAAACTTAAGGTTTGAAGAGATGGCTGAAATCAGTGAGGATGTAGATGGAAAGCGGCGCCGGCCCTTTAGGAAAGCAATCGATTCGAAAGAAAGACAAGAACAGAAAGGCCACGGGCCAAATCTTGTCCAGATCCTCCCTCCACGCCTTAAATCTTGCGCCCTTGCTATAGCTGCCCATTCACATTTCCCTGGAAGTTTCCGTTTACAGTCGTCATTGCTTCACGCTTTTGTAGTTCTGAAATTTTGGATCGTCGGGCCACCCCCCGTTGCATTCACTGCTTCCCATTGCAGCTTATTGTATCAAGCTTTCCGTTGCTTGCGCTTTTAGCCCCTAAGCTCTTGCAGCTTGTGGGTTGTCAGCTTTGAGCCGGCTGCTTGTGGTTCTCTGAGCCTTTAGCTTCTACGTACTTCTTATTGATATTGCTTCATCCCTGTTGGTTTTTGGTCTCACAGTTGGCAGCTACTAATTATCACCAGCTGCAAGCTTCTATCTGTCCGAAGCATCTGTTGAAGTGAATTGCTTCATCCCTGCTGGGTTTGAGCCTGGCCAGTTGCAACTACTCTCACCGGCTGCAAGCTGCTATCTATTCAGCTCCTGCTTCCTTCTGGGTTTGGGTTTTTGCCGCACATATTATTAATGCGTTGCACTTGCAATCAGCTCCCTACGCCATCGACATCGACCTTGAGTTGCATTCCCACTCTTTGCGTTTGGATTTTGTGTCAAACCAGCTGCACCGACAATCGCAGGTGTACACGTTTTAGCATCATCACCAGCCGTAGCTCTAATCACTGAGATCATCCTTTCTCCTTCATGTTTTGTTGCAGCTACAATCACAGCTCCTGGGTTTATGTCTCTCAATGCTTCTTAAGTTCTTCTGCAGCTCTTGCTGCCCGCTTTTGCTCCTGCATGGCGCTCAATATTGAGCCCGTCCCAAGCCCCCACACCACCACCTTTGCCGTCCTCCAAGATCCTCCAAAGCTCCCATATGGAGAATCATAACCACAACCACTACCACAGTCATAACCCCGTTCCCCTCTCCCCTCCCCCTTTCCTCACCAAGACCTACGACATGGTCGACGACCCTCTCACCGACCCCTTTGTGTCCTGGAGCAAGAATCGCAACAGCTTCGTCGTATGGGATGTCTACGAGTTCTCTCGCGTCCTCCTGCCCAAGTTCTTTAAGCACAACAACTTTTCCAGCTTCGTTCGGCAGCTCAACACTTATGTGAGCTCTGCAAAGCGTTTTGTCTTTGTAAATTGTCTTAGCGTTAGGATCTAAATGCTTTATTGCTGTTATGATCAGAGACAGCAATAGAACCTTATGCACCTAGGCGATAGATACGTCTGTCGTTGTATTTCTTTTGCTTGAAGTGTTAATCACGTGCGAGAAGCAATTCAATGTGATAAAATGGTGGCAGGGCTTCAGGAAAGTTGACCCAGACCGGTGGGAGTTCGCACACGAAGGATTTTTGAGGGGCCAAAAGCATCTTCTAAGAAGTATACATAGACGCAAGTCAGCCTCCGCGACTCCGCAAACAGTAATAGTTCGTTCTTGCCTTGAGAAAGAGGGGGAATTGGACCGTCTTAGAAGGGACAAAAACGTCCTTATGCTTGAGCTCGTTAGACTTAGCAATCAACATCAGAGTACACAGCAGGAGATGAAATCGATGGGGCAGCGTCTCGAGGCTACAGAGCATAGCCAGCGGCAGATCATGGCGTTTCTGGCCAGAAGTATGCAGTGTCCCGCCTTTTTGACCCAATTTGTCAAGCAAAATGACCATCTGGAGGGGGTGCGTACGAAGAAACGCCAGTTGATGTATAGCGAAGAACTAGGTGCAGGTGATGAACCGGAGGATTATGGGTCGTCGTCTGAGGTAGATGTGAACCAGCACAACACCCTATCAAGCGAAAGAGACGGTGTGAAGCTCTCGCGGTATCTGGATGCTGAGGTTGATATGCCTCCTGTGCAGTTGAAAAACCTAATGGAAGAGATTGGAACCGGGAGCATGCGTGAACTCGATGAACAGCAAGCTCCAAGCAGTGCGCCAATGGTTGTGGACGTGAAGATGGAAGATTTGGTGTCCCCGGAAGTTGATAGGAGAGTGCTAAGTGTGGATCATTCAGTGACGGACGAATGCCACATTACTGATCTGATAGCTGAGCGAGGTCTAGGATTAGAGACAGGGACGGTGGAATTTCAGGACGACAACGTCATCGCAGATGCAGTTGATCAACAATTCCAAGCTGGGGAGAGCGATCTGTTTTGGGAGCATTTACTAGGGCCAAACACACAGGTTCCAGAATCAGATGCCGTGAAAGAGAGCAGGGCCTGTGTGGGAGGTGCTTTGCAAGAGAGAGAAGTGGCTTTAGAAGCCAATGAGTGGTGATAGGCCGATCTACATGGTCGACCAGACCTATGAAGAAACAATTTCTGCCAGCTACCTCATTCTCTCGTGTGCAACGTTTTCATGCAAGGTGATTTTCATGCGGATTATCTCTGCTGCCTGGGATGTTTTCCTTTCCTCAATTGTGATTTTGTCCTAACAAGCAGGGCTTCCTTCGTCTTTGGGTCGTAGTTTACAGTCTTGTAGGGGATATCTGCCTTTGGGTCGTAGTTTAGATTCTTGTAAGATCTCTACCTAGTGTTCGCCTTTGGATCGTAGGTTTAGAGTCTTGTAGCGTCTCTAGTGTCTGCCTGATTATATAACTGGCGTCTTTTCTTTCTTCTTGCATGAATCCTGATTATACCTTTAAGCTGTAGCGTCTCTTCTCTGGACGTACAGACGATGCAGGTCATGCGTAAGCTTAGATTGTTGTGTGTGTATACACTCTCATGCAGATTATTATTATCGCATCTGCAAGCGTATATATATACTCTGATGCAGCATATGCAAGCTTAGATTGCTGTAGATTTGTGCACGTCATGTAAGGATGGAGTTGTTGATGTATATATACGAGCTAGAAATTTTCTGCATTTGAGATGGTTGTTATAATCTAATGTTTTCGTGACAAAAGATTTAATGTTTTAATTCGTGACGAAAAAATGTGAAGTACCAGGGGTCTTACACACGGAATATGGATGAGAAGACAAATAAAACTGACTCTTTAACCTTTGATTAGCCTTGTCTGTACATAAAATGAACACAGACATGCTGATGAGACGATACAACTGCTTGATGACTGTAGCTGAAGCTTCGATCGACACGTCGAAGAAGAAGCTTCTGTCGTTTGCGTAAAGTAAGACCGATTAAGGTCTCAATCACACACACGAGGTGATGCCAAGAGGTACACACCGATTGGTAACCGTCATGCACAAGAACTATGTATTCGACACATTCACAAATCAATACATTCTATTCTACATATGAGCACGACTCTCTGATTTCTATATGGTATCAGAGCCCGAGCTAGGCCCAAACCAGCCATGTTTCCCAACGTGGAGAACCATCAAAAGGGCACTCCTACGCCCTGTGCAAGCGTGCTTCGGCAGCAAGCAAAAAGAGGAAGAAGACGTCAATGTTGACGCAGACAAAGGCAATCTCCTGCCTCAAAAAGGAGATAAAGGGTCCAAAGACCTTGGCGCAGGCCGCCTCCAGCCAAGCCATGGAGAAGAACAAGGCAAAAAGACCCTGAACGTCGCAAAAGCAAACGAAGGCTCTCTCCTACCCACAAATGGAGACGCAGCTAACAGAGGCCTGCACATGGCGAAACAACCGAAGACCCTCAAGAAAGGGCAAAATCAAAAAGCAGATGACGATTTGCCAACCCCCAGGCTAGATTAATACAGTCATATATAATGAATCTAATATCTAAACTAATCAACCTACTAGCAAAACAATTGTATTGGGAATTGTGTCAAGCAGGCAGTGTTTAAGTGGTTGTTCCCAATCTGGAACTCTCTTGTGATCTGTAATATTGGTGTCCATTTTTGTGATGTCTCGTGATTGTACTTTTTATTATGCTCAGCACACGCTTTCACACCAGTTGTGTTGTAAGTCAACTCTATTTACAATATAGGTGGCTTGTCATTTGTGTTTGATCCTTTGAAGCACCCATCAGCCCCGTTTATGATACCATTAGCAATGTCGAAGTTGCCACATCAAATTTCAATTATCATGCTCGTTTTAAGCTTGAGTCCTGTGTTTTTCTTCCATCCATGAGTATCTTCAGCCTCCTGTTGCATGTTTTTTTTTGGTGATCTTAATTTGTTGTTAGAAGATGTTCTTCCCCTTGGATTGTTTTGAAAATGAACTCATTGTGTAGGTCTTTAGCTGCGTTTGTGTAGAATAGGTGTGATGTTTTTTCCTTTTGTGGTGGCCTCATTTGTGTCTTGTTTAGTGTTGAAATATCGTCATTTGTTTTCACCCTAATACGGATTTTGTTTAGCAGCTCGAGGAATGGTCCACTTTGTTGCTGCATTGGCTTACTCAGCTCGTAGTATGGTAGTGTTTTTGGATTCTTGAGAGAATATCCAAGAGTCTTTTATGGGCACAGATCTCCCAAAAGAAGCACGTCCATCCCACCAAACGGTTTGTCGTGGTTATGTTTTATTTCACGCATGCGCATATCGACAACGAAAAACGTGTCTATGACCACCCATGAAATTTCGTCGATGACCACCAGTAGCTCAACATTTTTGTACAATATGGAAAGATTTAGTGGTATGACCACCCATGAAATTTCGTCGATGACCACCAGTAGCTCAACATTTTTGTACAATATGGAAAGATTTAGTGGTTTGTCTGCTGAGAGAGATGTGTATTCAGTGGCCAGCAAAGGTAGGTGAAGAGTAGCATGTATAGTGCTGCCTCTAATGTCTCGAGAACTCCATCTGTGCTTA
Organism: Dipteris shenzhenensis; assembly: GCF_047967505.1. Taxonomy (NCBI): domain Eukaryota; kingdom Viridiplantae; phylum Streptophyta; class Polypodiopsida; order Gleicheniales; family Dipteridaceae; genus Dipteris; species Dipteris shenzhenensis. Next base: position 13,309,355 of record NC_141628.1, on the reverse strand, counting down.
GCGATTGAAAGATTCGGCCTCTGACGCCCTCATGGGAATAGTGTAGCTGCAGACAACTTACCTTGGTTTCTGATCTCATGTGGTCTCCCTCCGCTCTCCGCAACTTTTGTTTTCCCTTTCGAAAAACGTTCATTCACAAATCAAACGAAGGCAGCGACCAAAAATTGGATCTGTGCTTAGCCAAGGAATAATTGGCTCTATGACAACAAGATAGGAAGAGCGTAGCCCCAAAGAATTCACCTTGGTTCTTGGTCTCATGTCATCCACCTTTGCTGTCCGCAACCTTTGTTTTCCCTTTGTCTGTAGCTAATGTTGTTGATTGGTTTTGTGAGCTTTCGATGACATCTGCAGGAAAAGGAGTTGAAAACTTAAAGTGACAAACCAGCAGTACAATTTATTTTTTAGAGATGAAGAAATGCAAAATCACCATGGTAGCATGAAGTAACTTCTTCAGCACACCCCGGCCGAGGCTCAGCTATGCTCATCATGTCTGCAAGCAATCCCAAAATCGAGCGGAAAACCAAACACAAAAGTTGAAGGTTGAAATGAGAGTAGGGCAATTGATTTTCTTCAACATCGCCACCCATGATCATGAACAGGACAATCAAAGTGCAAACCGCTGTGAATAGATGGGTAGACTGTGAAACTTCACAAAGTTGGCAACATATTGCACCCCAATCCAAGAATGGCATGTCCGACGAGTTGAAGCATCAAACATCGAAATAGCAGATGCAGCATTTGACCATACGCATCTCGCTTATAGAAACTAAGCACCGATATACATTGCCCATACTAAAGACGACGTCGCTGGCACAACGGAGGAAGGTGTTCATGTAAACCCCATGCTAAAGAAGAGGAGTTCGGGGGTGTATGCACACAGCACACAGAGTAGCGCAAGATGACCACACCTGGCGAAGCATGCAAAGGATGCGCTGGAAATGGCGATCATCCAATAGGGCAAGGACACGTTTGCGGGGGAGGGGTCTTGTGTCTTGAAATGAATCTCAATTATCGATGTTCTTGCTCTTGCTCTTTGCGGTCGTGGACATCCATCTCCATGAGAAGTGCCGCGCCATCTCCTGTCTCTGTCTTGAAAACAACGTCCTCAGTCTACACCTTCACATTGTCTCTCCTATAATACTGCTCGCCCCCTTGGACGATGAAGCTCGCTAACGGCATCGCAAACAGTCCGTCCTCGCGGCTTTGGAGAAAAGTAGTGAGTTTTCCAATTTTTCAAAGGGAAGCAAATTGGAAAACCTGCGAATGGTGCGCTTTTCATGCATCATCCCAATGAAAATTGCAGATACGTACACAAACAAGAAATCAAAACAATTGCCCTCCTCACCAACACAAAACTTGAGGTATAAATCATCGCAAAGGTTGCATGCGATCGATTGCAACGACATCCTCCTCAAAGAACGCCAAAAATGGATCGAATTGTTGCAGAATGTGTGGGAGAAGTTTCTTGAATGTGTTGGAGCTGCGAAGAAATGGGAGCGTGTTTGGACGGAATTGTGAGACTAAAGGAAATACAAAAGAAGAAAGGTGGGAAGAAGAGAGGGAGGGAAACAAAAAACGAGGGAATGTATAGGGACGACGGCAAAAGTGGTGTGGTTGGTATGTAGCCAAAGGGCGGTCACTTTCATTGAAAATCATGATACCGGATCTACGGTGGGTCGCATGCAGTGAAGCAAGTAGCTGCCCACTGGCGCGAGGACGCATGTGGATGGGGCGAGCGTCGGGTGAGCGCGAATACATGGGGCCAGGTCGAGCAGGCATGTGTCGGACCATGCACAGCATGCGTTTGAGTTGGAGGCTGCCCAACAAGATGAGGCCACGTGTGCAGGGGAGGAACTTCAAAGGGAAGCAAGGACGTGGTGCACGGTCGTCCACACGTGTTAAACAACACCCAAAAAATGCCCCAAAAATATTTTTCACTTGTTTGAATCTCGCCTTCGCTATGACCTGCATCCACGGTAGGCCAAAAACAAGATATAGATATAGATATACGCATACACATATTAAAGAAATATACATCACAAATAAGTCTTATAAGATAAAGTAAATAATGTAGATCTTTCAAATATAGGGAAATGTGAATTTTTCATTTAAGCATTAGGTACCCAACAAAAGGAAGATTTTAAAATGAATGCATTATATCATAACAAACTGGCGGAGAACGAGAACTTTTATGCCTCCTAATCCTTTGGACTTTGGCAACTTCTCCCTACAAAGCCTCCCACATAAACACCACGCCCACCTGACTTCCTTTGGTAGAAAGATTATTATCACAAGAGAACACATTCTATGCTCCAATATCTATTAGCAATGCCTTCACGTACAACTATTTTAAATCAATGTTTTGGCCCTGCTAAGGAAAAATGGGAGAATGTTGGTTTTCTAGTCCAAAGGGCCTTCCATGTATCTTCCATGTTTTTAATGACTTTGTTAAGGAGATTGTTCATTTTTTAAATGACTTTAAAATGTTAAGTGAGCTTAGTCTTCTTGCTATCCAACTTTCATTAAAAGCAGGGCCATTGTGCTTTTGCGACCTTGTTTGAAATCTAAAGGTTTCATTATAGACTTTTCTTTTTTAGCAAATACATTTACAAAGTGGGATATTAAACAAGTGATCATTACTTATTGGCACTGCCTAAATAGTGCTATAGAATTGACTTGTTATGCAATGCACCATGTGTCAAGGGGGTTTAATTTTATGTGGAGTTGACACATGTGGGATTTCTTTGTTGCACATTCTTCCTATTTGGAGGGTTGTTATCGAGTGCTTGTGGTTTGTCACAATACCATGCTCCTTGTTCCTATACTTGTCCACTTCTTTATACCACTTTGCTTGTTGTGTCAAAGATAGTTTCTTCTAACCTTGTTGAGAGGCTAGTAAAATTCTTGGCATAGAGAGAAGAACAGACACAAAATCAAGTACGAAGAACTTCAATTATTTAACACTATTATAATTCTAGATTACTTTTGAGGTTTCTTGTCAACTCACATTTTTTATCTCTTACATAATTTCGGTTGGTTTAAGTATTTGGATAATGTTATGTTGCTGCAATTTGAGAGTCTCCAACTTGTTCTTGCTATAATATGCCAAAACATTTTTCTAAAATATGCCTCAATTTAATATGCCTAGAAAAACCATTCAGTAAGCCAAACATTATTGCCCTCAGTTCTTTGCTACACTTCTTCTTGCCAAAAGAGATACATAGAGACAAACAACTCTGTCCAGGAAGAGTGATACAAACACAAGGGAATTTGGAATTAGGAATTGACACTATAGCTATTTCTCTATCACGTGCTTAATTCTTATCGCCAGCATTGTTGCTCTGTTTGCAAGAAGGATGTACTTCATTTGGTAGGAAATTTGTTCGTCGGATCATGATAACTCTTGCTAGTGAGAAGAGGAACTTTCTCATTCATGAAAATACATTAGGGGAGATTTAGACTAAAAAAGGGCCTCCTGGATTGGGATTTTAAGAAACCCGTTGATCTTGAGATTAGGGAACTAGCTGCCAATAGGAAGGATTAGGCAGTTAAAATTTGGAGGACACTATATTGGCCTCTCATTTGTTGAGAGGGATACCTTGGTCCCCACTCCCTCCTCCTAGCCCCTCTCTTGTCCCCATTGGCGGATTTAGCAAGTTGGCAGTCCCCACTTGTGGTTTCCCCTACAGTCCCCCCTCTCTTAGTGGCCATCAAATCTCGCACAACATCTTCCCTTTAAAAAAATGAAAAATTTCCAAAGTCTTCCCACTTGCCCAAGCATCTCCCAAAATTCGTCTCAAATTAACCCCATTCATCCATGTCCTTTGGTTCAATAAAAAGGGCTCTTCTTGTGGTGTAGAATCCTAACAAACCTCTTCCTCCTTTCAAGATATCGTTGTGTGCACAAGTCCGCTATGTGCTCTTCTTCTAGGATGATGATTTCCACTTTGCTTGCTCCAATTCTTTGAGATGGTGAAGGAGTCCCCTTATTCTAGACCAAATCTATCACCTTAATCTTGTGTATGTCAATATCTAAAGGATCAAATTAATGTTTGGATTTCTCAAGTGTTTGTGCTAATGTTGGGGATTACAATGCAAGCTTCTACAATACAATCCACACAAGGTTTCAAGAAAGAATGAAGCAAAGAATGAGAAGCATTGGAAACGTTACATTGTTGGGATTTTAAGGACAAAAATAGGTCTCAAGGTGAGGGTTCAACTGACTAAAGATGTGAACTTTGATCTTGTAAATCACTATTTCTTTCCTTCATGTTTGTATGTATATTTATGCATCATAACACTATATTTTTGTCTACTTTTACATTGTCATTTTTCCTTTATGGCACTTCGTTTGTCCATTCGACTAAATTTTAGTGTATATATGTATGTATGCTAGACAGGCGATCATATACTATGTATATATGTATGTGTGCTAGAGAGGTGATCATATTGACGTGTTTGTGGTGGAGAGAGAGTGAGAGAGTATGAGGGGTGCATGAAGGAGAGAGAATAGGGGTGGGGTGTGTGGGTGTGCAGGGTGTGTGTGGGTCAACGTTTGCTTGGGTGTAGCCAATCACGAAACTATTTTCGGGGCCATTTAGGGGCTGTGACGCAATGTGCTTCTGGGTGAATATTTGACTTTTGTGCGTACTCGTGCTCTCGTCGAAAATTTTCCCGATGTCATGAATGCGCACTGGCATAATAGTGAGATGCAATCTTATCATGGTCAATAGCATAGAGCTCAACACATGGCACTATATGAATTTACTCATGAGCACAGAGACTGTTGCTCTCCGGCCTGACTACATCACATGTCAGCCTTTGCCTTACCATGTTTGCTTGTGCAGCTTCGCCATCTGTCATTGTGCAACACAATCTTTTGCTGCATTGACCACCATGTTGGTTCGAGCACAACCATGTTGGCCTAACTACAGCAAAAAACTTTTGCCTTGCCACCTGCCATTACGCACCTTCGCCATCTATCAGTGCACAACGCAATCTTTTGCTACGCTGACCACCGTACTAGTTCAAGCAATGATGTTGACATGGAGAGACCACCACGTTGGCATGAAGACCACCGTGGCATGTCAATCTCTAAGGGGACCCCTCAAGGTCCATATCCGCAACCACCTCATTGGATGTTGGAGCTATTTTAGTTCTAAACCAAGGAAAATAGTGTTATTTTGGAGATATTTTAGTCGTATTACTCGTGCAATAATTTCTCAACCACCGCACATGTTCTTGGAGCTATTTTAGTTCCCAGCTAAAAAAAATGTAGACATTTGCAATTTAGTATAGTTTCCTTGTAACCACCACATTGGTTATTGGAGTTATCATAGTTCTAAACCACCGCGCTGGTTATTGGAACCATTTTCACTCCTGGGGCATCAACTCAATATGTAATATGTTACTACCCTCATCCAAAATCCAAGGTATGGGGGGACAAGGTCCATATATAATATGCATGTATTTCCTTACAAAAATTCAAATATGCAAAGGAAAAATATGAAATTTCATGTCCCCTCTCCCACAAAATATAAGGTATATACCTTGAGAAATATGCAAGAATTTAAGATTTGTACATATTTTTCATAATATGTGAGGCCCAAGGGGGGGTTCTTTTGGATGGGGGGGGTGAAACAAAAAATACACTAAAATATGAAAACCCATCTCCTTTCAAATTAATGTAACTTTTTCACGTGTTACCCAAATTTCAAGGTGTAAAGACATATTTGAAGCTCTTATAGTGTAGAACACAACCATGTTAATTTGAATAACATCTACCGATGGCATATTGTTAAATTCATCTCATACTCAAGATTTTGATAGGTTTTTTTACTAAAGGGAGTTGGCGCCCTAGGTTTTCACTACAGTAAGAACATTTTTTTCAATAATTTCTTGTGCAACGATCCCTATGGTTGCAGTAAAATGTAAACGAGGGCGAAAATATGCCATAGCTAAACTTGCTGCCCTCCCACTCTTTCCCCCTTCGTTTCTTGTGTCAATTATGCGACTCTGGGTGCCTATCGCTACTAAGAGCACACAATCCATCAACTGGATTTTGATGGTAGCCCATCCTAGTGTAGGCAGTCATCTACATCATCGTCCAGCCATGACATGCGATTAGATGGTTGCCATGCTAGAATTTCTTGGTCATCGTAGCCAAGATCATGATAATTCAATAGGATGAGGGGGGAGGAGCGGTGGCACATAGACCTAGCTTTGTTAGTAGCCCAACCTAGCATAAGCAGTCATATACATCATCGTCTAGCACGACATATGATTAGATGGTTGCCATGGGACAATTTCTTGGTCATCGGAGCCATGATCATAATAATTCAATAGGATGAGGGGGGAGGAGTGGTGGCACATACACCCAACTTTGCTGGTAGCCCAGCCTAGCATAGGCGGTCATATACATCATCGTCTAGCCATGACATGTGATTAGATTGTTGCCTTGGGATAATTTCTTGGTCATAAAAAAATTCTAACAGTCTAATATGTTTTTACAGTCTATCTCCAGCTCAATGCTAATATGGGCGGCCTGTGAACTACATGGCCCCTCATGCAAAGTCATTGTTATTATAGTCAACTGAAGAAAGGAAAGATTAAAAAAGGACATCATATTAGCATTGAGTCGGTTCATCAGGCTGTAATAACAATAGTTCTCATTCTAAACTATTGTTATTACAACCTAATAAACCGACTGAATGCTAATCTAACCTTGTGAACTCGATGGTCCCCCATGCGAATTCATTGCTATTATAGTCTGATTTCGACTCAATGCTAATCTGAGCTTGTGAATTAGATGGTCCCTCATGCACAATCATTGTTATTACAGTCTGATTTCGACTGAATGCTAATCTGAACTTATGAATTAGTCGGTCCCTCACGCACGGTCATTGTCACTAAAACAAGCTCGATGGTTGTTTGGGATTAGTATACTGTTTGGGATTGACATTTTTCCTTGTTCGGGATTTATTAAATGGGATTTACTGAAACAAGCACGGTGGTTGTTTGGGATTTACTAAAGGTTATATTTTGTGGGGGTTGCAGTTAATCCTAAACCAACAAAAATGCATTTCGTTGCCAATGCCTACCTCCTCTAGCCTTAACTATCATCCAACGAACCTGTCATATTCATCAATGTAATGTGTGGGGAATCTATCAGTACACGGGTCTTCAAGGATGGCAAAGATCTCACTGGATTACATTGTTGAGCATGTCAAGACGGCTTGATTTAACAGATTAGAATATGTGAACAATTACAGTTTGCAAAGTATGTTGATGAAGGCTCCCATTGTGCAAAGTGTCGAGCCTGCATCCTAGAATCCTTGTGTGCACCTATACTTCTTGCTAGCACCACTTGTGGTTCCTAGCACCTACTGATCAGGACTATCTTGATGATTGGGGAAATGTCATAGAGAGGGATTCTTATGTCATTAACGGTATCTTCTACAAACAAATAGATCACTATTCCTTTAAACTTCTCTCACGACTCAACCAATAGTCCACATACTCTCGCACCTTGTGCATTGCATCAAGATCCTATGGAGAGTCTCCCAAAATTAAGAAACCTTTTCTCAATCACTCCAGATACCTATGAGGTCGTATATAATAGCATGCCCTTTAATGTTGACATGTAGCAATCTATGCTTTGAGGAATAGTTGCAATATGAAGTGTTTGGAAACATTCAAAAGGTAATTTTGTTAACACGTATGCTAACATGAGTATAGTAATATAAGTATGCTATCAAGTTGCTAACTTCAATATCCAGACATAAGTATGCTATCAAGTTTCTAACTTTAGTATCCTCACATAAGTATTCTAACAGGTATGCAAGCCAACTTATCTAAGGGAGCTGTATCCCCTTTTGCATCCAAACAAAGGGAGTGTGCTCGTGTATTTTGAGAGATAAAGTTAGGAGATGTGAACAGGGAAAATACGTGGAATTGTGAAGCTATTCCCAATTCACATTCTTTACATGTTTTTTGCAGTCACAACCCACAAGATCCATTAGGCCTCGCTACACAAGTATGCTAACATAAGTAATCGATATGGCCCTTGAGGGGTCACCTTTAGGAGCAAGGGCCATATCGACTTGCCATTGGACATATGTGGCATGTCTATATGGCCCTTGCCCCTAAAGGGGACCCCTCAAGGGCCATATTGACATGAAAGGGAACCCCTCGATGCAAAGTTGTATTCTGTATATTGAAAGGGAACCCTTTGACATCATTTAATAGTAGTTGCATTGATAAACATATTGTCCCTTATTGTCCCTACAATAGTGTGTGTTCCTATAATCTTGGCCTACATCCCTTTTATGATGGTTCTTTCTCATACTCTAAATGGCTACCATCTTTTTAGGATATATATATATATATAGTGATTGGCTGCTACTAGTGGTTAGTGTTGTTGCTACTAGTCGTTAGTGCTTTGGTAGTGGTTGGTGCAGCTGCTATAGTGCTACTACTAGTGGTTGGTGCTACTATAGTGCTAATATAGTGCTGCTAGTGGTTGGTGCAACTGCTATAGTCCCACTGCTAGTGCAGCTACAAGTGGTTGGTGTTGCTTCTAGTGTTGTTGTTAGTGTAGCTGTTGCTAGTGGTTGGTGCTGCTTCTAGTGCTATTGCTAGTGCTACTACTAGTGGTTGGTGCTGCTACTAGTGGTTGGTGCTGCTATTTAGTGCTGCTACTAGTGGTTAGGGATGGTGCTAATAGTTAGTGCACTTGCTAGGGGTTGGTGCTGCTATAGTGCTACTAGTGGTTGGTGCAACTTCTATAGTGCTGCTACTAGTGCAGCTACTGCTAGTGGTTTCAATCCTCCATTAGACAAATAGCCACTATGCAACATCATGCATCAAATAGGAGCACAATTCTTCAAGACCTTGAATCTCAAAATTTGAAAGTACTCTACATGTTCCAGATGGGTTTCTACAAATCTTGTATAAGGAGTCATCCAAAATAATACTGTTGGCTGCCAACAAGTGCATGAACTGGTTCCAAATGGTTGGCAAGTCCTTGAAGGTAATAGGATTTGCATTAAACAACTCTCCATTTCTGTCCACCATGAGTCCAACATTATAACAGTCTTCTTGAGCCAGAACTTTTATCTTTTCAAAATGTTGTGGAAAGCATGCATGGAGGATTTTGTTTACTTTTTTTCTTCTGGATGTGCTCCAAATAAACACTTCAAACCATGACACACAAAATAAGGCAACAACATCTCTACAAGTAAACATGGTCTGTCCCTTGAATTCTTGACATTTTTCCATCAGGTTTGCACAAAGTGGGGTTATATCTCCATGATACGACTCAAAAACCTTTACTAGAAGTCCATTCAAGTCTAAGATTACAGCTCTTCGTTCTTGATGGAGAGGCATCGGTACCACTTTTGGTGGGAGTGGAGGTCCAGGATGATCCATTAAAGGGATGGCTTTGTCTCCAGTCTTTCTTATATGTCCAAACACCACCTATAAATTTGATCCCATTTTGTTGCTTCCCTCCTCTGCTGCTTCTTTCTCAACCTAGCGATTTATTTTGGGCATGCATTCTTTTCAAGCTTGTTATTGATGTGGATGGACAACTGCAATCTTGCTTCCGTCTCTTCCATGTGTATTGAATTGGGGACCAGGTTGTATGGTTTAATTATATTTTGATAGATTTGAAATACAGGTTAAAATATAGATTTAAATTTTTTTGAACAAATTTAAATTCAAGATTAAAATAGATTTAAAAAAACATGAATAGATTTAAGAAGATCATAACCAGATTTGAAATAAACATATGAGCATAATGAACCATAATAAACATATAAACATAATGATCATAATAAACCATAAAAAATCATAGTGAATCATATAAGCTAGACATATAAAATCAGACATATAACATCTGATATATAAATTCTTATATTGAAAAAATCAAAATGAGCCATATAAAATCAGCATAAAGACATATAAATATCCCTTCTATTAATTAGCCTAAATGTCTTCAATACAACAGCTCTGTGCTATACTCTACACACCCCAGTAGACAACCCAATTGGCTTGGATACAATACCTTTGCGCTACACTCCACACACCCTAGTATACTATGTTGTGGGAATGACCCTAGAACCTAAGAGATCTCGGCCCTTCTTCCTCAGTATCCTTTTCAGTAGGTTACTCGAGGGACTGTCGTCTTGGATATCCATAGTTGCAATATCTTCTCGATCATATCCTGCATCTATAAGGTCTCTCACAATGTTATCAACCTTCTTTGAAATTCCATCTGCAGCTCTAGAGTTGAAGAGTGTGCAACTCTATTACATATTGATGGATCTACAAAAAATCACAATCAACAACGAAAGCTGAAATAAGTGGAGTATCTCTAACTAGTATGTTTTTATCAATGAAACATTAGCTTACAATTGCTATCTAACTAGCACATGAGTAGAAGTTTTCCAAGTTAGAACTCTCTGCATGAATGCTAACTAACTAACATACGGTAGTTGGGACCATACGTATACCAATTTGCACCCAATAGCATAACTTGTGTGCTAAGTAGAATATCTAGTACGTTGAGTAAAGTACCATAGAACATAAGCTAGTTAGCTTTTAGTAAATGTCAAATGGGGGTTGCCATGGTAAGAGAACAATTTTACAAGGGTTTTCCTCAAAACAGGGTATTTTATTTATCATTTATAAAAAGGAATAAGAAATCTTTATAAATATAGGAGACCAAGTCACAAGATTTACTAGATAGCATAGTAGGTTTTGAAAAGTAGAAGAATACCACATGGGCTAAAACCTTGGTTCCCTGGCATGGACCTGTACAACAAGACATTCTACATCACAACTTCTTGCATGCACGTGGTTTAACAATATTCTTAACAATAGCATCCTCCATTGTGTCGGATGGCATCGTTTGTTTTTTTAAAGGTTCAAGTAGAGAAGTAGAACTGGACTTCTTCTTTTTGCTCAGCTTGGTAGCCACATTTTCCATGGGACTTTCATCACCCATGTCCATCTGGCCAGTATAGATGCCTCCAATCTCTTCTCAAGCTTTCTCAAGTCATTTAATACTCCGTGATATCATCTATCATTGCATCCACATCTTTAGGCATGGGGACATTACCAGACACATCTTCACTGGGGACGACCTTTGGGTGCAAGTTGTCCTCTCCACCCAATTCATTTGTTGCAGCCTCCTTTCCAAGCTCCTCCTTTGCAACAAAATCCTCTCCAAGGTGTTTAGGGTAGGAGCTCTCCTCTTCACCATCTATATCTGCACAATATAGTTTAAATCAATAGTGGAAACACATGTGGCTTTAACCATACAATAGAAATATATGGTAATTAGCATATATGCTAATAACAGATGTGCCAATTTTGCATATGCTCAATGATATTCTAATTCGCATATATGCTAATAACATATATGATATTAGCACATATGGTAATAACATATATGCTAGTAACCGATATGGTAATAACTAATATGCTAATTAAGACATATGCTTGTAATTGATATGCTAATTAGCAGATATACTAATAGAATACTTGATATGCTAATTAGCAGATATACTAATAGAATACCTGATATGCTAACTAGTGCATATGCTAGTAACTAATATGCTAATTTTAGTAGAGATACTAATAGATTACTTGATATGCTAACTAGTACATTTGCCAATAATAGACCTGCTATTAACAATATGCTAATAGCACAAATTTGCTAATAACATACTTGATAATAATATATATGCTAATAATAGATGTGATGATTAGCACATATAGATATGATTTTTAGAACACAAATATGCTAGTAACTGATATGCTAATTAGCACATATGCTAGTAGCTGATATGCTAGCTAGTACATATGCTAATAGAATACTTGATATGCTAGCTAGTACATATGCCAATAATAGAGGTGCTATCAACAATATGCTAATATCATAAATATGCTACTAATAACATACCTGATAATAATATATATGGTAATTAGCACATATGCTAATAATAGATAGGATGATTAGCACATACAGATATGATTCACTAACTAACATGCTAATCAGATTTGCTCAAAACATTGGTATGTTGAATTTGAGGAGCAAACTTTAGATATTCAACCTTACACCATGCTTCTTACCAGATAGATCCTTGCCAATAGTTGTTGTTGTAGATTGCATACCAATAAGAGGTTTTTTGGTATCATTGTCCACAAACATCCCAACCATCATCTTCACAGCATCATCAATTACATAGTTGCAATCGGAAGCCCTGCATGATGAGCCCATGGAGCAAGTTGTGGGAAATCACATAACATGGTAGCTATTTTTGCATGGAAATCATACCAACATCATGGCGTTCTCATGCTCAAGGGACATCCCACAACCTATGCACCACCCTACAACATTGATTTGGCCCTTTACTGAGCCTTTACTACATGATCAGACGAGGAGGGGCTGGTACAAACTATGCATGCCCCTTGCTCTTCAAGTCATATAGCATCTCCATAGCCAGAGCATGCTGGCCTCCCAAATCTGACAAATGCTCTGAGTGCAAGTCCACTACAGCCTGCAAACATGATACAACATGGACCAAGTCTTATAAATATTGAATGAATATATACAAATGCAACTCAATATGGGACTAGTGCCAGAGTTGCAAACGCGTATGTTGAGATACGGGGTTGTCATCTTGGCTATTTGTAGACAATCATTTATTTGTGTATGCATTGCCATGCCAAGAATGTTAGTGTACTCAATTCAAACAAATATGCATTATACTTGAGTCCAAACTTGTTCCGGACTATTGAAGCCCACCGTCTTTTGAAAACATCGGATTGAGGAAATCTCATCTGTCAGACTGAGCTTTTTGCTCCACCAACCTAGATATGGTATGCAGACCACCACATTGTCTTCCTAATGGCACAAAATGCTCCATGGTGCACATGCATTATCAAAAAGAAGAGCTGATGTTTATAGAATGTTTGCGATTTTGTAGGGGCCACTTTGCTCATGCCTCATACCACTTCCAACTCACCCAATAGTCTCAAGCTTTTGAGCCCCTTACGCCTAATTTCTTCCCTCCTATTGCTAATCCCACCATTGAGGATTACCAAGTTTCTCAATCCATTTTCCTAGTTCTTCCACCCTCCCCTCATATACCCCTCCCCCAATAGCACCCTTCCATATTGTTCTTTCATGACCCCAGATTCTCTCCATGCACCATCATCATCTCTAAAACCACTTGATATGCCATCAGTGGCAAAGTCCTCGACCTTTGATTTTGAAGATCATGATCTAGATAATCCAAATCACAATACCATTCCAAATTTAATGATGGGATGATTATGATGTAATCCCACTTCTAGGTAATCCCATCAAGGACTTCTAGAACAACTACTTAGATATGAAAACTTGTGGCAGATGGACCTCTAACAACTTCCCAGTTAACATTTCCCAGTATCAAATTGATTAATCTTGGATCTACAAGTTGGGGGTCCCCAACCTAACTAGAGACGATCCAAGCTCTTTGATGTGACCTTCTTGTGTGAATACCTCCATGCACCTCCATGCCTCAAAACCCATCCCAAGTTCTATGCACTATCATGACATCACCATTGGTATGCCAACATACAAACTTTGGGTGAGGACCAAACTTCAAGCCATACTCTATTGATCACTTGGATGCTGAACTTAAAACTGTTCATAGGAATTGGAGAGGGAAAACACTTCATTAACAGATGCAATGGTTAGGAAGAGGAGTTGGGAAACTATAAGTGTAGTTGTGAAACAACTTAGAGCAGAGAAGGAGGAAGGGGAGATTGAACTGCAATCCTTGCAGCCAGACTCTACAAATACAAAGAGGATGTTTGAGCTGCAATTGACAATTGAACATCTCTCTAAGACCCTAGCGCACTTAGACAGCGCACTTAGACACTGAACATGTTGAAACGAAGTGTTTAATGCCCAGGCATGTGCTTCCAACTTTATTTGTCACTAGTCCCATGTGCTTCCAAGCATTTCTTCCAACTTTAATTGTCATATGCCCTAGCATGTGCTTCCAACTTTAAATGTGCGACTTCAGGGACAATAAGAGCATCAAAAATAAGATGAGGAAGTGAAAGCTAGCGCTAAAATGGCACCAACAGATTTATCAAGACGAAAGCGTAATCCAAATGGCAACACGGGAAGAAACCAAGGTCAAAAGCTCAAAGGATGAATCAAGGGGACATCCCACAATTTCAAGCATTTTTTGAGTAAACCAATGGAATCCCACAAGAATCAATCGTCAACTACCATTGGACCTCCTTCAAACAAATGAAGAGGATGTAGATGAACTGCCACTAGATCTTCCAAAGCTTGAAGACCTTGGGGATGAGCCAACAAGTTGATTTAGAACAAGTAGCAAAAGACATAGTTGCAGATAGCAACAACAGAGAAGAACTGGATGAAGATTTTGAAGAAAAAGATGAATACTCGAATGAAGAATCTGAAGCAAGAGAATAAATTTCATGCAAAAGATCTGAAGAAAAAGAAGCAGTTTTGGACAAGAGATCCGAAGAAAAAGCAACAGTTTTGGACAAAAGATTTGAAAATAAAGAAATAATTTTGTATGAAAGATCTAAGGAAGATAATTAAATTTGGATGCAGAATTAGAACAAGACTAAGAGAATCAAGCTTTTCACACCTTACCAAATAGTCCAAGGAGCTTGAATACAAATTCACCACACCAACATCACCTATACGTCCACAAGTGAACAAGCCAAATTCACTAGTTCACCTGATGGCACACCCATAGGTAGCAAGTTTGAAATGCAAATTTTCTGAGTTCCATGGTACAGATAAAGAAGATCCAGACAATCATGTTGCACAATTTGAAACTCAGTGGTGGTGAGCCAGTAAATTTGACACCTTGTTTAGGGATCCAAAAAGACTCTAACAATTCATCAACACACTTACTGGAAAAGTTATAAATCCTTCGACATTTTAGCTCAACAAATTACAACACTCACTAGTCAAAATTGGATTGTGGATGACATACATCCTACTGACACAACTCCAGCACCAGCTCTCAAATTTGTGTATTTTGTAGATTCTAATCTAACAGGTGATGGAGTAGAATAGGGTAATGAGATTTCCCAACAAGATGACATGAAGGTGGTACAACCTGCCAAAACAACCATTAGTTCTTGAAAATTTTCTGAGTTCACTATTAGTACTTCATTTTGGTAATAAATTTTTTTGGTTTGTCTATAGTTTATAATAAAAAGGTCGGATAGATGTAGAGATCTAGACTTTTGCAGACACTGTCACCATTTTCCTATTGAAATTTTAGTTTTACCTAGGGAAGGAGTGAACAACTATGTATGGAATCTGTTAGTACCTTGACATTGCACCATGCTATGTTAGTACCTTGACACTGCACCATGCTATGCTAGTAGATAACCACATAGCCTTGATCTAATGGGATGTTACATCGGATACAAGAGTTCAGTACTTTCCAAAAGTAGAAATCTAAAGTTTTGAGGTGGGTTTAGGTTCAAGAATTTAGTCCAAAATCATATCAAGCATGCCAGGTGTTAAGGGGTCAAATAAGTTACTTGACTTTAGTATCAAAATAGTTAAGTATCTTGGCAAGTAGAGTTTGTAATCAAAATGACAACTACCAAGTCGAATATAGGCAAGAATGTGAGGTACAAACTGAGGGAGAAATATATGTGATGTGAGTTCTTGTAATAGCTTCTCTGATGATGAATGAAAGACAATATATCTTTGACTATTACCTTTTCTGTGCATTGTATCTCCATCACTATTTTCTGAATGCAATGTCTCATATCTTTCTTCCCTTTCCTTTATGCAATGAGAGAGAGAGAGAAGTGTATTTTATCCTGCAATAGGAATGTCACAAACGTTATGTAAACATCATCTCTTCATTTCAAGAATGCATTGATAGTCCTTTCTTTCCCCCCCAAAAAATGGAGTTCCGTATTCCATTAACAATGGTGCCCTTGACATGTATAACATTGTATCAGTGGTCTTTGAGTTAAGGTGTTCATATCCCTAGCCTTCTGTGAGATAGGATCCATTTTGATAGACTAGGATATATTGTTCATCCTACATAATGTAGTGACTTATATTGCTGGACTAGTTTGGAGGACTCCCATATTGTGAGTAATCACCTACCGAGAGGGTGTGATCTAGCTCTTCCCAATCATTGGCTGGCTCCTCTATTATCACTTGACTCATAGTAGTGATCTAGGGAAGAGGTGGTTGGGGACCCAAGATTTGTGGGGGTTAAAAAAAGGTTTTGATCCAAAGTGTTTTGCCCATCGGATATCCTTTGCATGGTCGATCAAGCATTAAATACTATTTTTGCTCTAGTGTCATGCACATCTGTAAAAAAACACACTGCTAGGTATGTTATCCGATCAAGCACTTATGGGATGGGCATGCCACTTTGCATGTAAGTCAATTCCACCTAGTTGAAGGTGTGTGCAAAGTATTGTGCCCATCGGATATGCTTTGCATTGTCGATCAAGCATAAAACAACGTTTTTGCCTTAGTGTCATGCACAACCATGAAAAAACACGGTCCTAAGTGTGTTAATCAAACAAGTACTTATCGGATGGGTGCTCCAGTTTGCATGCAAGTCCGTTTCAACTAGGTTGAGATGCGTGCAAAGTATTATCACCATCAGATATGATTTGCATGGTCGATCACGCATTATACACCATTTTCTCCCTAGTGGTATGCACATCTGCAAAAAAACACGCCCTTAGGTGTGTTATCTGACCAAGTACTTATCGGATGGGTGTGCCTCTTTGAGAACATTTCAATACCACCTAGGTTGAGGTGTACGAAAAGTGTTGTGCCCATCGGATATCCTTTGCATGGTCGATCGAGCATTAAATACTATTTTTGCTCTAGTGTCATGCACATCTGTAAAAAAACACACTGCTAGGTATGTTATCTGATCAAGCACTTATGGGATTGGCATGCCACTTTGCATGATATTGCCCTTGCTTGGCAAGAGTAGCTCCTTGAATAGCCAATTTCCCCTAGTTGGACAAATTAGGTGGTGTAGGCAAGGTCAAGGGTGGCCTTTCTTGATACATCATCTAGGCAATGACATTAGGATAGTAGCATTGTGAGGTCTCATGGTTCATTGCATGTAATTGAGTGCCGAATTTTCCCCTAAGGCAAGGAAACTTATTGGTGGGATGATTCCCTATGCAGACTCCACACCACACATTCTCGCACCTTGAAAATAGGTGAGGATTACTATAGGCTTCTTTTGCCAATACTCCCTTAATTTGTTGGCTTAACAGATTTAGCAAGTTGGTGGCCAGCTCTTTCATGTTCATTCCCTTAGAGGACGAGGTTGTCTCCTTTGCTTCACCTAAATCGGTGGTCTTAACTGTTTGAATTACTTTCAATAAAGCTACTTGTGACTTATCTCCTTAGGCTTTATTATGGTCTTACTAAATAGCTTAAACAACATAGGGTTCATTGCAAAGAGATGGTCATGGAGCTTGGAGTCCCACAGCCTTATGAGGAAGCATAAGAGTTGCACATTGCTCATTCTCTCATGAGGTTTGCACCATGAGTTCAAGTTCTTAATATAGTCAATGTATTCATGAAGGGACTCGATCTCCTTCTACTTGACCTCGTACAATTGGTTAATAGGGCTCCATTTGGGACCACTGGAGGCAAACCCCACTATGAATTATCTTTGTGTCCTAATGGATTTTATCCTCGAGGTTTAGAGCCCTATACCATTGACTTACCTTGCCATCTAGGATCAATCTAAAAGCATTGGCCTTATCTAGGTCTCCAATGTCCCAAATGTTTTGCAAATCTACTAAAATCTCTCCTTATGGGACACTGGGTCTCTTTCACCTAAGAACTTTGTGATGCCTTTGGAGATTGTGACCATCTTATTCCTTAAGGATTTGGTATAGCTTTTAGTGAAGGTTGGTCGTGCTACCCTCCTTCATAGTGCTTGCACTAAGATCCTCATAGCTTCATCAATAAGCACCGTCTATGGTGCAAAAGGATGTATTGGTGTGGGGAGGGCATTGTCTCCTAACTAGAGGAAGATTATAAAAGGTTGTAGGTTGGACAAAAGTGGGATTGGTGGTTCCTAACCCATTAGGTTTTAGGACTGGCATAGGAGGTAGGCTTCATCTCACCGGCTGCGTTGGTGGTGGCCTAGGTAGAGGCACACTTAGGTTGGGCACTAGTCTATAGGGAGGAGTCGTGGGGTAGGGAGTGTTTTCTAAGACTATTTCCCAAGAATTTGATGTTCTAAGCAATGTATCCTCTAGGTTCAGTCTGTTCATCCATTTGTGCCATGGGTTTTTGCGACCGATAACTACTTGGCATCCTTGGCTCGAACATGTCATTCATTGAGGGTTCTCCCTCATAGAAGCATACATGCACTATTATAAAACTCACTAATATGGTGGGTATTGGTGCACCTTGCATGGCTTCTAGCATAGTCGATGATGGTGGGCTAGCAGCTCCATAAGAACCTTGGTTTGCCTTGTGAATGGGTTCATCATCTAGGGGTCAAACTGCCCAAACCTCCCCATCGTATTGGAGAAAGTTTCCCTAATTTGATATGCTATAGTATGACAAAATATGTGTGCCTCAGGGCATGATACTTTGCATGTGCCTCAACATAGGTGGGATTGATGCATGTGCAAAGCAAGATTCCTATCGGATACATGCATGACCTGTGAATAATATACCTCGGAGTGTGTTTTTTGACAATTGTGCTGCGACACTCTAAGGTGAAAAACATGGTTTTATGGGTGATTGACCATGTGAACCATATCTGATGCTCAACATCAGCAAGGGAGTCAAGAAGAAAAAAGAATAGCTCAAGGTTGCTGTGACTCCTTCTAAAAGTACAAAACTTTATGGCAGTGGATCAATGTAAATTGTCAATTAGTTCCCTCACATATTCAATGGGGTTTTATTTGTTCATTTATCATGTCTAAAAACACACCTCTGAGTGTGGTTTTTGACAATTGTGCAAGATACTGAGAAAAATATGGTTTATTAAATTATAGTTTCTAATAATGGTGTTTTCTTAAATGATCATTACTACACCAATCCACCGATGACACTTTGAGGATCTTAGCAAATTGTGCTTCTTGGAAGCATGTAGACATGTGACCAGACTTTGCAAGGGAGCCACAAAATTTACATCTTGAGCTCACAATGGATGGTGTGAACCCTTTCAGGTTATGCTCCACATCTTGGTCGACATGGCCCATAGTCTTGGTGAACTACAATATACCGCCATGGCTAACAATAAAGAAGGGACACCTCATGCATGCCCTACTTGTGTTGTGGGGAAGTACAAGGCCAAAATATATGGATGTATACATGGCATCCTTGATCAAGGAGGTATAGACCCTATGGAGGGGCATACATGTCTTTGATATTTCTAGAGCCCCGAGGTAGGTAGTAGACATGTTGTTGAGAGTTCATGCTCAACATCATGTGATCATGTGTGCATAGCACCATCACGTGATCATATGTGCATAGCACTAACCTTATAGAGTGCTATAAAGGAAAGGGTTAGATCCCCTAACCCTAACCCTAAATGGGTTTGTATATATTATATTTTTTCAACTAAATCTAGTGTACAGTTAGTCATTTGTGGTGTGCTCTAACCCTAACCCTAAATGGGTTTGTATATATTCTATTTTTTCAACTAAATCTAGTATACAATTAGTCATTTGTGGTGTGCTCTCTAGCTGTGCCCTCTCTCCTCATCTCCACTCTTCTCCTCTCCCCTCTTCATATTTTTTCATGGTATCAGAGCTCCCTTGCCTCCGCTGAGGCATTGTGATTCTTGAGAGTGTGAGAGAGATTGTGACTCGATTGTGAGATTGAGAGTTCTCTTGAGTGTTCTCCGTGAGAGTCCACTTTCGGTGAGAGATCTTCATCCGTCCATTTGAGAGAAATTTCTGTCCATTTGATTGAAAGAGATCTCCTTGTGAGGATTTCAATTCATTGTGTGAGACATTATTATTGTGAGAGAGAGCTTTGAAATTTGTGAGAAAGATAGGGAGTGTCTTCTTCTTGCTTGAGTGAAAGAGAGAGGGAGAGAAGCCTTTCAACTCGGCTCTTGCGAGCATCCAAAGAGCTTCAAAGAGCTTCAACGCAAAGCAGCTTCATAAAGAGTTCTCATCCATCCAAAACTACAAGCGAAAGAGAAGGGAGATAGACCTACATCTTCGAGTGACGGCCGAAGCAATATCTACTGCCACTGCACGCACGTCCTCTAAGGTAGAGGAAACAACATCTATGCCCTACGATAGCCTACGGATCCTTCTCCATAGCTGCTCATAGCCTCTCAATAGAGCTCCAATCGGCCGACCAATGAGCTGCAGCAACCGGCTCCTTATAGCGCCGATCAGATGCTCTCCACAGCTCTATCTCCTATTCGGGCTTCCTTGTTAGTGCAGGCTCATCTCCTAGCAGCTCTTCCAGCCCTCCATAATTGAGCAGCTCATAGGTAGGCTCGGCTAGACACCTTTAGCAACAATGGACGAGCCATCCATAATCCCACTAGTTGTGGCAGACAACTCGGCCAACAATCCGCTCAGTCAAATGGAAGCTCCAGCATACTTAGTAGCACTAACAACAGCACCACATAGCGCCTTCAATGGCTAAGCACCTCCTACGGGATCCTTAACGACTCATAAGCCTACCTTCCAAGTGCTTTTATCAAGCTCACGGATGATAGCCAGCCTTGGCAACGCCATCGCCAATAGATCTGCCATAGCACCGCTGCACAAAAGCCATCGACGCCTCCAACAGTCGACTCGAAAGCCACAGGCACCGCGACTCAGAACTCACAAGCTCTAGCGTAGGAGATGAAACTCTAAGATTCCATCGAAATCATTGAGATTCCGATGAACCACAAAACAACACGTGGCATAGTCCACCAACCTGAGAAGAGATTCATTTGTTGTGATTATCTCCATATTTTTCTCAGACTGCTCTGGGTATTTTTGCATCATACTCCTAACGTGAGAAATGAATGCTTGCAAGCCTTTAATTTCATCCATGTCAAGTGCTTTGTTTTTTGTGAGAACTCATGTAGTCTTCTCCAAGGGGATTATTCATTCTAGTAATGCATATGGCGCACTCCATAAATGATCTGTGTCCACTGAGTAGTACTTCCACTGCATCATTGGAGTATAGTCATGCATGCTAAACCAAAAGTAGTGTGGATTTGTGTGTCCACATAGTGCATCATCTCCTTGTTTTAAATGAGGCTCTATGAATGCTCTCCACTCTACCATCCTCTCCAAGGTAGCCACTTCTGACTCTTTCTTTTGATAACCTCTGATTTTTTTCCCAATTCGACGTTTCATGTCATCCATTGTCAAAACATCCCTAGACTTAAACTCTCCAGAGATAATGCTAAATATTTGATCTGTCTTCATGTGTATGGCCAACAAGAAGAAAACCGACTTCCACTTGTTCAAATATTTTCAAATCAACTAGCATAGAGCACAAAGCAAAAATGTATCTATTCTTATTTTCTCTCTAGAAATTATCAACCTGTATACGCAAGATGCGAGGTAAACGTCCACATGCATCCTTGACCTTTCATATTGCTTTCATGATGGACGTTGCTACTTGGTTACTATCATGTTCATGCAAGCAATCCGAGCCATTTTTTTTAAATTAGAGGTCACCACTTGAGTTTTAAGCTTAATAAGGCCATATTTGTACATAAGTGACCCATTTAGTGCTCTAAAAAACCCAATTTTTTAGCTCATTAAGTGAAGTTGAGTGGAGAGGATATGCTCCAAAAAAAAGTCCAAACCAAGAGAGAAAGTCCAAAAATTTTGAATAGTGTGTTCCTTGTACTCCTTGCTCCAATCTCCTCGTCCTCCTTTGATCCTCCTCCTCCACCCTTTACCCCTTGAAGTCATTAAGGAGAATATCTCTCCACTCCTCAATCTTGAATTTCTCCTAGATCCTACAACCTTTTTATAAACCCTAGGACTTCTAGTTAACCTTTTCAACCCTATCCCCCTTACCCCTACAAACCCCTTCTAAACCCTTGAACTTTAGTGGAGGTGAGAGCCTCCATCCATCATTTTGTGAACAAGCCTCTTTCTCATCTAAGTGTGCACTAGATATATTTTACATGCTTTAGCCTATACCTCTCATTAGAATACATATGATCTCGTGATCTTTTGCTCAGCCATTATGAAACTTCAAGATTGCAGATTTGACCCATTTAGTGGTGAAATGTGTGGAGCATGTGGATGAGTTCAAGTTGTTGCTAGTGGGGGATATCATATAAAGTGTGTGCATATGAGTTCCAACTTGCCAATATCAGTAAGAGAGGATGGGGCTCATCATTCAGGGAAAGAAAAGGGAGACTATGGCACAAGGGGAGAGGGAGAGGGCAAAGAGGAGTATGTACATGGGTGGAGGAGGAATGTAGAGATGGAGACATCAAGGGAAGAGGGTCATGCTTTATTTGAAAGTAAGGATGAGGGGAAATATCAAAGTACCAGCTAGGTGGCTTTACAAGAATGAGCGTGTCTCGTCAAGGAATAGCCCCCTCCTTTTATAGCCAAGAGAGAGGGTCTCTCCCAATAAATGCATCCTCCCACATGCATGGTGTGTGTGGAAGAATCTCCCATGTTGCTAGGTGGTTACGCACTCTCAATTGTGTGCGATAACGCTTGGCCACTTTTTTTGAGCTTTTTTTCACATATATCAACTCCCATATCCCAAATCTATGATACTCCCTTGGTCTCTTCCCAATTTTATAATACGTTCAAACATCTAGGAGGACAAGTGGAGGGTTGGCACAAGGAATCTTACCACCTCATCCTACTTTCCCCATTATTTAACTTGCACTCTTGGACCTTCTATACCTCCCCCACATGGGCCTATCCTATATGGAGGGAATAACCCAATATAATATCCATCTCCACCTATTTTATATTACTTCTCCCATGGAATTTGGGCCATATCTCACTAAATGCAAGCATGGGACTGCTTAGGTGGAGGGGTGGCACATGGAGGAGCCATGCCACCTTAACATTTTATAATATTACTACCATGGATTATGTACAACACAGCTTATGGGTCCTCTTACGTGGAAGGGTGGCACTGATGGGATATCTCAAGGTGTATGCCTCAGGCACACCTTGGTTTCTATGTGTGAGTGCTAGAGGCACAGTTAGGTGCCCACAAGCACAGTTAGGTGGTGGAGAGCCACATAAGATGATTGAGAGAATCTAGGAGCAGATTGAGGAGATGATTGTGGAGCTCTGAAGTCATCAGTGATGTCAGTGAGCATGTATGAGGTGCCTACTTAAGCACCTCACTCTTCTTCATTCCATAATGTAAGTATTCTGAGTTTGTGTCCACTCTTTGCTTTCCTTTCAGCTTACCAACATGGTATCAGAGCCCTTTGATCCCCCTTGAGCCCATTTCTGCCACATCATCTTCTTCTTCCCCATTTTCCTCCTTCTTCCCAAAATCTTTGAGAGCTTGGTTCTCTGCCTATAGACAACCATTGCCCAAACCCTCTGAGTTGTAAACTCCTCTAGTATGGGCGAACTTCCACCTACAAGCAATTGAAAAAAAAACGTCTCTGTTGGCTGCCATTCTCCAAACAATTCATTTTTTTACCATTCTTCTATTGCTCAATACTCCTTGCCTGCTATGCCACTGCTTGAGCCCTCTTAGGAGTAGATGGGTGACCTCAAGACGAAGATTTTGAGTCATTTTTCAGCTCATTTGGTTTAGTAACGAAGGAGAAATTGTCAAAACTCAGGTTCAGACTGCAGCAACTCCCCCGGGCAATAGCGCACACCATTTCATCCAACCTCTGTGCTGGATCCTCTCTGGTATATGAGCTTTCTTTTGCTTCAAAAAGCCCTCTTTTCCTTGATTTGAAGAGTGAGCTACAAGCCCTCCAAGTTCAGTCCTTTGGTTTTGACAGTTTTGACAAGTTTTTGAAGATGATGCTACATAAAATGCTACTCTAGCACTTCTGAGTTTTTGAAGTTTTCAAGAGCATCAGTACAAGTGTGGCTTCAGTTTTTCTTTGAATTTCTAGACCTGGTTTTGATTGGAAAGTATTCAATTTAGCCACCTCTATGAAGCATGTAAGAAGAAGCATCATTGATTGAATATTGGTCACTAGTCTTTGCTACATCAAGTGCTTATATTTTGGAAGCCTTTCAGTTATTTTTTGCCTTGTAAGAGAGAAAGACACTGCCCAATATCTGGGTTAGACCCTCTCATGGCTCCCTATTAAATCTAGAGAAGTTCAATGGAAAGGGCTTCCACACATGCTAGATGAAGGTGAAATTTGCATTAATGAGGGAGAACCTCTGGGGACTTGTCAAACCGACTCCAACCGCTTCTTCTACAGCCTCCAATGCTGGAGAATCCTCAACTCCGACATGCCCGACAAGGGATCCCGCTAGAGAGGAGAAAGCATATGGTATCATTGCTCTTGCTTTAGGAGATAATTATATTCACCACATCTCTGACTTAGAGTCTCCTTCAGAAGCTTGGCAGAAGCTTGACATGATTTTTGGTGCTAGCTCTCACATCTCTAAATTATCACTTAAAATCTCTTTCTTTGAGTTGAAGATGGTTAATGGCACTACTTTGGCAGCTCATGTCAACTACATGCAGAGTCTTATGACTCAATTAGCTTCTATCAACTCTCCTATGACTCCAGATGATGCTATGGCAGTGTTACTTAAGAGTATGCCTGAAGATTATGATCACATAGTTACCACTTTGAAAAATCTTCCTAATCCTAATCTTGAAGGTATTATCTCTGCTCTCCAAGAAGAAGAAAGGTATATGGAGCTCAGGAAAGGCAATGACACTGTTTATACTGTAAAAGTCCAGAAGGGCAAGTATACCCCTTGCAATCACTGTGGAAAGACAAATCACCTTTCAAAGTTAACCCATGCAAACACTATGGCAAGAACAACCATCATGAGAAGTTTTGCAGAGCCAAAGCAAAGACTGAAAATGCAAATCTACTTTCAGTTGATGAGCCTCCACAAGATGAGGCATCCTTTGAAGATTATGCATTTTAAATCATCTCTATGTATGCTCCAGATCTCTCTTTTTATGTCAAGGTACTCAGCCTAGATAGTTCTCCAAAATGAATGAAATAAACTATTGTGTTTTGTGTGTTTTGTAAACACCTCTGGTCACCTTATGATGTAGGCCATGTGTATGTTTTGCTCCATGGTACCTCCTGCAGACATTGTGTGCATGTACATGCAGGGGAGATAACCATTGGAAGGTCTTTTTGTATCCCTTTTTGTTTACCTTACACCCATGGGAACCCTTGCTAGCATGAGAACCTAGCCATAGATTTATCCTTGACCACCATGAGATGGCATGAGAAACTATGAGACTAGATGTATCCTTGACATAGCCTGAGGCATTCCATTGAGGGGGGGTTTGATGGGATATCTCAAGGTGTATGCCTCAGGCACACCTTGGTTTCTATGTGTGAGTGCTAGAGGCACAGTTAGGTGCCCACAAGCACAGTTAGGTGGTGGAGAGCCACATAGGATGATTGAGAGAATCTAGGAGCAGATTGAGGAGATGATTATGGAGCTCTGAAGTCATCAGTGATGTCAGTGAGCATGTATGAGGTGCCTACTTAAGGACCTCACTCTTCTCTGAACCCTGGAACCTCCTTCTGAACCCTGGAACCTCCTTCTAACCTTGGAACCTCCTTCTAAACCTTGGAACTCCTTCTAAACCCTGGAACCTCCTTCTAACCCTGGACTCCTTCTATACCCTGGAACCTCCTTCTAAACCCTGAAACTCCTTCTGAACCCTGGAACCTCATTCTGAACCCTGGAACCTCCTTCTAAACCTTGGAACTCCTTCTAAACCCTGGAACCTCCTTCTAACCCTTAAACCTCCTTCTAACCCTTAAACTCCTCCTAAACCCTGTCTTCGGATGGTCGATGGGATTCCTGTTCTATCTAGAACCCACTTCAATGTGTCATGGCACTCCTCGGGGGGGTCACTCATCATATGTAACCCTATCACGTGAGTTCAACATAAGGATATTTTTTATTTCTAAAATTTATAGAAATAAATATACATAAGGGACTATTTAAAATAGTTTTGAGAAAAATTTACAGATTTGTATAGAAAAGGGGTACATTTTATTAATGAAAAATTTACAGATAAGGGATTTTAGAAATAGGCCTTGAATGCACATGGTATAGATGGTTTATACATAGTGACCCCCTAAGTGGCACTCTTTTGGAGTCTCAAATGCTGCAAGCCACCATATATCTTTCTTTGATTGCATTGAGAAATCTTGCTTTACTTCTTCATCGCCTTGAACAAAGGCTAAGGCTTTATTCATAATGCAGATGCTGACTCTCTCTAATTTGTGTTCTTTCACCAATTGAGCTTCATCCATTTTGATGACAAATATGAGCTTTCCATTGCAATCTGTACAACAAAAGAGAAAAATCATTAGGATAAACATGATATAGGAAATGAACTAAGTAAAGTGCAATGCTATAATGGATTTCCTTTTACCATCTTCTCTCATGCCATAGAATTTGACCATTGCTTGTTGCAATTTCTCAACATCTAAGTTGACATTGTTGAACATTTCTCTTGCACATTGGTTTGTTTCTCGCCGTGCACATCTCACAGACCAAGGTGTGGGTAGGGGCCCTGTAGACTTCTTATACTTTCCCAAAATAGCAGACTTGAAAATTTTGAAAACAGATGTGTAAGCTTCATGACTTACACCGGCAGTATCACAAGCTGCAAGCATCTCCTTTGCATCCACAATATCCTTGAAGTCCTTCGTCACCTCCTGAGCAACTTGCACACGTAGGCGCTTGTGTCTTGGGTCCCTTAGTATCCCAATGACATTGCTTGACCTCAATAAACTAGCTAGAGCATATGAACAGTCAATATCATCCCCGTTTGTTCTTCCCATCACATCTTCCATGAAGTTCCTAAAGAAGAACACAATAAAAACTTAGTCACAAACAGTGTAGCACAAAAGAGTGTAATCTCATTCGAACATTTGATAACCAACCTTTTAGCCTGGACTCCCCTCTTTCTAGCACCACCAGTGGGTGCCAATGCATTCATGTTATGTAAGTACCTTCTTTTCCTCTCCTTCAATCCCAAAGGTGTTTCTTTCATCTTTTGCACTTGTTCTTCTGCCTTCTCTTGTTCCTTCACTATGGCTCGTCGTACTTGATTGTATATAGATCTTTCTAAGATTTTTTTGGACTCAACTACTTCTAGAGTGACTTTTCTACTTTATGTCGCTCCAAGTCCAATGAATTTCACTCCAAGTACAATGCTTTAGCTTTATCATAAAGATCCTAGTTCTCCCTTTGAAGATCCTGCATAGAGTTATGCATTGCAACAATGGTGCTATTTCCTAAATGTGCTAGCATCTCTGCACATCTCGCTTGCTTGCATAGCCATTGACTAAGCATTGTTTAACCGATTGCAATAACCAAGCAACCCTACATGTCCATTTCCAACAAACTAAACTAGCTCATGCATTGTATGGAAAGGAGGGCTCTTTTGGTTGGCAGGATCTAAAGGATACAAGGATCCTTCTACCCAAATGTCGAGATGCTTCTTTCCTTGCGAATGAAGACTGTGGATTTTGGAAGCTCCCCTCAATCCTAGACTATGTGTGCTTGCATATTCAATCTCCAACTCTAAGTGAACCTGGTACTTTATGGAGACGTCCTCAAATGGTGCCATGACTAAAGGAGTGTAGAGAAGGAGAAGGTGTGGAGATGCAGGCTTGAAGGAGAAGCATGCAAGAAAAGGGAGGGTGAGGAGGAGGAGGGAGGACCAATAGTTGAAGAAAAGGAAAGGGGGGCAGACCACTATGTGTGGAGGGTGAGGAGGAGTAGGCATGGAGGAGGAAGGATGGAGGAGGGAGGAGCAGGAGTGAGGGGGGAGGAGGAATAGTAGTGGAGGAGGAGGGAGGGGGAGGGCAGGAGGAGCATGCATGGGGGAGGGAGGGAGGGGGAGGGCAGAAGGAGCAGGAGGAGCAGGCATGGAGGAGGGAGGGAGGGAGGGGGAGGAGGAGGAAGGGGGAGGAGGGAGTGAGGAGGGGGAGGGGAGGAGAGGGGAGGGGGAGGAGGGAGGGAGGGAGGGGGAGGAGGAGGGAGGGGGAGGAGGGAGTGAGGAGGGGGAGTGAGGGAGGGGGAGGGAGGAGGGGGAGGGAGGGAGGGAGGAGAGAGGAGGGAATTCAAAATTTAAATTTTTGAATTTTGAAATTTTTGGTTCCCACTTAGGAGTAAGAGTTGTGTAAGAGGTGTAAGAGGTGGGGTCACTTGTGGGCTTAACCCACCTAGGTGAGGGGGGGTTAGGACTTTTTGGGACCTACCTTGGCCCTTTCATTAGGACTAATCCATTTCTTAATACATTCCTTATGAGGCCCTTTTGAGACCCCAATTCTCCTCTAATGCCCTTGCATTAGCCCACTAAGCATTCCCTAATCCATTCCTTATGAGGCCCTTTTGAGACCCCGATTCTCCCCTAATGGGGAGGAAAAAGGGGGTGGTGGTGGAGGGGGTGTGGAGGGGGAGGGGGTGGTGGTGGAAGGGAGGGTGGATGGGGGGAGGGAAAAAAAAAACTTGACGGATGGAAAACTTTGACGGAAATCAAAAGGGAGGAAGAGATGGTCACCTAAATGCTCTCCAAGTCTTTCTTGATGTAATGGCATTGTTGAGGATGAATGGACGGTGGGTGGATGGCTAGGTTATCACTTCAAGATGGGCTCGAAGTAAATTCGGGCGTAGGGTGGTGGTCGATGGAGAGGGAGGAGTGTCTTGCATAGGCTCCAAATGGGGAAGAGGATGGAGGCAAGATGTGAAAGATGAAGAATGAGGGGGTGGAGTGGGTTTTTATAGGAAATGGGTGTAGGTTTAGGGTTAAACCCTAAACTCTTCCCGAGTCACAACTTTTCATGGTTAGCTCGGTTTGCTCTTCTACAAAAAGGTGAAATGATCAAAACTGCAAGCTCTATGCATATGTGTCCACTACCTAGCTTGATTGTTTATCAAGTGGTTTCTTTTTAAGAAATAAAGAAAATTTCTCAAGGTACTAACCCAAGGTTGATGCTTGGGGTTCATATGTTTGGCTAGAGTTGGAAAAAATTTCTCTCCTTGCCCTTGAGTGTTATGTTGGTGAAAATTCATAGTAGTTTGTCTTTTACACATTCATGCATATGTTTACTCGTTTCTTGAGATGCTAGTCTCCCTGATAGTGGCACCAAATGTTGGCTCTTTCCCACGGCTTCTATAAACAGAGTAGGGTATTCTTAGTATGCAGGGTTCTGAGAATTTTTGTCACCTATAGATATATAGGGGTTGTCGTTTGTAGTATACGTGTAGCTTAGGACCTTGAGTCATATTCTGATGAGAAACATAGACTTAAGTGTGGTAAGCAAACATAGTGCATGCATGTGTTAAAGGAACGTGCATCATCATGGTTGAGGTAATGAAGGCTTTTGCCTTCATTGGGGGTTGCAAGGTTTAGGAGGAGTTTAAGGGTTAGAGGGTAGCTCATGGTTTAGAAGTAAATTCCAAGCTTTAGAAGGAGGTTCCAGAGTTTAGAAGAGGTTTCAGGGTTTAGAAGGAGGTTCCAGAGTTTAGAAGGAGGTTCCAGAGTTTAGAAGAGGTTCTAGGGTTAGAAGGAGGATCCAAGGTTCACAGTAGAGTACATGGTGGAGAACTCGTCTCCCTCATAGATCATGGACATTAAGGGTTTAGGGGGAGCATAGGAGTGGGAGAGGAAGAAGGTGTAAGAGCATGGGGGGAAAGAAGAGAGAGAATGAGGGAGGAGGAGGAGGCAAGAGGAAGGAGGAGGAGGAGGAGGAGGAGGAGGGAGGAGGAGAAGGGAGGAGGAGGGAGAAGGAGGAGGAGAAGGGAGGAGGGAGGAGGGGAGGGGAAGAAGAGGGAATAAGAGAAGAGAGGGAAAGAGAGGGTTCCTACATCCATCACTGCAGATAGCACTTAAGGCATTAGTTGCAGGCTAATGCAAATAACAAAAATAACAAAAGGGAGAAAGAGGAAGCACTTTCTTACCTAAAAAAGTCTCGCTTGGTGTTTCATGGATTGGCCCTATAAAAAAGAGGAAACATACCATTTTTTCAGAATAACTAGCTAGAGGAAGGAGGAGTTTGGAGAAGCAACTTTTCAAAGGGATTGGATTGAGGATCGACAAGCATAAGCCTACAAACAAGGAGAAAGCATAAGCCTACAAACAAGGAGAAAGAGGAGGAAGAGAAATACTAAAAAGAGAAGAGATGAGTCTTCTTTCTTTCACCAAATCGTGTTTTTTGTCCTTAACTTATAAAAATCAAGCATGAAAATTAGCACATAGGCTTAGCAATACAAGGAGAAACATGCTTCAACACTCACAAAATGAAATATCACAAAAAATGAACCTACATTGCTTAAAGAGACACACCTTCTTGAAAAAATTCATTTCACACAAGCAGAGAGGGAGAAGGGTGGAGAGGGAGCACAAGTGTTGGGAGAGGGGCTAGGTAGGGGTGAGGAGTGTGGTGAATAGAGAGGAGAAAAGCAAGGTCATCGAATATAAGGTTGGAAGGAGCATGCTCCAAGGAAAGCTTCAATGCTCTGATCCTTCCATTGATTCAGACACCGAGGATGAGAGAGTATCATTGTCTTGCTCCTCTTCTTCTTCTAGCTCCATGGCACCTAGTTGCATCAGGATCTTCTCCTTAGAAGCACCAAAAGACACATGTCTTGCCTTCCAATAGCTAACTGCATCACTCTTTTTCAACCATGGTCTCCCAAGTATGGCTGGGTAAGTCTTGCCTGTATATTCGATGTCCACTACATAGAAATTGACGGTGGTGGTCAACCCATTGACAGTGATGGGCAAATCCTCAATGACTCCCAAGGTGGGGAGTCGTCGACCATCTGCTACCTTGATTCGAGTGGAGGAATGCCTTGTGCATTTCAAATTCAATTTCTTCATGATTCGGGGCACCATGATATTACATGCAGCTCCCCCATCAACACACACACTTGACACGACAATTATCTATGATGACATCTACTGTATGTGGGTGCTGATCAATTTCCTTAGAGATAGAAGAGACCTTGAGGGGAGGACTACCCATGAGGCAGACATATGCAATGAAAGCATCTGTCCTGAGTGTTATAAACCCGGCATGGGTAGACAAGCCGAAGTTATTTTTCTCATCTTCAGACAAGTCTTGGCAAATTATGCGTAGGGTTTTAGTCCCAATGGAACATTCCCAGTTGATTGTTGGATGAGCAAATATGATCCTGATTTGGAGTTGCTTCCATTGGATAAGCACGCATGTGTTGAGGTGATCTTCCACTTGTAGAGCAGCCACAAGCTCTTGGTACACCACTGTTGTGCATCGTAGTGGGGCATCATTGGTGTTGTCTTCCAATGCCTCATTGTTGTGCACTAGCAATTGGAGTTCAAGCTTGGAGATGATTAGTATTGAAGCATTATCATGATGGATTTTGTGGAGGCCACTATGCCAGTGACTATACAGCTAAGAAGATTTTACATGCTGGATACTATTGGCCGACGTTGTTCAAGGATGTCACTTTGTATTGCAAAACCTATGAACCATGCCAATTCTTTAGTAGGAAGGATTTGCGTCCTGGGCAACATCACCCAATGATGTCCATCCATCTGTTTTTAGAAGTGGAGAATAGCTTTTGTCGGGCCCTTGCCCATGATTGCCCACAAAAAGAAGTATCTTTTGGTAGCCACTCAGTATGTCACTAAGTGGGCTGAAGCTATCTCCCTCCCCACTGCAAATGGCAAGGCAGTTTCAAATTTCATATTTGAACGTATCTGCACAAGGTTTGGGACACCCATGGAAATAGTATCTGACCATGGGAGTCCATTCTTAAATGAAGCAGTGAATTGCTCATGGATCACATGGGTATTGATCATTGCACTTCTAGCATCTATCATCCAGCATCCATGGGACAAACGGAGCGGACCAACTGCCTCCTTTGTAAAACCATGGGGAAAATGGCCATGGGGAACAAGGAGCCAGTGGGATCAGAAGGTCACTGAAGCCGTGTGGGCTTACAACATCACCCATAAAACGTCTATAGGTCACACTCCTTTTGAGTTAGTGTACGGTACTGAGGCAGTTTTACCACTAGAGATAGAGATTCTGGCCTTGAGATTGGCACAACAACAGAGGATGATAGAAGATGAACATGTAGAGGCCAGATTGGTACAACTTGAGAAGTTAGATGAAACCCGACACCTTGCACTAAAAGAATCAACAAAAGGCCCACTTGGATGCTAAGATTTGCAAGGGATGGGAAAGACACTTTGCTGAGGGGGATGTTGTGCTATGATTTGATAACAAATTGGACCACCAAATGGATAAGAAGTTTCTGCCACTATGGACCGGTCCATACAAAGTCATCAAGGAATGTAGCAATGGGTATATACAAGTTCAGGAGCTGCATGAGCCATATGGCAAGAAGGTGATCAACAAGCATTATCTCAAGCCCTTCTTTGTGGTGATGGTCCTAGGCATGGAAATGCTATGCATTCCCTGCCTGGGGGGTAGAACTGTTAGGGATAAATTTGACCAAAGTAAAAAGGCATAAATATGAGTGTGTGCTTGTATGTGTGGCAATAGTATAATAAGATATGGAGTGCATAGGGCCCAAGGTTGAGGTGGCAGGGCATGACCATGTGCCTGTTGGTAAGCTGAAAGGAAAGCAAAGAGTGGTTGAAAATCCATGGTAGAGGTTTCAACCCTGACTTTCTAGCACTACAGGAAGTCAAAGTCAGGGGATAAAAGCTCAAGTGGCAACTTAGCCGAATTCACGACACAAGAGTGTGGTTTTGCAATAATCATGAAGAGGGTAGAGGGGGGCAGTGCTACTAGTTTCCAAGAACCTTTCCCAGGTAGTAGGAGGGGTCTTAACTACCTTGAGTCAAAATGGAACAGGGGTCGACTTCACGCACCCCAATCTAGAGTGTCGGGTGTTCTCGGTCCATGCCCCCAACACTATTAGAGATAGAGTACTCATGTGGGAAGGCAAAACCCTGAAAAGATAACACCATCCTCCTAGGGGATTTCAACATGGTCGAAAGTAGAAGAGATAGATGGAATGGGCTAGGCAATGTTCTAGGAGTGAGTTGATAGCCTGGAATAAGCTAAAATATCAAGCTTTCTTGATTGACGCCTCAGAAGACACTGCTTTACCTTGGACTAATAAGCAATTAGGACAAAACCATATAAAAGCTCGCGTGGACAGAGTCTAATTTTCTAGAAGACTCCTAGATGACACCCTTTGTCACAAGGCTAGTGCTCTTCTATCCCTCCCCTTCTTGGACCATAATTCGATTTTAATTTCCATGGAAAAAGGAGAAGGGAGGAGGTTCCAATCTTGGTTCAAAGCCAACCCTTTTTTCTTTCAGCTACAGTGTGTTCAAACTAATATTGCAAGAATTTGGCAAAAGGTGTTTGGAGGAACAGCTAGCATGATAGATAAATGGGTGAGAGCCACAGAACACACAGGGTGCTTCGTGAAAGTGATTAAAAGATCTCAGACAAAGCGAGGCTAAAGAGGCGACAATCCCTAGAAGACCTGATCAAGAGACTTGAGGAGGATAATTCATCTCAGGGACAGGCACAACTAAGAAGTGCAAGAAACAACCTAAAAATTGAGGCAAAAATCAAAGCAAATCAGGTCGTAATATATACAAGAGAGTGGTGGGCAATAAAAAGCAATAGGTCATTAAAGAAATGTACAAAAGCCTCTGAAAGAAACACACCAAGGAATCCTTAGATGTGCTATAGAAAGATGAGAGGCTCGTGTAGGACCTTAATGAGATTATGGAACTTGTCATCTCCCACTTTCAAGCTAATTTGGGAGAGATTGAGATCCTCTCAACTGAAAAGCTAAGAGCTAGAGACCCCTGTAGGCAGAAGAGGATTAAGTAGGTCTCCCTTTGATTGTCAATACTTAGATAGAGACCTTAGTCTTGAGGAACTAAAAGAAGCAATTGATGCTATGGCTAAAGGAAAGACTCCTGGAGAGGATGGACTCCCGGTGGAGTTTTACCAGGTCTTCTGGGACAAATTCTTTCTTTCCCCTTGTTTTATGGGCTGATTTAGTATGCTTCCCATAGAGATAGTGCTCACAAATTTCAAAATCAGAGAAACTCAAATGCGGTACATAACCCAAATGGCATAAGAGTTTCATTCCATTCTGGCTCATGTGCCCCAACCTGCAATGCCACAAAGGAGTGCTTGGCTTCTCGGTTATTGCAACAACATGATCAAATACCCCTGATACATGTAAGGGATACAAACTCCCACACTTGGCACCCTTGGCCAAAAGCATAGAGCCCTTTTGAATTTTCCAACTGTGAAAGCCAAAAGTGGTGTGAAAGCCAGCATCATCTAGCTGACCCACTGAAATAAGACTCTTGGTCAACTTAGGCACATGTATCACATGTTTCAAAATAAATGCAGACCCATTTGCAAAAGAAAACTTTTTGTCACCTATTCCCACTATGTCACATGCATAGTCATTTCCAAGATGCACACAACCTATCTTTCCACTATCATAAGTGGAGAACCATTCCCTATGGGGAGTAACATGGAATGAAGCACCAGAATCCAAAATGCAATCCTGGGAATATGCATCATCTGAAGTGGTAAGCAACTCTGCAGATAAACTAGACATGAAGAGAACGTCATTGTCACTATCATGTGTGACTGCATTGATCTCCTCAATCTTCACCTTTCCTTTGTTGTCCCTTGGACTCTCTTCCTTTTAATTTGCACCCCAATTTGCATTCTTTTTCTTATCCTTTTGCTCTCTTTTCAGCTTGTAGCAATCCTTTTTCATATGACCCTTCTTGCCATAGTGGTAACACTCAATGTTCCATGCCCTAGATTTGCTACGAGACTTCCCTCTTTCTTGGGACTTCCCCCTGAACTGTGATCTACCCCTTTGCACATTTAAGGCTGCATCTTACTTGTTGCTGTCCATAGACTTGCGTCTAATCTCCTCGGCCAACAAGCTACCCACAACATCATCAAATTTTAGTACTCCACTGGGTGAAGAGTTACTGACAGCTGTACAGAAGGTATCCCATGAGGATGGCAATGAACATAAGAGAAATATTTCCTTAGTCTCCGCATCAAAATTCATCTTCTGAGCCTAAAGCTGGCTGAAAATAATATTGAATTCATTCAAGTGAGAAGCAATGGAGACCCCTTCCTTCATCTGCAGTTTAAACAACCTCTTCATGAGGTAAACTTTATCAGAGGCAGTTTCCTTTTCATAAGTGGCACACAGTTTCTTCCACAGATCTTTCGTAGTCTGCTCATTTACTACTGTGAAATAAATTGACTCTGCAAGATGAATTCTAATAGTAGATTTTGCTAATGCATCCAACTCATTCCAATTATCCTTAGACATATTTACAGGCTTAGCTTCAATCCCTGCCAAGGGTTTAATCTGCTTCTTTTGAATAAGCACATCCCTTATTTGTTCTTTCCACAAAGAAAAGTTTGTCCCATCAAACTTTTAAATGCTAAAAGACTCCTTTTCAGACATGGAAGAGGATTCCATGATGCAAATGAAGCAAAAATCCCAAATGCTAGTGCCTACAAGAGAGAATCACACCAAATACCAGGTGCACCCAAATGTGTATGTCACAATAGAGTGAAATATCGCCAAAACTCATGTCTCAAAGCATTTGACTCATGTGCATATACTATGCATCCATATGAGCAAATCTGGCCCAAAAGAAAATGCCAACTGCAATGGCAATTCAAAATGCCAATAAGTGCCAAATGGCTCAAGCATAAACACCGTCCATGGGCATATGCATCAATAATATCTCATCCAAGAGAGCATAACACTATCAATGCATCACCTACAATGTGTCAAAGCTGTCCCTTAGCATAAAATAGCATCCATGTGCAAAGCGTCCATAAAAATAGAATCCCACAAGGCAATTTGGGCCTATCAACGCATCCAATAAGGACCACAATGCATCCAAATGGCCTATAAATCATCCACTACAACCCAATGCACACCAGGAATGAGTGCACACTGCTCAAACTGCAACCAAAGTGATCTGCATAAGGTATGCTCAAGAAATCATAGTCCCACGGTAATGACCGCTATTGAAAATAGAACCTGAGATGCCTCAAATCATGGGCACCATTGCATAATCAGACTCAGCAAGAAAATTTGCAAATATCTCTCTTCTGCCAGAACTCCAAAATCCCAACCGATGAGTGAGAAATGGGAGTCAACACTTATCCACTGCCATGTGGCATAAATCTAAGGTTTCAAAACCTTAGAATGAAAAATGCATATCAGAGAGACGAAATTGAATACACAGAAATCTCTAACTCTGAAAATCCTCCACCGAATCGCGTAAGAATTGATAGGTAGGCATCTTTGGGCATCCAGAACACAATGGGATAGACGGTTTTGGAAACCATGGTCTCAATCACTAGGTCCAACACACGGACTGAAAAACGTTTTTGGAAACAGAGCTGTTTGTAAACTCCACCGGAGTGCAAATGATGAGCAACATAGAAGTTTTAGGACCTCATGAGTCCATCCAAACTGACAGATCTGCAAATGGTTGCTCCAAACTTGAGTTCCAACACCCGGGCAGAAAAACGCAGAAACTGACACAGTGAGTCAGAAATCCAATGAAATGATCCCAGATTCAAGAATGAAGGTGTTTCCAAGCTCCTGAAGTGAAGTGGACACCAAAAGCAAGCAATAGTTGCCTCTATAAGTCAATATAGAGTCTCTATCATTGAACGAAATAGGGAAAAGCTCAAAAAACGACTTTTTCTTTGAAAACACTTAACAGGCTCTCAAAACCACTTTGCAAAACCAAAGTGACTTTTCCAAAGGTTCCTCCAAGGTCTCTACACACTCGGATGCAAGTAAAGTCACCCACAAAGCTTCCCACAAAGCTTCTCCTTCCTCCCATAGAGCTGCTGAGCTTCAAGCATTCACACATGCTTAGCTAGATCACTCGGGCTCTAATACCAATTGAGAGTGCTTTCAACGGAAGCAAGAACGAGAGAGGGAGAGAGAGAAACAGAGAGCCACACAAGTTTTGGTGGGTGCAGAACACCCTAATCTTCTTTTTCATTCATTTATA
Organism: Dipteris shenzhenensis; assembly: GCF_047967505.1. NCBI lineage: Eukaryota > Viridiplantae > Streptophyta > Polypodiopsida > Gleicheniales > Dipteridaceae > Dipteris > Dipteris shenzhenensis. The sequence continues at coordinate 13,272,103 of NC_141628.1, read as the reverse complement.
TATGTGTTTGAGTATTGTACATAACTAGGGTAAAGGCACAGTGACCTTTAACCCCCACACGATTGGCAGTGGATTGTTGATGGAGCAGTCCGTCATTTCGAGGCACTGCGCTGGGTTCATTTGGACTTGTCCATCATTGAGGGCTAGCGAGCTGGAGAGTCGAGGTTCTGTAGGAGCTTTGACTGAGGCGTGGAGCCTAAGGTGTAGTCATTGATAGCCCATGAACCTTTGAGAGCTTGTTGCCTTTGCTACTGTAAATGAGGCACTGTGGAGCCGCTTTGTTGAGGATGCTTGGGCTTCATCATGTCGTTGTAAGAGCCTCACGGGCTAGCATAGGAGCTACACATATGGAGATGTTATTGCAAGGTGTGAGCAGTGCGTGCAAGCATTTACTAGAGCTGGTCGGTTGGTGGAGCTTAGGGTGAGCTCGTGGAGGGTTGTTGAGCTAGAGAAGCCCGATCTCTATATGTTGAGTGTCGTTCGAAACTAGATGATGGAAAGTCACAGAGGAGCGCCATTTGCAGATGAGGCACCCTGAGGGAGCCGGTCGTCTCGACTGCAGTGCTAGAATTGGCCGTTGAGGGTAGAGGCCATTGAGGGTCACTGCTGTGAAGCCCATTGAGCTGTAGAAGGGGCTGCCTGTGGAGAGGAAGTCATGATGGTCATTGGAGACCATAGAACCTGTAGAGTAGTGTATGTCGAGCCCGGAGCTCCGTGGGTTCCTTCGATGGAGCTTGCACTAAGTCAACGACTGCTAGTAGAAGCTACTAGGTAGGGGTGCTGCTAATCAATGAAGAAAAGATCCTCTCAAGAAAACCTTACAAAAACTCAACAAACAGACAATACACTCTATGAAAGAACCTCAAAATACAAAAAGGACCATATCTCAAGCTCCATGAAGCAGAATGGAGAGATTTTTGATCCAAAACAGAGATGAGAAGGGGCTCTACGATGAGAGCTAATTGAGAGATGAAGATGCCTCATGAAAGAGGGCTTGTTGCCTTGATGGAACAAGGGCTTGTGCCTTCACGGAGCAAGGGCTTGACTCTCTCTCGACGAAAATCTCTCTCAATGGAAGATGCCTCATGCAAGGAGGGCTTGACACTCATGAAGGGAGTGGAGCACCATTGGCTCTGATACCATGATAATGGAAATGAGAGAGAGGGAGAGAGAGAGAGGAGTGCACATGATATAGCTACCTGTACACTAAGTATATTGACAATGAACATGAAGATATACATGTGAACCCCTTAGGGTTAGGGTTAGGGTTTGCCCCTATGCCCTATGTGGATAGTGCAATTTACACTATCTTTAGCAGTTGTCATTGCATGAACTCATGGAACTAGGTTTCTTCATATTAGTTGAGCAACTGACTTGGGTCCGGTTGCACTTGGGTGACCGGAGTGGCACTTGGTGTTGTCCTCGATTTTTGAGGTAGTAGAGGACCCGGCATGTATAACATGGGGTTGCCAATGGCATCCCTATGGGTGCTGATGTCCTCTCTCATTTGGGTGCAGTGGTAGTTAACCCAGTTCGTCTTTTGAAATTTCACCATCCTCAACAAGATATTGGGCACAATGGCTTGATGATGATCGGAGTGCTTTACTTGAGTGAGCCCTCGTAGGGCTCTTGCTGGGCACTCTACCTCAGGCTTGTAGATGGTGTTGAACTAGATGCGGCCTCTACACGTGGCGGTCATAGGGACAGACCTTCCTTAGGGAGTTGAGGTTCTTCTTTTGCTGGGAATACTTTTTTGCCACCACTGGCAGGTTGAATATTGCCCACACCATGTCTTGATTGATTTGGTAGTGGTGGGGGTTGCCTGCTGCATCTCTCAAGACACCTATTTTGGTGTTGTTGTCGTATGTCACCAGGAACTCCCCTAGTAGCTTCATGTCTAGGTGGCATGGGAAGCGGTCTGTTATTCTCTGCAAGCCTGAAAACTTAAGTGCTTCCACGACTGCAAGGGTCCTGAAGAGTGGCATATGCTGCTATGGTGTAGTAGTGGAGGGTGTAGTCCCGACCCTTGAATGCAAAGTGCGAGTGGAGCACACCACATTTAGCTCTTGGAGCCATGCTTCTCCCAATGGCGAGTGCGCTTGTGAATGCACGATCTTGTACTCGCCAGTGGTTGGCATCGAGTGCACTTTCATGTTTTTGTGGGGGTTGTGCCTGTTGCAACTAGCTCCTCTTGAATTGCATGTCTGGTGGAGGGGGTGCTCTGCGAGTCTGATGGGCCAGTGGCCTCTAGGATAGGTTGAGTGTGGAGGTCCACCAGGTGTGACTCGAATTCAAAAAAATCGTGTTTAGACTACATGGAAAACAGAAGTGGGAGTTGTGTGACGAGGGAATCAATGGATGAGGAAGAACAAGAGGACATCAATTTGTTGATAGGGATGGAGGGCAGTGGGCAAGAAACTATCAAATTTTTGGATGAATTTTGACAAAGTTTGGCTACAACTACTATGGCGATGACCGAGTGGGGTAGGCCTACTTTTATAGAATTTTATCCCCCCAACCGGTGGGATACTGTATGGCGATGGTTGGTGCTGAATTGATGGCGATGGTCAACGATGACCATCGATGGTGATGATCAGTGTGAAATAACATGGGCCGCGGTTGACGTGGTATCCAAATGGCAATAGGGTGGTGCGGTGTGGGATAGTGATGGCCCAGCAGGGATCAGGATGGTGTTTGTGGGATAGCAATGGCCCAACGGGGATCGGGATGGTGTCTGTCAGTGTCGAACCTTTCGGCGACAGTTGGTGGTGAGCTCTTCAGTGATGGTCAGTGGCAAACCTTTCAGCGATGGTCGATGGCAAACCTTTCAATGATGGTCAGTGGTGGCAAAACTTTCAGCGACGGTCGGGGTGGCGAACCTTTCAACAATGGTTGGTGCTGAAGTGACTGTGGGAAGATAGAAAAAAGGGGAGAGGAAGGGAGAGTGGGGTGGGTTAAGTGTTGGTGGAGCGGAGTGCACTTGTGTTGGGTGCCATGACAAGGAGGTCAACATGTGAGAACATGAGCCCTTATAAACAATGCAAGAGCGGCGGACCCTAGTCACCTAGTGCTAACTATGTGTACACATGCGGTGTGCATGATAGGGACTTGTGTGCTACTGGTGCGTCAGGTGAGATGCCTATCGTACTAACTCACCTAAACATAGATGTGATGATTATCATGAATGCGGTGGAAGCAGACGCCATATTGTAGCATAGCGAGTAAGGAGCCATGTAGAGTACGTGTCTAGTTTGTTCTTTACCTTCGATGCTAGAGGCACCTTTGTGTCAGACCTTGTTGCTGCTATTGCGGGCCCCGATGTCAAGTAGTCGTTCCCAAGGCGAGGTTCTTGTGTAACTCTTGGTGGGATGGAATTTGGATGCTAAGGGATCTCTCGACTAGCAGTGGCGAAGCTTGTGTTGAGTAGAACTACTCGTGGCACCATTGCATATTCAATACATTGCGGCTAGCCTCTTATGTCAGGATTGTTGGTAGGTTCTTGTGGGGCTGTATCCTGGGAGGACACAGGCTCTTGTGGTGCTACCTTCGTCACCTTCGGGGATTGCAATGTCTTCTTTTGGATCCAAGAGACCTTGTTGCTTCAGTGGCATGAGCAGGCGGTGTTGCTCGAATCATTGGTGAGGCATGGCAGCGGATGAGGTGTGAGCATTGTACTCGGCTTTCTTCATGTGGTGAATGGGGGTTGAGAAAGCGATCTTGAGGTGACCTAAGCTACTATTGCTACACTACCATTCTCGGGGCATTGGTTCCGATTGAAGTGACGTTGGGCACAGAGGATAGCATCTTGTACTTGCCGCTCATGGATTTCTTGAGTGGAGGGAAGTAGCGTGGGTTGAGCATGCAATGGCATCGGTTTACCGCTGCATCTAGCTTTGTGCTCCTTTTGAGTGGGGCCCTTGGGCAATGTGCTGGTGGAAGCTGGGCTTCTGATTGTTGGCTTTGCTGCATCACTTCATTGTCATGAATCGATGAGGTCGATGCCCAAGAGGGAGGGATTGGTTTAAACAATGGGATTACTACTGTTTGACCACCATTGGTAAGTGAAGCCATTCGGGCATGCCAGTCAATTTGGCAGTTAACAACATAACACCGGGTTCTTCCTAGAATAATTTACTCTTCAATGTCTTCTATAGGGAGAACATAAAAGCATATATATATAGCTTGGCAAACAACCATTACATTTAGATTTACATAACCCAAAGTTTGTAGCAGTTGACCATTTATTGCTCTTATTGATGGAACTGTGAGGATTAGGGGTACCTGTAGCTTTTCCCATACCTCTCGGGAGATGAAATTATGGCTCACTCCTGGGTCTACGAGTGCTTTGATGCGCAAGTATGGTACCTATAGCTGAACAAGAAACCTAGCTAGCTCTATTGTTAGCTCATCTGTCAGTTGAATATGTTCAGTCGTTGCCTTAAAAAGGATCATTTGTTTATGTTTTTGGATCTTAGCATTACAGATTTTGGCTTCCTCGATGGCTTGGCACTTCATTCTGGCTACCTCTACCTTGAGCTCTTTTTCTCTATGTACGACTTGAAGGGTAGGGATAGTGAGTGGACCATAGTATCTTTTCAATTTGCTCCTGTTTAGGTAGCCATCCGTTTCCATCCCATCAAGGGTGGCTTTCTCGCATGCCCCTTGGGGGGTAATTTCAACTATGTGGTAAGGACCCATACCTCGGTACTTAAGCTTGCATTTGGTGTTGTGGACACTATACAAGAGTGCCAAGTTTCCTTCTACTAGGCCCTTGTTCTTGAGGTTGCAGTCGAACCACTTTTTATGTCGGGCCTTTTCTATTCGGAGAGCGTAGGTTGCTTGCAACCTTGTCTCCTCTAGCTTTTCAAGGTCAACTAGCTATTCGGCAAGTGCATTTTCCATGAGTCTTTCCCTTATGGCAAGATGGAGGCTAGACACTACATACTCCATTAGCATTACTGCTTCTACCCCAAAGGCTAACTGCAAGGGGGTACAATGAGTTGCCACCTTGTAGGAGGTCTAGTAGGCCCATAACGCTGCTATGAGCTTATGCGCTTAGTCGGTACAATTGTCTTCTACCATACATGTGATAATCTTACATCAAGTTTTTTTGGAGCTTTCGGCCAAGCCATTTGCTCTACGGTAGTATGGTGTTAGACTTCCTATGAATGATCATAAACTCGCTTGTTAGGATTGCTATGGTTTTGTTGAGGAAGTGAGTTCCCTGATCGCTAACTAACTCCAACGGGCATCCAAACCGCATGATGACCTATTCATATAAGAACTTGGCGGTGGATCTTGCATCAGCCTTTACTGTGGCTCTTCCTTCAAGCCCCGATTCCCTTAGAGGCTAGGCTTATGAGACCAATGAAATTGATGCCCCACTTCTCAAAGGGCTGGTCAGCTAGGATCCCGATTAGGGGCATCATGTCAGCTCTGTGTGGGATTTGGACGTGCTAGCAAGGGTCACATCATTTGATGAATTTGGTCGCATCTCTAAAGAGCATTGGCCACTAGAGACCGGCTTGCAGCACTTTTGATGATGTAACCTCAATGGGGCAAAATTGCCTCCTGCAATTCTTGAGTGTGCTTCTTTGAGCACCTCGATGTATTCGTGCTTGCACACGCATCTTCGTAGTATGCCATCCTTACCCATATGGTAGAGTTGGCCTTGTATGGCATTGCATCCTTAATGAGTTTACGGGCTCTATCCTTCTTAAGGTCTTGTAGTCCATTGTCCAAGTAATGGCCGATCTCGATGGCCCATTCTGGAATGACGTTGAGGAAGAAGAGGGCAACATCAGGAAGATCATCTTCCACTCCGATCGGTTAGGGATCCTCGATAGGTGGGGGGCTAAAATGTGGGTTTTACCCTTATGCACCATGACTATAAAGTTGAATTCTAACAAGATCAGCATCCACCTAGTGATGCATCCCATCATGCAAGGTTTGTTGACCAAGTACAATAGTGCTTGATGGTCCCTAAATTTCTTGACTGCATAGACCATGGCGAGACCCTCTCTCTCAGTGGTGGTGTAGTTAACTTCGGCCTCATTTAGTTGACGACTGGAGAAGTATACTTGGTGATCCAAATTATGCTCCCTGGGCTGAGCTAACACACATCCAATGGCAAAGTTAGAGGCATCAATGTGGATTGTATGCTGCATGACTACGGCAGGTACTCCTTTCATGTCCATGTACTTCTAGGCCATGCAATCCTTAAATTCCTATAGAGAGCTATTAAGGCATTCTCCTCATTGGGAGTGAGGTCATCAATGACAAATACAGGTTGTGGGTCCTGGCCTTCCAGGGCTAAGTTCACTTCCTTGACTGGGGCTGGTCCATCATACCCTTGAGAACAACCATTCTCTCGAGTTCTCTTGGCCTGTTGGTGTAAGATCTTGCAATCCTGAATGGTGTAGGCCTTGTAGGGGGCTGGCACCCACCATAGGTCTTCTTTATCCTCAATCTCTTTCTCATTATCTACTGGGGTAGTAGACTTTTTGGTCCTTGCCTTGCCTTTGGATGCAGGGGATTTGGGACCTGAAGGGGGCTCTTCCCTTGTACTTATAGAGCTGATGGGGGTGATTACCCTACTCAACTTGTTTCCCCAGTTAGAGGAGAACTCATGGTGGGCGGTCGTAGCGCCTATGTAGGTCAGTGAGTGAAGATATGATTTTCCCCTTATTGTTCCCTGGCTTACGTCTCGGGGTTTGAGCATAATGAACATCCTTAAGGGAACTACAGGGGTTAGACCCTCAAGCTCGGGGGTGGTGATTTGAAACCCTACTCTTTCTCGAACATCTATGTTGTCTAAGATGTGCATCTAGTTCTGTGAGAATTTTTGCTCAGGAGGAAGACGTGCATACCAGAAGTCATCGAACTCCTCATCCTCTCCCTTAACACAGGGTTGGAATAGTTTTACGGAGGTTGTTTGAGTGGTGATGTCGGACTCTGCAGAGCAAAGAGTTTTCCTGACAATGGGTGGGCCTTGTAGGTGTGCAAGGTCCACTCTCATGGTTTGTTGCTTGTGCTGTAGGTAGATGCTGTAGGTAGATATTATCATTACGCCAATCATGCATGAGTCTAAACATATGCAAGAATGGTCTACCTAGGATAGCTTCATACCCAAGCGGTGTGTGAAGTCCATGACCATGAACCTGACAGGGTACATGAACCCAAAAACCTTAATGTTTATGCCTGTCAGTACTCCCAGAGGTTCAGTAGTCCCTCCATCTGCTAGCTTACTACTAGATGGGTCTGCTGTGGGGGTTAAAGGTCATTGTGCCTTTACCCTGGTTATGTACAATACTCAAACACATATATAAATGAATGAAAAAGAAGATTAGGGTGTTCTGCACCCACCAAAACTTATGTGGCTCTCTATTTCTCTCTCTCCCTCTTCCATTCTTGCTTCTGTTGAGAGCACTTTCAATTGGTATCAGAGCTCGGGTGATCTAGTTGAGCGTGTGTGAATGCTTGAAGCTCAGCAGCTCTGTGGGAGGAAGGAGAAGCTCTATGGGAAGCTTTGTGGGTGACTTTACTTGCATCCGAGTGTGTAGAGACCTTGGAGGAACCTTTGGAAAAGTCACTTTGGTTTTGTGAAGTGGTTTTGAGAGCCTGTTAAGTGTTTTTTTTTAAAAAAGTCGTTTTTTGAGCTTTTCCCTGTTCTGTTCGATGACAGAGACTCCATATTGACTTGTAGAGGTAACTATTGCTTGCTTTTGGTGTCCACTTCACTTCAGAAGCTTGGAAACACCTTCATCCTTTAATCTGGGATCAATTCATTGGATTTCTGACTCACCGTGTCAGTTTCTGCGTTTTTTTGCCCGGGTGTTGGAACTCTAAGTTTGGAGCAACCATTTGTAGATCTGTTAGTTCTGGTGGACTCAGGAGTTCCTAAAACTTCTATGTTGCTCATCATTCATACTCTGGTGGAGTTTACAAACAGCTCTGTTTCCAAAAACATTTTTTAGTCCGTGTGTTGGACCCAGTGATTGAGACCACAGTTTCCAAAACCGTCTATCCCATTGCATTTCGGATGCCCAAAGACCTCTACCTGTCAGTTCTTATGTCATTTGGTGGAGGATTTTCAGAGTTATAGATCTCTATGTATTCGATTTCGTCTCTCTGTTATGCATTTTTCATTCTAAGGTTTTGAAACCTTAGATTTATGCCACATGGCAGTGGATAAGTGTTGACTCCCATTTCTCACTCATCGGTTGGGATTTTGGAGTTCTAGCAAAAGAGAGATATTTGTAGATTTTCTTGGTGAGTCCATTATGCAATGGCACCCATGTTTTGAGGCATCTCAAGTTCTATTTTCAGTAGCGGTCATTATCGTGGGATTATGATTTCTTGAGCATAATTTATGCAGATCACTCTGGTTGCAGTTTGAGTAGTGTGCACTCATTCATGGTGTGCATTGGGATGCAGTGGATGATTTATAGGCCATTTGGATGCATTGTGGTCCTTATTGGATGATAGGCCCAAATTGCCTTGTGGGATGCTATTTTCATGGACACTTTGCACATGGATGCTAATTTATGCTGAGGGACAGCTTTGACACATTGCAAGTGATGCATTGATAGTGCTATGCTCTCTTGGATGAGATATTATGAATGCATATGCCAGTGGATGGTGTTTATGCTTGAGTCATTTGGCACTTATTGGCATTTTGGATTGCCATTGCAGTTGGCATTTTCTTTTGGGCCAAATTTGCTCATATGGATGCATAGTATATGCACATGACTCAGATGCTTTGAGACATGAGTTTTGGTGATATTTCACTCTATTGTGGCATACACATTTGGGTGCACCTAGTATTTGGTGTGATTCTCTCTTGTAGGCACTAGCATTTGGGATTTTTGCTTCATTTGCATCATGGCATCCTCTTCCATGTCTGAAAAGGAGTTTTTTAGCATTAAAAAGTTTGATGGGACAAACTTTTCTTTATGGAAAGAACAAATAAGGGATGTGCTTATTCAAAAGAAGCAGATTAAACTCTTGGCAGGGATTGAAGCTAAGCCTGCAAATATGTCTGAGGATGATTGGAATGAGTTGGATGCATTAGAAAAATCTACTATTAGACTTCATCTTGCAGAGTCAATTTATTTCGCAGTAGTAAATGAGCAGACTATGGAAGATTTGTGGAAGAAACTGTGCGCCACTTATGAAAAGGAAACTGCCTCTAATAAAGTTTACCTCATGAAGAGGTTGTTTGAGCTGCAAATGAAGGAAGGGGTCTCCATTGCTTCTCACTTGAATGAATTCAATATTATTTTCAGCCAGGTTCAGGCTCAAAAGATGAATTTTGATGCGGAGACTAAGGCAATATTTCTCTTATGTTCATTGCCATCCTCATGGGATACCTTTCGTACAACTATCAGTAACTCTACACCTGGTGGAGTACTGAAATTTGATGATGTTGTGGGTAGCTTGTTGGCTGAGGAGATTAGACGCAAGTCTATGGACGGCAACAAGTAGGATGCAGCCTTAAATGTGGAAAGGGGCAGATCACAGTTGAGGGGGAAGTCCCAAGAAAGAGGGAAGTCTCGTAGCAAATCTAGGGCATGGAAGATTGAGTGTTACCACTGTGGCATATGAAAAAGGATTGCTACAAGCTGAAAAGAGAGCCATATGAAAAAGGATTGCTACAAGTTGAAAAGAGAGCAAAAGGATAAGAAAAAGAATGCAAATTGGGGTGTAAATCAAAAGAAAGAGAGTCCAAGGGAGGACAAAGGAAAAGTGAAGATCGAGGAATCAATGCAGTCACACATGATAGTGACAATGACGTTCTCTTCATGTCTAGTTTATCTGCAGAGTTGTTTACCACTTCAGATGATGCATACTCCCAGGATTGGATTTTGGATTCTGGTGCTTCATTCCATGTTACTCCCCATAGGGAATGGTTCTCCACTTATGACAATGGAAAGACAGGTTGTATGCATCTTGGAAATGACTATGCATGTGACATAGTGGGAGTAGGTGACATAAAGTTTTCTTTTGCAAATGGGTCTGCATTTATTTTGAAACATGTGAGACAGGTGCCTAAGTTGACCAAGAGTCTTATTTCAGTGGGTTAGCTAGATGATGCTGGTTTTCACACCACTTTTGGCTTTCAGAGTTGGAAAATTTAGAAGGGCTCTATGCTTTTGGCCAGGGGTGCCAAGTGTGGGACTTTGTATCCCTTACATGTATCAGGGGTATTTGATCATGTTGTTGCAATAACCGAGCAGCCAAGCACTTCTTTGTGGCATTGCAGGTTGGGGCACATGAGCCAGAATGGAATGAAACTCTTATGTTGTTTGGGTTATGTACCGCATTTGAGTATCTCTCATTTTGAATTTTGTGAGCACTGTCTCTATGGGAAGTAGACTAAATCAGCCCATAAAAGAAGGGGAAAGAAAGAGTTTGAAAAGCTTGATTTGGTGCATTCAGACGTATGTGGTCCCATGCCTACACGGTCATTAGGCGGGGCTGAATACTATGTGACATTCATTGATGATGCAACTAGGAAAGTGTGGGCTTATACTATAGCTCAAAAGAGTGATGTGTTCTAGGTATTTCAAAAATGGTTGGCCTTGGTTGAGAATCAGTCAGGTAGAATGCTTAAATGCATATGGACTGAAAATGGTGGAGAGTATCTCTCTCATGACTTTCAACATTTCTGTGGTACACGTGGGATTAAGAGGGAGCTCACATCTTGCAGAAAAGATGAACCATACCATTCAAGAAAGGTTGCAATGCATGCTTTCCAATGCAAGTCTTTCTGGTGGTTTTTGGGCTAAGGTAATGAAGACTGTAGTGCATGTGATCAATAGATCACCTAGTAAGAGTTTGGATGGTGGTATTCCTGAAGAGGCATAGAGTGGTAAGAAGACCTCTTACTCTCATTTGCATATATTTGGATGTGAGGCATATGCACATGTGCCAAAAGAGCTTCGAAAGAAGCTAGATCCTAAGTCTAGGAAATGCATCTTTCTGGGTTATGGTGAAAGTGGAGAGGTGGGCTATCATCTCTAGGATCCAGAAGCAAAGAAGATCATACACAGCCATGATGTAGTCTTCAATGAGAAGAAGATGCATAACGCACCCATGAGGGATGTGGAAATAAGGAGAATCACTTTCTAGGATGTGAATCCACCTGCATATGTTGATAGACAGCAAGCTGTCCATGCACCAAATGTGCAAGAAATGGTACCACCAAGTACTCCCACACGTATAGAATCAAGGGTAGATGATGGATCATCTATTGGTGGAAATGATGAGCCAAATGTGGCTGATATGAAGGTGGGACAGCATGCTGAAATGCCCTTGAGAAGATCATCTAGAGTGTCTAGACCACCTGATAGGTTTGTTCCAGGGGTAGACTATGTGATGCTTACTGATTGCGGGGAGCCTTCTTGCTACAGAGAGGCTATGATGCACAAGGATCAATGCAAGTGGGAGTATGCTATGCAATCAAAGATGAGTTCACTTATGAAGAATAAGACTAAGTTGGGACTTGGTTTCTTTGCCACATGGAAAGAAAGGATTGCCATGTAAATGGGTCTACAAGATGAAGGTCATAGGTGATGATGTGCCTAGGTACAAGGCCCATTTGGTTGCTAAAGGGTTCAAGCAAGAGAAGGGTGTGGACTTTGATGAGATATTCTCTCCAATTGTGAAGATGACCACACTTAGATGCATGCTTGGACTAGTGGTGGCAGAAGATATGGAGCTTATGCAGATGGATGTCAAGACAACTTTCTTGCATGGGGATTTGCATGAGGAAATTTACATGGTGCAGCCGAAAGGCTTTGAAGAAAAGGGCAAAGAGCATTTAGTTTGGAAGTTGAAGAAGAGTCTCTATGGTCTTAAGCAAGTGCCTAGAGAATGGTATCAAAAGTTTGATGCTTTCATTCGGTCCCAGGGTTTTAGAAGGAGTGAAATTGTTCACTGCCTCTACACTATAAGGGCTAAGGATAATAGCCTGATACTCCTGACACTATATGTGGATGATATGCTATTGGCTAGCAAGAATACATATGAGCTAGATGCATTAAAGGCCAAGTTGCATGAGGCCTTTGATATGAAGGATTTGGGACTTGCGGATCATATTTTTGGTATGCGCATCACGCATGATCGGAGTAGGAAACTCCTTTGGCTTTCACAGAAGGAGTATGTTACAAAAGTATTGCAGCATTTCAATATGGACGGGGGAAGGTAGTGAGTACTCCATTGCCTCCATATGTGAAACTGACTCCTATCGATAGTCACAAATCACATGAGGAGAGGGCCATGATGGCCAAGGTTCCTTATGCATCAGCGGTTGGGAGTCTTATGTATGTTATGATAGCTACTAGACCAGACATTGCATTTGCAGTGGGAGTTGTTAGCCGGTATATGGCTAATCTAGGAAAGAGGCATTGGGAGGCAGTTAAGTGCATCATGAGGTACATAAAGGGTACCAAGGAGATGTGCATCTACTTTGGTAAAGGAGACATGCGTGTACTTGGGTACATAGACTCAGACTATGCAGGGCATGTGGATAGTAGGAGATCCACTTCTGGTTATGTGTTCACCTTTGCAGGTGGTGCAGTGTCGTGGATGTCGCGTGCACAGAAGTGTGTTGCTTTGTCTACCACAGAGGCTGAGTATGTTGCAGCCACAGAGGGTTGCAAGGAGGCTATATGGCTTGATCGGCTAGTGGGAGATTTGGGGATTCATACAGGTGTACCGACATTGCATAGTGATTCCATGAGTGCTATTCAGCTAGCACGGAATCCGGTCTTTAATGCAAAGACCAAACACATTGAGGTCAGGTACCATTTCATCAGGAAGGTACTTGAGGACAAGCGCATAGAGCTTGTCAAGGTTCATATAGATGATAACCCTGTAGATATGCTGACGAAGAGTCTATCTAGTCAGCGATTTGAGTATTGTCGTGTATTGATGGGCATTGGATAGTATGCTCACTGGTTGTTCTCCCTTAAAGGCACATTGTCCTTTAAGTGGGAGGTTGTGGGGGTTAAAGGTCACTGTGCCTTTACCCTGGTTATGTACAATACTCAAACACATATATAAATGAATGAAAAAGAAGATTAGGGTGTTTTGCACCCACCAAAACTTGCATGGCTCTCTGTTCCTCTCTCTCCCTCTTCCGTTCTTGCTTCCATTGAGAGCACTCTCATCTAGTCGAGGGCGGGACTTTCCCACTTTTCCCAGCGTTCCTTGGTGTAGACACTCACTCCTGCTCCCCCATCCAGGATGGCTTCTACCTTCTAGTTTTGGTAGACTATGGGGATTGAGGCATTTGTATCATCACCCTCGAAATACTGGCCTAGCTTGTTGATGGGAATCTTGGGTAGGTTCTTTTCCTTATCTAGCGTTGATTGGTTGGTTGGCAAGGGCTAGAGGTAGGAATGGCCTATTCATCCAATTGGACAGATCACACCATAGAATGGGGTTTCCTCTTAGCAGAGACACGATCGACATTTTCACTTCTGTAGATAGGAAGACAACCAACTCGACACTATCATAGGGTTGTAGTGAAGCTTCTTCCTCCATAGATAACATGTCATTGAAGCCATACAAGTCTCCTTCGTCTTAGAGGTTGTGCAGCATGGGATCCTCTTGGAACATCCTTTGCATCAGATCCAGAGCGTTCGACTGCTCCACACTGAGGTGTTCTTCTTCTTCCACTCTTTCTAGAACCTTGAGAGACTTCGCTCCTCGATGCCCCATTAGGTGGGCTGGATGGATGGTATCCAATCCCCTAGTGGCCTTTAATCGATGCTCAAAATTATCTTGGCACTCACGCACCAAGTCCTGAGCATCTTTTATGTATTGCTTTTCTAAGACCGGGTTAGGGTAGGTTTCTTTATAGGTGGGTGTTGGTGCTAGGTTTCTTTATCGGAGGTTGTGAAGAGAGTGGGAGAGAAGGAGTCTCATTTGTAGCTTTCTCACATACACAATGGGGGAATATACACAAAGGTGGAGGCTGAAAATAGTTTTCCTCTTCTTAGTTGTGAAAGCCAAAAGAACTCTAAGTACAAAAGAATAGGTGAACCCTATATGTGGGTCTCAAACCAAACTCAGCTAACTAAGGTGGCATAGTAACTGAGCCACTAACTAGAGTACATAAAGATAGCTGTCATCCAACTATTATTCATGGGTGGTGTACCAACCACATCTACAGCTAACAAGTCAGTGACATAAATGCACAATGGTCACCCTAGCATATCACGAGTGGAGCTCGATATCTCAACACTCCCCCTCGAGCTCAATCCCGATTCCTACACACTAAGCAAGCCTCTCAACTTGCGCAGCTTCTCTGCACCCAATGCCCTCGTGAATATGTCAGCTACCTGATCCTCTGTGCGGACATAAACTAGATCAATAAAACCTACTAGAACCTTCTCCCACACATAGTGATAATGCACCTGAATGTGCTTTGTTCTAGCATGATGGACTGGGTCATTTGCCAAGTGCATACTGCTCATGTTGTCACAATAAATGACAACTAGCCCTTGATGCATATCATATAGTAGCTTATGCAACCAAGCTACCTCACATGCAGCCATTAGTGCACCCCTGTACTTAGCCTCTGTGCTTGACAAGGCAATTGTAGGCTATTTCTTACTGCTCCAAGTGACTGTAGCACTCCCAAAAGAGAACATATATCCACTTGTAGATTGTCTATCAGAAACACTACTAGCCCAATCAGCATCAGTGTATCCATGCAACTGTATCGAAACCCCAGTCTCATAAAATAGTCCATATGGCAATGTGGACTTCACATACCTCAGTATACGTCTAGCCGCATCCAAATGTGGTTTCCTTGGAGCTTGCATAAAATGACTTAGCAAACCAATAGAATAGCTCAAATCTGGTCTGGTAATAGTCATATAAATCAAACTTCCTACTATGTATCTGTACATAGTAGGGTCTTCTAGAAGCTCACCTGCATCTGCACTCAACTTCACATTCTGCTCCAAAGGAACTGAAATAGGCTTACAGCCTGTCATCCCATATTTGGATGGCATGTCCAATCAATACTGCCTCTGCAAGAGCCATATCCCACTTGTGGATCTAATCACCTCAATGCCTAAGAAATAACGTAGCTCTCCAAAATACTTCATCTTAAACTTATGCTTCAATAGCATTTTCACATGAAGGATATCTTCATCACTATCACCTGTGATGATCAAATCATCAACATAAATGACAAGCAGCATAATGCCTTTCTTTGTTTTTCTCACATAAAGTGAGAAATCTGCCTTGGAAATGTGAAAGCCAATAGTGACAAATGCTATCCTATCTTGTCAGACCATGCTCTGGGTGCTTGCTTCAAGCCATACAAGGCTTTCTTCAACTTGCAAACAAAATTAGGATGAACAACATGAACATAACCTAGTGGCTGCTCCATATAGACCTCTTCTTGCAAATCACCATGCAAGAAAGCATTCTTTACATCCATGAGATGTAAAGACCATCCCTTTGATGCATCCATAGCAATGACTGCTCTTATGGTTGCCATCCTTGCAACCGGACCGAATGTTTCTTCATAATCAATGCCATATGTCTATGCATACCCCTTGACAACTAATCTTGCCTTGTATCTATCCACAGAACCATTTGCATTGTGCTTCACCTTATAAACCCACTTGTAGCCAATTGCATTCTTATCTTTAGGCAAAGGCACCAATTCCCATGTAGCATTTTCTTCCAAGGCATCCATTTCTTCATCCATGGCTTTCTCCCATTTTTCTTTTCCCATGGCTTGCTCAAAAGAAGTGGGTTTTGGTTCATGTATTACTTTGACCATATAGGCATAGTGAATGGCTGTAAATCCATCATATTTTGGCCTATCCACATGATACCTAGCTCTAGTAGACCTGCGCAAAATAGGCTTACTATCAAGTGCTCTCAAAACATCCCTTGTCTTTCTTACTTGAGGTGTAACAACAAAAGGAATACCCAACTCATCATCAAGGCTCTGTTTTGAGCCACTGGATTCACCATCCACATAAGAGTAACCTACATTCACATCAACCATGGGCTGATCTACTTTCTCTTTTCCTTTTCGTGATACTTGCATACCACTATCTGCATTGCTTTGAGGAGATCCTTCTAATCTCAATCTGCTTGTCCATGGCGAAGTATGTGAATCATTGCTAGAGGACACTATATGCCCACTAATATTTTGTGATTGCTGCTATGAATTTTGTGCAGCATTACCATTTTGTGCATCTACATCATCAATCACATTTACTAGTTTATACCAACTACTCATCTCATAAAAAACAACATCTCTGCTTACTGTAAACTTACAAGTAGAAGGGTTATAGCATCTATATCCTTTCTACTGCTGCAGAGAATAACCAATAAAGATGCACTTCTCAGCTTTTGGATCCAACTTGGATCTCAACTCATCTAGCACATGAACATAGGCAATGCAACCAAAAACTTTCAAATGAGAAATGAGCTTGGGATGGCACCAATCAAGTTGTGGATCCAACTTGCTTTTCCAACCTTCACTAATTTGATGCTGACGAAGGTTGGTAGGGAAGTTGCCCACACCATCCACCTTGAGTTTTCATACTCTTTTCATATCAGGATATTTTCTCCAAAATTCCTTGATGGGGTTACTGGGAAGTGGTATCTCATCGAAATCATACCCATCATTGGAACTTGGCATGGGAGTACAAATTGGATTATCCAGATCCTAATATTCAAAATCAAATACTGTGTCATTTTCTGCTGATGGAAGCACAAGTAGCAGCGGAGGTGATGACGGCGGGACAAGAAGAGAATCCGGGGACATGGGGGAGAAATATGGAAGAGTATTAGTTATGGAAGGGGGAGCAGAGGGGAGGGGGGGAAGAACTAGGCAAATGGTTTGAGCAACTTGGTAATCGTCGAGGGTAGGATTAGCAAGGGAAAGGAAGAAGCTAGGTGTGAGGGGTTTGTAAGTTTGTGATTGTTGGGTTAGTTGAAAATGGTGAGATGCATGAGCAAAGAGATGATGGAGGGAATAGATGTTTCAGGGAAGGTTAAGAGGGTGGTGGCAGCAAGGGTAAGTGAGGTTATGAGGTTGGCAAAGAGAGTTGTTAGATATGGGAAGTTGGATGTGAGATAGGCCCTATCATCTTCTGACACTTCTTTTTGCTGGTGCGATGGGATCATTAGTTACATGGGTGGGATGTAGGTTATGTCATACCTTGCAAATAATAGTGATGGCCTTTGTAGCAATGGCAACAAACCAGCAATAACCCTGAGGGATGGACCACCCATGAGGCATACATATGCAATAAAAGCATCCGTCTTTAGTGCTATAAGCCCGGCATGTGTAGACAAGCAGAAGATATTTTTCTCATCTTCGGACAAGTTTTGGCAAATTATGCGTAGAGTTTTGGTCTCTATGGAATGTTCCCATTTGTTGAATGAGCGAATATGATCCTGATTTGGAGTTGCTTCCATTGGATAAGCACACGGGCGTTGAGGTGATCTTCCACTTATAGAGCAACCACAAGCTCTTGGTACACCACCGTTGTGCATTGTAGTGGGGCTTCATTGGTGTTGTCTTCCATTGCCTCATTGTTGTGTGCTGCATTGATTGGAGTTCAAGCTTAAAGATGATTATTTTTTGGGAGTGCATCTCATTCATTTTTTCTTTGTATTTCTAGTAGA
Organism: Dipteris shenzhenensis; assembly: GCF_047967505.1. Classification (NCBI taxonomy): domain Eukaryota; kingdom Viridiplantae; phylum Streptophyta; class Polypodiopsida; order Gleicheniales; family Dipteridaceae; genus Dipteris; species Dipteris shenzhenensis. The sequence goes on along the minus strand of NC_141628.1, from coordinate 13,254,427 downwards.
TGGTTGTATATGCCTCCTTAAGCTTTTTCATTTGCAAGGTGACCTTCACTTGTTGAGGAATGTCTTCAGTGGTATTGGACCATTGGTCCAAGTCTTGTGCTTGTGAAGTGCTAGCTTATTTAGCGATGGCAAGTTGGTCCTTTAAGATTTTGCATTCTCTTGTAAGCTTGTCAATGCTGAAGGCACATAATGCCAAAGATTGTTTCATGTCTTTAAGCTTGTCTTTGCAATCATGGAGTAGTCGAGCTTGTGCCACTAACTCCATCTATTGAGCATGTGCGGAGGTCAAGGAGTTATAGTAGGTTTGTAGGATCGCCGTTGCTTGTACTACTGATGTCAGCTGTGTTTGACTTTGGTGGAGGTTGGAGGTCACATCCCTCACTACCTTCTCTTGATCTTGGAGAGCTTGGTTCATGCGCACTTCTTCTACCTCCTTCTCATCTATCTACACCCGAAGTGCCTTGACTTCTATGGCGATTGCCTGGAATTGGTCTTCGATTTCTATTGTAGTCTGTCTATCCAATTCTCTTGCATATTCCTCCTTGGCCAAGCTAGTGAATAGTTTGGACATTTGGATCATTTGGCTAGCTTGATGTTGGAGAATGAGAGACGATGATGAGGACTGGCAATACTGCTGATACAAGTGGTGCCCATGTAGCCATCCTAATGATTCTGTAGTATTTGTGGGAGATTGTTCCAATGGTATATTAGTCACTTGTGTACAATAGCCATACTGTTGATCTGGCACTAGCTCCCCTTGTGGCTCATCGACTAGCATGGCATCGATGGGCAGTTCTAGTGCTGATGTAGCCTCAAGCTCTGGTGCCGATCTTTCCTCAGGCTCTGGTTGTTGCTATTGTTGGAGATATATTGGTTGTAGTTGCACACTGAACTGCAGCATCTCGTGGGGCAATTCCTCAATTTTGACCTCCAGAATACGTATTTCTTCTGAGGCATCTACACTTGCCAATGTGATAGTAGGAGAATTTGGTGACGGCTCCCATGCTGGTGAGAAGGGAATGTCCAACTCCTCAATTGGTTTTGGTGACTAGGCAAAGTCATTTCTCATTCTTGTAGCTCTTTTTTGATGATTATAGCCAATAAGTGTGGAATTTTACATTTTTGGCCTGATGAACCATCTAGTTTTTTTGTGAAGAAGATGACTAAGTGCTGGATCCAGTCTTGCTTTAGCTTCCTACTCAGCAAAACAAATGTGCAGAGTGGAAGGGATCGATTCTTGCCGCACTTAACCCCTAGGATTGTGGATAGAAATTGTGCTGCTTCCCTAAGGCGATGGTTAAGGATGGTGAAAAGTAATATGTCGTCCCTATGGATCAGTGTGCCCTTGGTGAGGAGAGGCTGTACTTTGATATATTTTGCATTGGCAAGCCGTGTAGGGTATTTGGCACCTTGTCTTGGGAGTGAGAAAGCCCTTTGAATGACTATACTATCGAGGATACTGCTAAGTGGGCTCTGATCTATAGTGATGGTACTGTACTTGCCAACCTGTGCACTGCTAGAGTGGTAAGAATGGAGAAAGTCCCTAATGTATGTGGTCATTGTAGGACTGTCCTCCAAGGATTTTAGGCTCTCATGCAAACTTCCTAGACCCCTTTGCTCTAAATAAGATGTTGCTTCCTTGGAAAGAGCATAAGTCGATGTAGGTGGCCAAACAAGTTCCAGTGATCGGGCCCCGTCAATGGTTGTGTAGGCCAGTGGTGAGTGGGGTGGCATTTGTTCTTCTTGGTCATGCATTGAATCCTCCTTGGAGCTATCGCTCTGGACCACAAATGCCTATGGTTGCCATGGTTGAGTGGATGTAGATGGCTGCAAACTCTAGAGGGGGTCTTGTGGTTGAGGCGGTGGGCTCTTTCTGCGCATCCTCTTTAGTGGTGACATTTTTTTTGAACCTGCATCCATGTGCATGTGGTGTACCATTGATCATTAGATTAGTTGGCATGCAGGTATGACCTTTGTGTGTGTTTGTGAGAGATCTTATTTTTATACATGCTTTGAGAGTGGAATGAAAGTGTGTGGCATAATTATTCATGCAATCATCTATGTGTCTAAGCGAAAGCGTGTGAGTGCACGTGACCTATAGTAGCTAGGTAGGGACTAACTATATGCTTTTTTTGTTGCTGGGATTTCATAGGGTAGCTAGAACTCAGGCATCACTTCTGAGCCCTAGGTTAAAATCGATTGATCCTACCTATATGTGCAAAAACGTACATATGCAAGTGAGTGCTCATGATACAATCTAATCCTAACTAAGGAAGAATTGGGTTTATCGTGGTATAGTCAGGTCCTCCTATGCAAGGAATAAGGCTTTGCAAATGGAGTTAGCCCAAGTAGTTCATCAAACTCAAACGAGTAAAAGAAGGCATTCATGGATAGCAGCCAGAAGTCGTGTTGGAAAGCATTGGATCGCTAAACCAAATGTACTTTGACACGATTAAAATAAATATACCCCTATATATATGCAAATATCTTCATTTTCTCAGTACCACCAGTACTCTCTCATACTAGTACATTCCTTTCTACCATCACATTTCCCATAGCCCCACCATCACCGATATGGCAAGAACAAAGCAGACTGGAAGACAGGTTGATTCCAGAACAAAGCTCCCAATCCCTGCCAATGTATACAATGCAAGATCAAAGAGAGAAGAAAGAGGAGGCAAGAGGAGGAGGAGAGGACAGAAACCAATGAGCAAATAGATGATGATGAAGAAGATCATGGGGAGCAATCCAATCCTCAGAGTCTTAGCCCGAGGCACCTCAAGAGCTAGAAAGAAGACCAGAAGAATAGGAGCGCAAAAGACATAGATTAGAAGAATGGGCCAGAGGACAATCAGATGCCAGGGAAATGCGAATTCAATTAGCTCAACAACAAAGGGCACAAATGGGGAGCCAAAAATGACGACGCGCATGACACAATGCTACTCAAGACATTCCACATTCTAGACAGGGTGGAAAATCTTTGCCAGAATTGCATCACACAGCAAAAGGAAAAGGCAAAGCTCACAGTAGGCGAGGCAGAGTTGGATGTGGAGGTGGAGGAGCAGGTGGAGTCCCTAGAAGACACTGCAGAAAGCTTGGAAGGAAGGCACTTCAAGAGATAAGAAAGTATCAAAGTAGCATGAACCTTCTAATCTCAAGAGCTCCATTCACTCGATTGGTGAAAGAGATTATGCAATCCTATAGGGACGACTATCATATTCAATCAATCGCATTGGCTGCCATGGAGGCAGCAGAAGTGGCAATCATAACTCTTCTTAAGGACACAAACTTGTGTGCAATCCATGCCAAGAGGGTTACAATCATGGAAAAAGACATGCAACTGGCAAGTCGGATCAAAGAAGACCCATAACTTAGGCCATAGATCAAATTTTTTGTTGTATTCACTATGGACACCAATTTTGGTTGTCAAAAGCAATTTTGTGCAAAGAAGGTTGTAAATATTTTTTGTAATAGAATCCTTCGGAAACTATTTTTCTTGTAGATTTTCAACTTTGAGCTTTCATTTTTTAGTGGAATCTTATAGTGTATTATTTACTTCCATATCTGATGTATGTACATAATGCAATTGATTGTTGATGGCAAATAATCATGGTAGAATGTAATTAGTCCACTAGTATTTAATTAGTCAATAATCATGGTAGAATGTGATTAGACACTAGTATGAGATGGGGGATGCATCCCCCCAAAAACAAAAACAAAAAAAAGCCCCTGAGGGTGTGATGGGTGTATTTGTTTCTTGTGTGTGTGATGGGTGTGTGTATAAGTGATGGGGGATGCATCCACAAAAAAAACAAACAAAAAAGTCCCCCAAGAGGCCCTTGTGCATGCAGGCACGGCTTTGGGCCAGACGGGGACCCCATCTGTCCCAAAGTCGCATGCATCCCCCATCACTTACACACACACCCATCACACACACAAGAAATACATTTAAAAAAACAAAAAAAAGTACCTATACCAAGAAATACAAAAAAAAACAAAAAAATATCCCTTGAGAGGCCTAGGTGTGTGCAGGCATGACTTTGGGCCAGACAGGATCCCCGTCTGGCCCAAAGTCGTGCCTACATGCACCTGGGCTTCTTAGGGGCTTTTTTGTGTATTTATTGGTATAGGCACTTTTTTTTTAAAAAAATGTATTTCTTGTGTGTGTGATGGGTGTGTGTGTAAGTGATGGGGGATGCATCCCCCAATTTAAAAAAAACAAAAAATAGCCCCTGAGAGGCCCACAGGCGCGACTTTGGGCCAAACAGGGTCCTCGTCTGGCCCAAAGTCACACTTGCATGCACCTAGGCCTCTCAAGGGCTATTTTTGGTTTTTCTTTGTTTTTTTAAATGTATTTCTTGTGTGTGTGATGGGTGTGTGTGCAAGTGATGGGGGATGCATCCCCCAATTTAAAAATGCATCCCCCATCACTTGCACACACACCCATCACACACACAAGAAATACATTTAAAAAAACAAAAAAAAGTGCCTATACTAGGGCTCTCCGAAATGGAAAATGGTATAAGATTACCTCCATTTGGTGATGAACTCATTTGGATTGCCACTACTACTGCATCTTATTTTTCAATCTTGAGAAGTGGGCCCCACACTTAGAAAGGTAGGGGCCCAGGGCCCCACACTTGGAAAGGTAGGGGCCCACTCCCTTATTTTTTCAGGTGTGTAGACCCGAGTTAGGGCAGGTACACACACACACACACACACACACACCCCTATTCCCTTGTTAGATTCTCTCATGATGTTGCTATGGAAATGATTGTCTAAGATACCTCTTTCTCTTACTCCATCATCATTAACCTTGGCTTTTTCTTCTTAAGTACAATAACATGCCTCTCCATAAGGTTGACTCTAAAGGTTGGTTATATTTCTGTTTCCCCCATCCCCTTTGGCACCTCACAACTAATGTGATAAGGACATAAATTGCCCTTAAGATTGGATATCTCCTAACCTTGGATTTTCGGTTATCATTTGGCAAGCCTTGTCCATTGGCACCAATTTACCATATGTCCTTATGTTATATTTCCCTTACAGTAGGGGGAATTTTCAATCCACTATTAGCTACATCTAATAATGGATGCTAGCACCCTCCCCTAGGTGTTGACTTTAGTTGTTAAGATGGTATTTAAGACGTCATTTTCATCCTTGGGGTCATTTTACCACTAGGTCCACTAAAGGGACTATGGTAAGATAATTGTTACTTCGAAATTAATACGTTTCATGCTTACAAGGACCCTATGTTGAACAAAGGGCCTCACATTTCTTTTGGACCACTCACTTAATTATACCCTTAGGAGTACATATCCTAGTTGTGGCACTCATGTGGAAATTGGATGTAATAGCCAAGCGTGGATTCCATTATCTATCGCGCAAGGACACCGGCCACCTTACATCTCTCACAAGCATGCAATGCCTATACCTCCTTGTCGTGTGAGCTCAGATCTCTGGGGCTTCTCTCTATCTTCTCCTCCCCCACATTTTTCCACTTTCCTCCACCTAGATCCTGTATTCTTTCCTTTCCTCTCCCCATTTTCCTCTTGAGTCTCCTTTATTGAGCTCGACCCTGCAAGCATTCTTGGGTTCCTCTCATCTTGTGCCTTAACTAAGGCTATGCTACCAGCCACTCTTCTTCTCACAACCAACGGTGATGCTTCCATTTGATGCTAACCTAGCTTACATTAGCATTCATGCCGCTCGGGTGGTAGCCTTTTCCTTCTCAGACAATTGGGCGATGCCACTCATCAAGAAAAGATGGAATTTACAGCACTTATGAAAGATAGGGCAACCCCTGAGATTTTGCTTCAAATCCTGAATTATTGCTTGCAGGGAGATGCAAAAGCATGGTTGTAGACTCAAGTTTCTCCCTACAGGACTGCTCATCCTCAGCATCAAAATTTGGAGTATACAGTAGTGAGAGCAGCTTTCCTTGCACGGTTTGCACAAGCGAAGAGCCCTAATGAAGTTTGTAAAGAGCTGTGCAAAGTGAGGCAGGAGGAAGAGTAGGATGTGATACAATATCTAATCCAGTTTGGGAGATTATGGAGTTTATGGTGTGAAGCTCTTGTTCCAGAGGTACCACCTCAAATGATCAAGTGGGATCGTTTCATAGCTAGGGCTTAAAGCCTACACTCAGATTGAGAGTGGAGCAGAAGAATTTGGATAGTTTTGAAGATGCTATCAGAGTGGCCAGGGAGAAAGAATGGAAGGTCCAGAGACTGAGGCAGCTTGGCATGCAAGAAAAGCCTAATAATTTGATTGGAAGTCCAGAAGTAATAAAGGCTTATGCAGAGAGAGAGCTGGTGTCTGTTCCTATGTAGGATGACTCCCTAAAGAAGGACTTGCATGATGCTATAGAGCTTATGAAGTCACTCAAACTGAACTAGATGGAGACTATAGGAAGAGGAAGAGGCTAAGGCATGCAAAATAACAGGAGAGATGTACATGTTGGAAGTGAAGGAAATTCAACTGGAATAGGTAGAAGACAGGGATATATGAGTAATGTGAAGTGTTGGAACTGTGGAGAGTGGGGACATATCAGCCCACACTATGATAAACCAGCAAGAATAGGTGGAGAAGTTTATCCTGTAATGCAAAAGACAAATGATAGGTCACGAGACTTCAATGTGGAGGTGAAGGACTTGAATCAGCCCTCTACCAGTGGAGTCAAATGGGAAGACAAAGGGAAAGGGAAGGCAGTCAGCCTAATTAGGGTGGAGACTATTCTCGAGATCATGCCAGTGGCAAAGAGAACAAGGAGTGCAATAGGAGAAAATGGACCTTCTAAGAAAAAAGGGAAGCATGTGGAGTTTGATCTTAGCCCTCAGTCTCCTAAAAAGAAGAGTCGGAGGCCCAGGAAACATTATAAAACTTCAAATTTGTATATTGGTCAAGGACAGGAGGAATACACTCTGATGAATGATTTAAAAGGAAGGACAGCCAATATAACTTTTGCACAATTACTTGATTTGTGCCCGAAGCTCAAGAGAGAATGGAAGAAGTTGGTCAATCCCAAGAAAAGTAATGAGCAGGAGCCTACAAGAGGAGAAATGGAGATGATGTCTGTAGAAGATCTTCCAGATTTATGCCCTACAGTGGATGCATGGTGTGGAGGTATGAGTGTTGGAGAGGCATATGTTGATGGTAGTGCAAAAATAAGTGTCATGACTCAGGCATGTATGGAGAAGTTGGGGATAAAATTGAATGCACATTCAGATTTTAGGCTCCGATTTGCAAACCATGCGAAGGTGAAGTGTCTGGGTATATGCACGGGAGTAGTAGTGGATGCTTTTGGAGTATCCTATTGCATTAATTCCCACATTATGCCTACTGGTTTAGGAGCATACCCACTAATTTTGGCAGGCCTTGGCTCAGACAGGTAGGAGCAATACAAAACTGGAAGATGGGTACAATTACAGTGCATAATAAGAAGGGAAAGGCCAAGAAATTTGATATGTGTAGCAGACGGGAAATAGAAGAAGAACCAGAAGAAACAAGCATGGAAGAGGAGTCAGACATTGAGACTGAAGAAGAAAGTACTACATCTGAGGAGGAGAGGCGAGTATCATTTCTGTTGAAGGAATCTGATGCATATGAGTTGTAGGCAGCAGAGATACAAGAAGCTAAGGAGAAGAGTAAGCTTGAAGATATGGATAACTTGATGCAACCCCCACCTTCCCAAACAAAGAGAGAAGAGGTATTGTTGTCCATGTTGAATTCCATTTTCTGGAAGAAGTGGAGAAGGAGGAGTATATGAAAGTCATTTATCAGTATCCAAAGCTATTTATTACCTCACATGAAGAGATTAGGGGTTTCAGATGTGAGCCAATGCACATTGAGTTAAAAGAAGGTAGCAAGCCTATTTTTCAGAAATTGAGGAGGACACACAGAGATCTTTTGCCTGTGCTAAGAGAGGAGTTAAATAAGTTGCTCAAGGCTGGGTTGATATATCCAGTGGAGCATTCAGATTAGGGCAGTCCAGTGGTAATCATTCCTAAGCACACATGAGGATGGAGAGTATGCATTGATTACAAACCTCTCAATGCACAAGGTAATAAAAAGCAATCATTATCCTCTTCCTTTTATTGATGATATATTGGATAGAGTGGTAGGATATGAGAAATACAGTGTGTGTGATGGATATTCTAGATACTTCTAGATTTCAATTGCAGAGGAAGATCAGATCAAAACTACATTCATCACACCCTAGGGTTGCTTTTGTTATAGAGTAGTGCCCTTTGGATTAAAGAATACACCAGCATGGTATTAGGAGAATACTTATGAAGTGTTAGCCGAGTGTTAGCCCCTTTCATTGATAAATTTGTGAGAACATTTTTGGATGATATATGTGTGTACAGTTCCAAAAGAGTGTGAAGATAGTGGGAGAGAGGGAAGGAGTCTCACTTGAGGCTTTCTCACAAGCACAATGGGGGAATACACACAGAGGTGGAGGCTGAAAATAGTTTTCCTCTTCTTAGTTGTGAAAGCCAAAAGAACTCTAGTACAAAGAAAATAGAAGAGCCCTATATGTGGGTCTCAAACCAAACTCAACTAACTAAGGTGGCATACTAACTAAGCCACAAACTAGAATAGATAAGGATAGCTGTCGTGGGCGGTGTACCAACCACATCTCCAGCTAACAAGTCGCTGGCATAAATGCTCAACAGTCACCCTGGCATATCGTGAGTGGAGCTCGATATCTCAACACTCCCCCTCGAGCTCAATCCCAATTCCTGCACACCAAGTAGGTCTCTGAACTTGTGTAGCTTCTTTGCGCCCAATGCTTTTGTAAAGATGTCAGCTACCTGATCCTCTGTGCTGACATAAACTAGATCAATAAGACCTAGTAACACTTTCTCCCGCACATAGTGATAATGCACCTCAATGTGCTTTGTTCTAGCATGAAAGACTGGGTTCTTTGCCAAGTGTATACTGCTCATGTTGTCACAATAAATGACAACTGGCCCATTTGTAGACTGATGCATATCATAGAGTAGCTTATGCAACCAAGCTACCTCATATGCAGCCATTGCTGCACCCCTATACTCAGCCTCTGTGCTCGACAAGGCAACTGTAGGCTGTTTCTTGCTGCTCCAAGTGACTACAGCACTCCCAAAAGAGAACACATATCCACTGGTAGATCATCTATCAGAAATACTACCAGCCCAATCAGCATCAGTGTATCCATGCAACTATATTTGAACCCCAGCCTCATAAAATAGTCCATACTACAATGTGGACTTCACATACCTGAGTATGCGTCTAGCCGCATCCAAATGTGGTTTCCTTGGAGCCTGCATAAATTGACTTACCAATCCAACAGCATAGCTTAGATCTGCCTGGTAATGGTCATATAAATCAAACTTCCTACTATGCGTGTGTACATAGTAGGGTCTTCCAAAAGCTCACATGCATCTGTGCTAAGCTTCACATTCTGCTCCAAAGGAACTGAAATAGGCTTACAGCCTATCATCCCATATTTGGACAGCATGTCCAATCCATACTGCCTCTGCAAGAGCTGTATCCTACTTGGTGATCTAATCACCTCAATGCCCAAGAAATAATGCAGCTCTCCCAAATCCTTCATCTTAAACTTCTGCTTCAATAGCATTTTCACATGAAGGATGTCGTCATCACTATCACCTGTGATGATCAAATCATCAACATAAATGACAAGCAGCATAATACCCTTCTCTGTTTTTCTCACATAGAGTGAGAAATCTGCCTTGGAAATCTGAAAACCAATAGTGACAAGATACTGTCCTATCTTGTCAGACCATGCTCTAGGTGCTTGCTTCAAGCCATACAAGGCTTTCTTCAACCTGCAAACAAACTCAGGATGAATAGCATGAACATAACCTGCTGGCTGCTCCATAAAGACCTCTTCTTGCAAATCACCATTCAAGAAGGCCTTCTTTACATCCATCTGATGTAAAGACCATCCCTTTGATGCGGCCATAGCAATGGCTGCTCTTACGGTTGCCATCCTTGCAACCGGGCTGAAAGTTTCTTCATAATCAATGCCATATGTCTGTGCATACCCCTTGACAACTAATCCTTCCTTGTATCTATTCACAGAACCATCTGCATTGTGCTTGATCTTATAAACCCACTTACAGCTAATTGCATTCTTGTCTTTAGGCAAAGGCACCAATTCCCATGTAGCATTTGCATCCAAGGCATCCATTTCTTCATCCATGGCTTTCTCCCATTTTTCATTTCCCATGGCTTGCTCAAAAGAAGTGGGTTCTGGTTCCTGTATCACTTTGACCATATAGGCATAGTGAATGGCTGTAAATCCATCATATTTCATCCTATCCACAGGATACCTAACCCTGGTAGACCTATGCAAAATAGGCTCACTTCCAGGTGCTCTCAAAACATCCCTGGTCTTCCTTACTCTAGGTGTAACAATAGAAGGAATACCCAACTCATCATCAATGCTCTGTTCTGAGCCACTGGATTCACTATCCACATAAGAGTGACCTGCATTCACATCAAACATGGGCTGATCTACCTTCTCTTTTCCTTTTCGTGATACCTGCATACCACTCTCTGCATTGCTTTGAGGAGATTCTCCTGATCTCAATCTGCCTGTCCATGGCGAAGTATGTGAACCACTGCTAGAGGACACTCCAGGTCCACTAATATTTTGTGATTGCTGCTGTGAATTCTGTGCAGCATTACCGTTTTGTGCATCTACATCAATCATTTCATTTACTAGTTTATACCAGCTGCTCATCTCATCAAAAACAACATCTCTGCTCACTGTGAACTTTCATGTAGAAGGGTTATAACATCTATACCCTTTCTGCTATAGAGAATAACCAATAAAGACGGACTTCTTAGCTTTTGGATCCAACTTGGACCTCAACTCAACATGGACATAGGCAATGCAACCAAAAATTTTCAAATGAGAAATATCTGGTTTCCTACCGGTATACATCTCCTCTGGCAGAAACCAGGTTCTTGGTGATGTTCGGGACATGAAATACATCGGACAGGTATTTCTTTTTCCCATCCTGCATAGACAAAGGAATTTTACCAATCTGCACAATAGGATGTACAGTATCATCACCAGTCTCCACAAATCCTAGCTTTTCCATTTTCCTTGCATCTTGCATCCATTCTGCATGACCTGTCATGTGGTTTGACGCACCTGAGTCAACATACCACACATCATTTCGTTCTTCTGTACTTGTCACAGAATTGGTCATATGCTGCACCATAAATAGATGCTCATTTCTGTCATCACCCTGCCTACTAGAAGATGCATAATTGCCTTGCTGCAATTTTCCATTCATAATGTCATTCTGCTTTTTATAGCAGTCCTTAGCCATATGACCCATTTTGCCACAATAGTAGCATTCAACATTGCTGTTTGCATTTTGGCCTCTTTGCCATCCACCACGGCCTCTTTGGCTCCCCTTGCCTCTAGAGTTACCACGTCCTCCTGCATAGGACTGGTTTTCTTGAGTTTGCTGCATAATCTGATTTCTACCATGGCCTGCAGATCGGCCTCCTCTACCTCTGCCTCTACCTCTGCCAGCATTTGAGTAGAAGACAATTTCTTTTGAAGTTCCTGCTGAAGAAGATGCACCCCCATTTCTCTCCTCTTCAGAACTTAGAAGAGCAAACAACTCTTCAAAATCAGGAAATTTTTCACGAACGGCAATGGATGTCCGGAACTGTGCATAATCCTTTCCTAGACCATTCAAGGTCACAGAAACTAGATCATCATCTTCCACTGGCGACCCAATGGAAGCAAGTGCATCTGCAATTTTCTTCACCTTCATGTGGTAGTCATTTATGCTCCAATTTTCTCTCTGCACATTGTGCAACTCCTGTTTGAGCTGCATTTTCCTAGCTTGCGTATTTGTGCTGTACATTTTTGCCGAAGTATCCCATGCCTCCTTTGGCATACTTGCGTCTTGAATATGCACAATCATGGAGTCCGAAATACTGATAGACAGCCAGTACATAACTTTCCTGGCTCTCTCATGCCATCCTTTGAATGCCTGCATTTCCTGTTGATTGGGAACATTAGGAAGAACAGGTTCTTCTTCATTTCCTGTAATGAACTCCCAATAGCCTTTTCCCATCAAGAAATTCGTCATTCTAAACTTCCATGCCTGGAAGTTGTTCTTGTCAAGCTTTTCAGTGACAATCTGTGAAAGAGAATCAGATGCCATTACTGAACACTGTAAAATATTCTGTCACTGCAAAAAACACAGCTTTTGCCTCACACGGGCAGATCTGCAAAATTGATGAAAGTGGTATTTCACCACACAGTCACTTCCTAGTGATGATTTTGCATCAACAGGCAACAAGCATGAATCTACAACTCCCAATGTCTCTGTGCACATGCATACGATGCAATTTTTGCGGCAACTTTTCACCGACCTGCAAAACAGTGGTCGCACAGCAAAAACAGGGCCTTTTTCTGAGTGCATGCGGAGAACTTCCGCCTCCAAAACGGGCCCCGAAATGACCTTGAATCAGAAAAATAAACGCAGCGTATAATGCCCTCTCGCCACACCGCGAAGGGCGCCTCAATCTGAGACAGTGCACTCTTGCACTTCCGGCTGTGCTACCTATAGAGATTTGCTCCCTTTTCAAAAGAATTGTCCAAAATTCTCACAAAGGAAAAATGCTTTAAAAGCCAAATCTGAAGTGTGTGAAAGCTCCAGATTTCTCTCAGACCTGTTATGTGAACCCTTCATTTGGACCTGATACTATGGGAGCTATCTTATTGTAGAAAGGGAAGGAGTCCCGTTATATGAGGCCTGTGTATTATGCTAGCAGAGTGAAGACAGAAGCAAAAAGGAGATATACAGAGGCAGAGATAATTATGTCAAGCTTGGTGTATGCTTGCAGGAAATTTAGGGCATATCTTATCTCAAAACCATTTGTGGTTTTGACTTGCTACTCTTTATTGCCTTAGCTAGTCAATACTTCAACACTTTCTCGAAGCATGATGAAGTGGTTGGTTGAGCTACAAGAATATACTTTCTCATTTTTGGTGCAGAGCACTTCCAGAGCCACACTGGTAGAATTGTTAACATACAAAGAGGGTCCCATTTTGGTGAAGGAAGTGGAGAAGAAGATAGATAAAGAGGAGCATGCTATCATTTCAGGAGCATCTATCTTGCATTTTGATGGCTCATACAGGAAGAGTTTACATCAAGCTAATGGAGGCTATGCGATAACTGATTCATAGAGCAAGCTGATTCAGAAGGAGGGAGTTCAGCCGAAAGCAATAATGAGGTAGAGTATGCAGCATTATATGAGGGGTTACTAATTGCACTTAAGCTGAAAATTCAGAAGATAATGATCAAGGGAGATTCTCTACTTGTTGTAAAGCAAATCCTGGGAAGTTGGCAAGCAAGAAACCTGAGGTTGAGAGGGTATCTAGCTAAGGTAAAAAGGCTGCTTCAACAATTTACAGCATGGAATATCCAGCATGTGTGAAGGGAGGATAATCAAATGGCACATGAAAGGGGAGGAGTCCTGTTATATGAGGCCTATGTATTATGCTAGCAGAGTGAAGACAGAAGCAAAAAGGAGATATACAGAGGCAGAGATAATTATGTCAAGCTTGGTGTATGCTTGCAGGAAATTTAGGGCATATCTTATCTCAAAACCATTTGTGGTTTTGACTTGCTACTCTTTATTGCCTTAGCTGGTCAATACTTCAACACTTTCTCAAAGCATGATGAAGTGGTTGGTTGAGCTACAAGAATATACTTTCTCATTTTTGGTGGAGAGCACTTCCAAAGCCACACTGGCAGAATTGTTAACATACAAAGAGGGTCCCATTTTGGTGAAGGAAGTGGAGAAGAAGATAGATAAAGAGGAGCATGCTATCATTCCAGGAGCATCTATCTTGCATTTTGATGGCTCATACAGGAAGCTAATGGAGGCTATGTGATAACTGATTTATAGAGCAAGCTGATTCAGAAGGAGGGAGTTCAGCCGAAAGCAATAATGAGGTAGAGTATGCAGCATTATATCAGGGGTTACTGATTGCACTTAAGCTGAAAATTCAGAAGATAATGATCAAGGGAGATTCTCTACTTGTTGTAAAGCAAATCCTGGGAAGTTGGAAAGCAAGAAACCTGAGGTTGAGAGGGTATCTAGCTAAGGTAAAAAGGCTGCTTCAACAATTTACAGCATGAAATATCCAACATGTGTGAAGGGAGGATAATCAAATGGCACATGAATTGGCTCAGGAGATGAGTGATCAAGATCTAGTGATAGCAAGGCTTGAAGATCCACTGTACAGAGGGAGAGAATTCCTGGCTCAGATAGTGGATTTCTTACTTACTGGACATCTACCTCAGGAGCTTAAGAAGAGTTAGAAATATCACTTCATATAGAAGAGCAAATAGTATATGATGATTGATGATGAACTTTACATGAGAGGGGCTGATCAGATTTTGAGGAGAGTGCCCTGGAGAGAAGATATATATCATATACTGTCATCTAGTCATGAAGGAGCTTGTGGAGGACACTATGCTTTTAAAATTACATTGCAAAAAATACTTCTGGAGGGTTATGTGTGGCCTTCAATATAGAAGGATGTGCAGCACTAGTGTAGATCCTGCCATGAATGTCAGAGAATGGGAAAAAGAATTCTTAAAATGGAGCCAAGGAATATCATGCTGGTTTATGATATTTTTGAAAGATGGGGAATAGATGCAGTTGGTCCTCTACCTAGAACTGCCATAGGGAAATGTTATATGTTGATTGCAGAGTGGAGTACTTATCAAAATGGGCAGAGGTGAAGGCAATAAAAAGAGTGTACAATAAAGGGGTTGCTGATTTCATATATGAACACATATGCTATAGATTTGGAATTCCCTTGGAGTTACTCTCAGATAGTGCACCTGGATTCAGAGGAGAAGTGACGGATTACTTGTGCAATAAGCTGAATATAAATCATAAGTACATCACCCCATACTACCCTCAGTGCAATGGGTTGAATGAGAATTTTAATGGAAATTTTAAGTTGATGATGACTAAGATGATGATGGGAAGCCACACCAAAAACTGGGATTTAGAGATGAATCAAGTATTCTGCGCATACAGGTAGTGATGAAGCATAGCACTCAATTCTCTCCATTTCATTTGGTATATGGGAAAGAAGCAATACTACCACTGGATGTGGCGATATCAGCTTTGAAATTTTTGGTTGAAGAAGGATATGAGCCTATAGACAGTTACAAGGAGAGATTACTAGCACTGCAGGTGATGCAGTTAGATAGGGATTTGGCAAGTTTTGAGCATTATGCCAGAGTACAAATGCGGAGGCAAGAATTGGAAAGTGCAATAATCAAGAAAAAAGAAATAGAAGACAGAGACTTAGTTCTTAGATACAATAGCAAACTGGATAGCACTTTTCATACTGCTTTTCAGACCAAGTGGGAAGGTCCATATAGAGTGGAGAAGAAATTTGAAAATGGAACTTATCAATTGATTGATCTAGATGGTAAAAAACATAAAAAAAGAGTCAATGGTGTTCAGTTGAAGAAGTACTTTGCACGGTTGATGGTAGCATTGAAAGAGGAGGATCATGAAGATAATGAGTTGTGGCAAGACAGGTGGAAGTCAATGCAGAGTGAAGAAGTATAGCTATGTATATAGCTAGTAGGTGGTGGCTTCAAGCTATGGACACTCTCATAAAGTATCTACACTGATGTAGATATTTTACTTGAGAAGGTAGATACTTCTACAGGGACTTCTGGGAGATGATGAAAAGTAGTGTGGTTGCAACAGACACTCCAGAGAAATTGGTGTGGGATGACATGCTTTTCATTGCCGTCTTGTGTCCTGTGTTTATAATGTCATGAGTGTTTTTTCCTTTTGTCTTGAGTCATGTGAACTTCCCATGAGTTGAGATGGTTTGGTGTAAAGAGATTAGTAGAGGCATGCAAGTGATTGAATGCCTATTTAGAACCATGTGTGCATTAAGCCTAAGGTTTGGAAAATAAGCATTTAAAGCTTGGTGTATGAATTGGGAGAAAATCCTTGGGGGTGGTAAAAAAGGAAGCATGAGGTGGCTAATAGAAGTGACGTGGCTTGTATTAAGAAAAGCATGCATGCATGCTACGTAAGGAAGGAAAAAAGAGACTTCTGGTGGACGAGCTGGCAAGTATGCGTGATGACAGCAACGAAGAAAAAAGGAGCTTCTCGTCGTGGAGCGGAGGGCGCATACGGGATCTAGAGGAGGTGGGACAATACGTTACGGGGTGGTGAGGGTAGACAAAGTGGAAGGCTTGGAAGGTGGAGAGGAGAACGGAGAGCAGGGGAGGTCAATTGTGGCTCTGTGGAAAGCTTGGTTGGAGAGGTTTGTGTGCGAGAAGGAGCGCCATCAGGAGGAGAAGGGAGGACGTAGTTGAGAGGAGCGATGGTTCAGCTAGGGAGGTGGACAATGGCCGGTATGGAGAGCTTCTGGTCGGTGGTGATGGCAACTCTACTCTGCAGGTTTGGAGGTTTGTGGGTGGCGTAGGTGAGGAGATGGGCTGGCTATGCATCGAGTGAGCACACGATTGCTCAGAGACTAAAGGCAGAGAGTCGTTTGGCTAAGCGGGTGTTTTATGAGCAGAAGAAGCCCCGGGTGCTGTCAGTGATCACGTGCATGAAGAGTTGTTGCTTCTGTAGAAGGTTCAGAACTTGGCCGTGGGATATCAAGTGCTAGGGCTCTTGCTGAAGGTGCCGGATGGAGGATACGGGATAGACGACTATGTAGGGAGATCGAGGATTGTGCACAAAGAGAAGACACCGGTGAGCTTCTGAGGGCGGAAGGAATAATGTGCATATTCAGGAGCAAGGAGCTATCGCAGAAGCTCTGTGAGCAGTTGAGGACGATTAAGAGGTGAGGAGTAGACTGTGGAGCTTGGGCGTCAGAGCAAGATAAGCTGCAGTAGGACTTTGATCATGAGCTGAGTTACCAGTCGTTACTATTGATAAAGGCTTAGGGGATTTGGTCGAGGATGCTTGCTAGGAGATCGCGACTGCAGCGCTGGGGGTCGTGGATCCGAAAGAAAGGAGTCTAGAAGGGACGCCATTGGAAGGGAAGCTGATCGTGGGTGGTGGGCTGGAGACTTTTGGTAAGGGAGCGCTGTGAGGAGGAGAATTGTGATCGGAGGTCTCTGATGGTATGCCTTGGTGCAGAAGGTATCTTAGGTGCTCGGGGATGAAGACACAGAGGAGCAGGTGGCGCTTACAGAGGTCTTGATTTCTAAGTATCGAGCTGGGCTCATCTCAGGTCTAAGGAAATAAATGGGAGCTTGTGGATGGTAAATACTCGTCAGAGAGACTATAGTGGTGTATAACTCCATGCATGGCTTGTAAAGATGTAATGTATCCTTGGTTGGGTGCTTCTTGAAAACCCGACTCTGTGTCTTGACAGGGATTGCAGAAGATGAGGAGACAGGTAGTAGCACTATTTGGAAAGCTTGAAGAGTGAAAAAGAAGCTAGAGGAGCTGAATTTGCACTTATAGAAGTTGTGGGTAGCAAGATCTGGAAGTTGCAGTCATTTTCCAACCTGAAAGTCTTCCAGGTCAGGGAAAGACTAAAAAGACAGATAATCTTAGTGTAACTAGAAAGATGTTTTTGGTGTTTGAAATGAACCCACAGGTGGAGGCTATTATGGTATCTCAACATATGCAATATGAAGTAATATACAATGAAGTCATAGAGGAGCATTGGACTCTTATTCTTCAGATAACATATGAGATAGCTGCAGGATTGGAGTTTCCCAGGAGCCAGTGGCCGAGAGATCTATTTTATGAGATACATATGATACCAGAATATGTTTTCTTTTGAGACTAGAGTGTATAGTGTCATTTGAGTGTGGGTCTGATTCTGTAGATACTTTTGTGGAAGGAGATAAAGTGATACCAAAAGATGATATTTCTGGAGGAAATGAAAAAAATAAAAATGTACTTTTGTTTAGAGGTAGAATCACAATATGATGTAGTGTGGTTCAACTGTGGAACTTTCAGTTTGAAGAAATCCTCAACTTTGAAGCACAACGTGTGTGGCATCTACTGTTGTATATAAATGATGAAGAGTGGCAGGGTGTTGTGTTACCAGCAATGGAAGACCTCCCAGAAGAAATTCTATGGATGAGTTTTTGTACAGATCCTGAGTTTGATGAGTGGATATAAATACTAAAAAATAGAAAATTGTGTATTCATGTACTTGATATTGGGAATTGAGTCTTTCTGTGTAGAGCATTGAATTTGGCAAAGATGTACATGTAGAAATCTTATACTCTGAGTGGATGAATCTGTCATTGCGACCAACAGGACTTCTTTGGGATGATGTGTTATGCTTGAAGCTTGTCTGGGAATAAGATTTCCAGGGCTGAGGGAGTCCATCCATGTTGTCTGGTGTTTGGGGTAGGGGTAAGTATATGAAAGAGGTTGTAGTAGTTATAAAGGCAGTATAGTGCTCTATCTTTTTTGCAATCAACGTCCTGAAAATTGAGATAACATCAGTAATCTTCTCAATGCCAAACTAAGAACATAAATTCATTCATATTGATAAAATATCATGAACTTACAATGTGGGCGGCATCTTGTTCATCCGAGTTATATCGATGGAGCTTTTGCTCTCATCAATTGCTGGAGGTGGTGCCGATGACGAGGCCTTTGCAGTATTCTCAAGTCTCTGGTGTTTCTGCGCCCTCTCTGCCTCCAATCTTTCTTAGACCTCCCGCAACTCCATCTTTGTAACTGCTGCATTAGTAGAGTCTTGCATTTCCTCCCACACAGTTAAGATCAAATGCTCCAAAGTGTTTGCAAGTGCCAAATCTGTGCACCTATCCAACCCCTCTTCTAGGTTACCTAAGTTACTACTACTCTCCCAAGCGGAGAGTGCCCCTAGTACTTCATCTTCTCTCAATTTTTTAATATATTGAATGTCAATCAATAATAAATATTCTCTGTTTTCAATCAAAATATACAGAAGGGTTTGCATTAAAACCTCTCTGTCATACCTTCTTTCCCCTCTTTTTGCTCTCCTTCCTCCTCTTCCTCTTCTAGCTGTCCTGTGGGGGATGATGTCCTACCTGCTTCGGGAACCACAACCACCTATGTCGTCTGCTCTATTTCTGCTGTGTGCTTTCCCTTGTCCAAAGTTGCACTAGACCAATCTAGAGCAATGGTGGCTTCTGCAACCACATCAGGATTCTCCTCAATGTCCACATCTTGCCCCGCTGCTGCTAGAAGAAGAGTTGGCTCTACATTGATGAATGGAGGTGCATTTGTGTCCTCCATTTCCAAAAGAATTACACAATAGGCTATTTCCAGGGATACAAACGAGTTCCTATAGGACCCACTTGTAGATCCAACTCTTCATCCTTGGAAATCCTTTTATGTCTAGTCGGATCCGGTAAGGCTTGATTTTCTCTCTCATGTAATCTACCACATCTCTAAAGAGATCTAGATGCTTGTGGACTGTGCTGATGACATCTATCTGACGATCAAAAATGTCATACAAATTTGCCTCTCTACTCGAATGACGAGTAGAAGCGACGAAGTCATGGTATGCCTCGCGGGGTGTGGCCATTCGAGGTTTGTGGAAGATGGCAAGAGCAGGCTATCTAGGAGGTGAGGACAATAAAGGCTCTGTTATGCCTAATGGCCCTTTATATAGTTGACTTCAGTCTCTTTAAATACCTTAAAAGTCTGACTACAATTTAGGTAATAAAATATTGGACAATGTAAGATATTGGCCTAAATAATTTGCCATCATATTCCACTCCGGTCTCCCCTACTACCGAAAATAATGGATTTTTTTTTGGAATTTAGGGGGCCCTATGTTAGTACAAATGACGTCACACTTAACAAAAACTATTACATTTAGTCAAAAACTATTACAACACAGTTTCAAAACTTTTACATTTATTCAAGTGCTATTACAACACACTTCAAAAACTATATCATATTTTCAAAACTATTACAACACACATAAAAAACTATTAATTTTATAAAGTATACTCATTGCAAATGACATCACACTTCAAAAACTATTACATCTCGGGATGGTCAGTCATCATATGTAACCCTATCACGTGAGTTCAAAATGCGACCCACACAAGGTTGAATTGATAGATTTGGCCTAGGGTAAGGGGAGTGCTTCACCATTGTAGAAAGAATGGGAGAAAGCAAAGATAAAGAGGTTGGGAGGAGGAAGAGGTTGAGAGGAGAAACAGGTTGGAAAGAGGCTAAGAGGGGGCTGAGAGGCGGTAGAGAGGAGAAAGAGGCTCAGAGAAAGGTGGGCAGTCAATGGGGATAGTTTAAGGAGACTCCTGGAAGGAGTTTGGGGTGCTAGGGACACTTTTGGAAATTTTTAATTTTTGGAAGGGAAAAAAAAGTGGCAGATTTGGGGGCCTACCTGTGAAGAGAGTGGGAGAGCAGGAAGGAGTCTCACTTGCAGCTTTCTCACATACACAATGGGGGAATATACACAAAGGTGGAGGCTGAAAATAGTTTCCTCTTCTTAGTTGTGAAAGCCAAAAGAACTCTAAGTACAAAAGAATAGGTGAACCCTATATGTGGATCTCAAAACAAACTCAGCTAACTAAGGTGGCATACTAACTCAGCCACTAACTAGAGTACATAAAGATAGCTGTCATCCAGCTATTATCCATGGGCGGTGTACCAACCGCATCTGCAGCTAACAAGTCGATGACATAAATATACAACGGTCACCCTGGCATATCATGAGTGGAGCTCAATATCTCAACACTCCCCCTCGAGCTCAATCCCAATTCCTGCACACCAAGCAAGTCTTTGAACTTGCGCAGCTTCTCTGCACCCAATGCCTTCGTGAATATGTCAGCTACTTGATCCTCTGTGCTAACATAAACTAGATCAATAAAGCCTACTAGAACCTTCTCTCGCACATAGTGATAATGCACCTCAATGTGCTTTGTTCTAGCATGATAGACTAGGTTATTTGTTGCCAAGTGTATACTGCTCATGTTGTCACAATAAATGATAGCTGGCCCATCTGTAGACTGATGCATATCATAAAGTAGGTTATTTGCCAAGTGTATACTGCTCATGTTGTCACAATAAATGATAGCTGGCCCATCTGTAGACTGATGCATATCATAAAGTAGCTTATGCAACCAAGCTACCTCACATGCAGCCATTATTGCACCCTCATTGCACCCCTATACTCAGCCTCTGTGCTTGACAAGGCAAGTGTAGGCTATTTCTTGCTGCTCCAAGTGACTACAGCACTCCCAAAAGAGAACACATATCCACTGGTAGATCATCTATAAGAAATACAACCAGCCCAATCAGCATCAATGTATCCATGCAACTGTAGCTGAACCCCAGTCTCATAAAATTGTCCATACTGCAATGTGGACTTCACATACCTCAGTGTGCATCTAGCTGCATCCAAATGCGATATCCTTGGAGCCTGCATAAACTGACTTACCAACCCAACATCATAGCCTATCTCTAGCTTGGTAATAGTCATATAAATTAAACTTCCTATTATGCGTCTGTACATAGTAGGGTCTTCCAGAAGCTCACCTGCATCTACGCTCAACTTCACATTCTGCTCCAAAGGAACTGAAATAGGCTTGCAGCCTGTCATCCCATATTTGGACAACATGTCCAATCCATACTGCCTCTTCAAGAGCCATATCCCACTTGTGGATCTAGTCACCTCAATGCCCAAGAAGTAACGCAGTGCTCCCAAATCCTTCATCTCAAACTTCTACTTCAATAGCATTTTCACATGAAGGATATCTTCATCACTATCACTTGTGATGATCAAATCATCAACATAAATGACAACCAGCATAATACCTTTCTCTAATTTTTCTCACATAAAGTGAAAAATCTGCCTTGGAAATCTGAAATCCAATAGTGACAAGATATTGTCCTATCTTGTCAAACCATACTGTGGGTGCTTGCTTCAAGCCATACAAGGCTTTCTTCAACCTGGAAAGAAACTCAGGATGAACAGCATGAACATAACCTGGTGGTTTCTCTGTTTGCTTACCACACTTAAGCCTACATCTGTCACTGGAACATGACTCGAGGTCCTAAGCTACACATATACTACAACCGACAATCCCAATATATCTATAGGTGACAAAAAGCCTCGAAACCCTGCAAACATAGAATACCTAGCTCTTCCTATAAAAGCAGTAGGAAAGAGCCAACACTGTCCATTGACATTCATGTAATCTGTCCATTGACATGTATCTATCCACTGATACCCAACTGATGCAATCTACCCACTAATAAACTGCTCCACTGATACCCCCTTATGTAGCCCACTGATAAACTACTGGCTAAATAGTGAATGGTCGAGTTTAATACAAGGCTTCATATGGCAATAAATGTGAAAAATAGCCTAGAAGTCTTCATAAGGTTTTTTATGACAATAAATGCGCTTAAATATTTGTATAAATGCAATAAAAATAGCCAATAAAGATTTACAATGAAATAAAATGACCACTAAGGTGATCAAGCTCCAATATGCCCCATGATATGTAATATATCCACTGATATCTGCTGATGCAATCTGCGCACTGATAAACTTCTTGGTAAATGGTGAAAGGTCTTATTTAATAGCATGTTATGAGTGTGAAACTTCATGTGAGTGAAGGGATTGACAATGTTTAGGAACTAGTTGGAAAAATTTCAGCATGGCTTTGATTGGCAACTTGGAGAATTGTTCCTCCTCTAAGGCAATCTAATCTATGCTAATTTATTCTAAACCAACCATCAAAGCAAAGAAAAGCAATAAATAATTTCTTTTTATGTGTTCATTTTAATATGATGGGTTTTAAGAGGCTTAAATAAGCAAAAGAACGGGTTCTAATGTAGAGGCTAAACCTGCATGTGAGAAACTGAAGAGCAAGTATCTAAAGAAAAGTTAACATTCTTAGACTAAAAAATTAAATATATATTAAAAATATTCTCTCACCCTCAAAAAATACCATAAATTCACAATTTTATAATTTAAATTTGAAATATATTAAAAGTATAATATAAAACATTTAAATATATTAAACTTTCTCTCTTTCCTGTCACCTCTCTTTGTCTCTCTCTCTCAAGATTCTTAATTCTCTCTCTAGCTACCGTCAAGACACCTCATTCTCTCTCTTAATCTCTCTCTCTTTCTCTTTCTCTCTCTCTCTCTCTCTCTCTCTCTCTCTCTCTCTTAACTCTTATGTCTTTCTCTCTCGCTTCTCATCCCTAGTGACCACTCATTCTCTCTCTTAATCTCTCTCTATCTCTCTCTCAACTCTCATGCCTTTCTCCTCCCTCTCTCCTCATCCCTGGTGGCCATGGCTGTCGCAAGGATTTCTCATTCTCTACTCTTTCCCTCCTTCTCCACCAAGATTTGTCATTCTCTCTCTATCACTCTCTCTCCCTCTCTCATGCCTCTCTTAATCTTTCTCGCTTTCCCTCCCTCTCTCCCTCCCTCTCATACCTCTCTCTCTCTCTCTCTCTCTCTCTCTCTCTCTCTCTCTCTCTCTCTCTCCTCCCTCTCTCCTCTGGTGGCCACGGTCGCTAGGATTTCTCTCTCTCTCTCTCTCTCTCTCTCTCTCTCTCTCTCCCTCCCTCCCTCCCTCCCTCCCTCTCTACTCTCTACCTCCCTCTATCCTCTAGCAGCCATGGCTGCCAAGATCTTTCTCTCTCTCTCTCTCTCTCTCTCTCTCTCTCTCTCTCTTTGTGTCTCTCTCTCCCTCTCTACTCTCTCCCTCCCTCTATCCTCTGGCAACCATGGCCGCTATGATCTCTCTCTCTCTCTCTCTCTCTCTCTCTCTCTCTCTCTCTCTCTCTCCCTCCCTCCCTCCCTCCCTCCCTCCCTCTATCCTCTGGGGACCATGGCCACCATGATTTGTCATTCTCTCTCTTAATCTTTCTTGCTCTCCCTGCCTCTCTACTCTCTCCCTCCCTCTCTCCTTTGGCCGTGGCCATGTAGTTCTCTCTCTTAATCTTTCTTTCTCTCCCTCCCTCTCTACTCTCTCCTTGCCTCTCTCCTCCAGCCATGGCCATGTGGTTCTCTCTCTTAATCTTTCTCTCTCTCCTTCCCTCTCTACTCGTCATGTAGTTCTCTCTCTTAATCTTTTTCTCTCTCCCTCCCTCTCTCCTCCGAGGTCCATGGCCGCCACGATTTATCAGTATCTCTCTTAATCTCTCTCTCACCTCCTCGCTCTCTACTCTCTCCCTCCCTCTCTACTCTCGTCATGTAGTTCTCTCTCTTAATCTTTCTCTCTCTCTCTCCCTCCCTCCCTCCCTCTCTCTTCTGGTGGCCATGGCCGCCAAGATTTCTCACTCTCTCTCTTCCTCTCTCCCTCCCTCTCTCCTCTAGGGGCCATGGCAGCTAGGATTTGTCATTCTCTCTCTTAATCTTTCTCTCTCCCTCTCACTCTCTCCTCTCTCTCTCTTTCTCTCCCTTGGACTCCCTCTCCCCTCTGGCTGTTAGTATTAGGCAGTTACCATAATCCTTATGGGGTGACTCACAACAGTCGATCAAGGTTAGGAGGGAGCAAGATCTACAAACACTTAGCAATGGTTGATTGGGTGATCGACTTGCATGGGAGATTTTATTGGTACATAATACATAGGTTTGCATGGACGAGCACTTGGCGATGAACTAAGTTGGCAACTAGATCATTCCAAGTGATGGCTCTTGCATAACCGAAGGATTGTGAATGTTCTTCTTTTGAGAGAGCGAGAAGATGTTCTCATAGCTCATGAATGTCGTCTGTGAGCTTCATGGTGGTTGATAGCTAGGCCTTCACGGGGCTGGCCTACTATATACAAAGTTCTGAGATCGTCTTCAAAGCAGTGTGGATCAGCTGTTGTCTAGGGTCATTAGTCGAGTCATTCTCTGAGTCAAAATGATGTATAATATGCAACAAGGTCAATAGACACGAGCAAAGAGTTTTTAGTCTATGCCATGTGATAGTTTTTTGAGTCCTTGAGTTGATAGTAGATCATCTTGCAATAAATCTTGGTTTTTAAAGTTGATAAGAAACTCTCTCTATCTTTATATTTCATATCATTTGTGAGAGAAGTTTGTTATATGATTATCATTTTATGTGAAAGAGTTTGCATACTCTATCTTCCTACAGTGGTATTAGAGCAAGTGTTGAGAGGAGTCTCAAAGAATTAATTGAGCGTCCATGTCCAAGAGAGTTGAACACAGTCAATCAAGGATTCGATCGTTACCAGTTGTGCCTAGGAATATAATGTCCAAGTGGTGACTTATTTTATCACTTTCAAAAATCCTTTCTTTTCCTTTCACCATTGGTTGGATCATGAAATTTTGAGCAAATATCCTCTTTATAGTTCCTCAGGATGAGCTAGAGCCAATAGCATATCATCCACATATAGTGTCAAGATTATCAGGCTATTATCCTTAGCCCTTTTAGTGTAGAGGTAGTGATCAATTTCACTCCTTCTAAAACCCTGGGACCAAATGAAAGCATCAAACTTCTGATACCATTCTCTAGGTGCTTGCTTAAGACCATAGAGACTCTTCTTTAGCTTGCAAACTAAATGCTCTTTGCCCTTTTCTTCAAAGCCTTCCGGCTGCACCATGTAAATTTCCTCATGCAAATCCCCATGCAAGAAAGCTATCTTGACATCCATTTGCATAAGCTCCATATCCTCTACTGCCACTAGTCCAAGCATGCATCTAAGTGTGGTCATCTTCACAACCGGAGAGAATATCCAACAAAGTCCACACCCTTCTCTTGCTTGAACCCTTTAGCAACCAAACGGGCCTTGTACCTAGGCACATCATCACCTGTGACCTTCATTTTGTAGACCCATTTACATGGCAATGCTTTCTTTCCATGTGGCAAAGAAACCAAGTCCCAAGTCTTATTCTTCATAAGTGAACTCATCTCTGATTGCATAGCATACTCCCACTTGCGTTGATCCTCATGCATCATAGCTTCTCTGTAGCAAGAAGGCTCCCCGCAATCAGTAAGCATCACATAGTCTACCCCTGGAACAAACCTATCAGGCGGTCTAGACACTCTAGATGATCTTCTCAAGGGCATTTCAGCTTGCTGTCCCATTTGCATATCAGCCACATTTGGCTCATCATTTCCACCAATAGATGATCCATCATCTACCCTTGATTGTATACCTGTGGGAGTACTTGGTGGCACCATTTCTTACACATTTGGTGCATGGACAGCTTGCTATCTATCAACATAGGCAGGTGGATTCACATCTTGGAAAGTGATTCTCCTCATTTCCACATCCCTCATGGGTGCCTTATGCATCTTCCTCTCATTGAAGACCACATCATGGCTGCATATGATCTTCTTTGCTTCTGGATCCCAGAGACGATAGCCCATCTCTCCACTTTCACCATAACCTAGAAAGATGCATTTCCTAGACTTAGGATCTAGCTTCTTTCGAAGCTCTTTTGGCACATGTGCATATGCCTCAAACCCAAATATACGCAAATGAGAGTAAGAGGGCTTCTTGCCACTCCATGCCTCTTCAGGAATACCACCATCCAAACTCTTACTAGGTGATTTATTGATCACATGCACTGCAGTCTTCATTGCCTCAGCCCAAAAACCACCAGAAAGACTTGCATTGGAAAGCATGCATTGCAACCTTTCTTGAATGGTACGGTTCATCTTTTCTGCAACTGGATTTTGCTCTGGAGTACGAGGGGATGTGAGCTCCCTTTTAATCCCACGTGTATCACAGAAATGCTGAAAGTCATGAGAGAGATACTCTCCGCCATTGTCAGTCCGTAGGCATTTAAGCGTTCTACCTGACTGATTCTCAACCAAGGCCAGCCATTTCTGAAATACCTGGAATACATCACTCTTCCGAGCAATAGCATAAGCCCACACTTTCCTAGTTGCATCATCAATGAATGTCACATAGTATTCATAAGCCCCGCCTAATGACCGTGTAGGCATGGGACCACATACGTCTGAATGCACCAAATCAAGCATTTCAAACTCTTTCTTTCCTTTTCTTTTATGGGCTGATTTAGTCTGCTTCCCATAGAGACAGTGCTCACAAAATTCAAAATCAGAGAAACTCAAATGCGGTACATAACCCAAACGGCATAAGAGTTTCATTCCATTCTGGCTCATGTGCCCCAACCTGCAATGCCACAAAGAAGTACTTGGCTGCTCGGTTATTACAACAACATGATCAAATACCCCTGATACATGTAAGGGATACAAAGTCCCACACTTGGCACCCTTGGCCAAAAGCATAGAGCCCTTCTGAATTTTCCAACTTTGAAAGCCAAAAGTGGTGTGAAAAGCAGCATCATCTAGCTGACCCACTGAAATAAGACTCTTGGTCAGCTTAGGCACATGTCTCACATGTTTCAAAACAAATGCAGACCCATTTGCAAAAGAAAACTTTATGTCACCTACTCCCACTATCACATGCATAGTCATTTCCAAGATGCACACAACCTGTCTTTCCACTATCATAAGTGGAGAACCATTCCCTATGGGGAGTAACATGGAATGAAGCACCAGAATCCAAAATCCAATCCTGGGAATATGCATCATTTGAAGTGGTAAGCAACTCTGTAGATAAAGTAGACATGAAGAGAACATCATTGTCACTATCATGAGTGACTGCATTGATCTCCTCGATCTTCACTTTTCCTTTGTCCTCCCTTGGACTCTCTTCCTTTTGATTTGCACCCCAATTTGCATTCTTTTTCTTATCCTTTTGCTCTCTTTTCAACTTGTAGCAATCCTTTTTCATATGGCCCTTCTTGCCACAATGGTAACACTCGATGTTCTGTGCCCTGGACTTGCTACGAGACTTTCCTCTTTCTTGGGACTTCCCCCTGAACTGTGATCTACCCCTTTGCACATTTAAGGCTGCATCTTGCTTGTTGCCATCCATAGACTTCCGTCTAATCTCCTCGGCCAACAAGCTACCCACAACATCATCAAATTTCAATACTCCACCAGGTGTAGAGTTACTGACAGCTGTACGGAAGGTATCCCATGAGGATGGCAATGAACATAAGAGAAATATTGCCTTAGTCTCCGCATCAAAATTCATTTTCTGAGCCTGAAGCTGGCTGAAAATAATATTAAATTCATTCAAGTGAGAAGCAATGGAGACCCCTTCCTTCATCTGCAGCTCAAACAACCTCTTCATGAGGTAAACTTTATTAGAGGCAGTTTCCTTCTCATAAGTGGCACACAGTTTCTTCCACAAATCTTCAGTAGTCTGCTCATTTACTACTGTGAAATAAACTGACTCTGCAAGATGAAGTCTACTAGTAGACTTTGCTAATGCATCCAACTCATTCCAATCATCCTCAGACATATTTGCAGGCTTAGCTTCAATCCCTGCCAAGGGTTTAATCTGCTTCTTTTGAATAAGCACATCCCTTATTTGTTCTTTCCACAAAGAAAAGTTTGTCTTATCAAACTTTTTAATGTTAAAAACTCCTTTTCAGGCATGGAAGAGGATGCCATGATGCAAATAAAGCAAAATCCCAAATGCTAGTGCCTACAAGAGAGAATCACACCAAATACCAAGTGCACCCAAATGTGTATGCAACAATAGAGTGAAATATCACCAAAACTCAAAGCTCAAAGCATCAAAAGATGCATCTGACTCATGTGCATATACTATGCATCCATATGAGCAAATCTGGCCCAAAAGGAAATGCCAATAAGTGCCAAATGACTCAAGCATAAACACCGTCCACTGGCATATGCATCAATAATATCTCATCCAAGAGAGCATAGCACTATCAGTGCATCACTTGCAATGTGTCAAAGCTGTCCCTCAGCATAAAATAGCATCCATGTGCAAAGCGTCCATAAAAAAATAGCATCCCACAAGGTAATTTGGGCCTATTAGCGCATCCAATAAGGACCGCAATGCATCCAAATGGCCTATAAATCATCCATTGCAACCCAATGCATATCACGAATGAGCGCACACTGCTCAAACTGCAACCAGAGTGATCTGCATAAGGTATGCTCAAGAAATCATAGTCCCACGATAATGAGCGCTACTGAAAATAGAGCCTGAGATGCTTCAAAACATGGGTGCCATTGCATAATCGGACTCAGCAAGAAAATCTGCAAATATCTCTCTTCTGCCAGAACTCCAAAATCCCAACCGATGAGTGAGAAATGGGAGTCAACACTTATCCACTGCCATGTGGCATAAATCTAAGGTTTCAAAACCTTAGTATGAAAAATGCATAACAGAGAGACGAAATCGAATACACAAAGATTTATAACTCTGAAACTCCTCCATCGAATCACACAAGAACTGATAGGTAGGGGTTTTTGGGCGTCTGGAACGCAATGGGACAGAAACCGTGGTCTCAATCACTGGGTCCAACACACGGACTGAAAAACGTTTTTGGAAACAGATTGTAAACTCCACCGGAGTGCGAATGATGAGCAACATAGAAATTTTAGGACCTCCTGAGTCCACCGGAGCTGACAGATCTGCAAATGGTTGCTCTAAACTTGAGTTCTAACACCCGGGCAAAAAACGCAGGAATTGACACAGTGAGTCAAAAATCCAATGAAATGATCCCAGATTCAATAATGAAGGTGTTTCCAAGCTCCTGAAGTGAAGTGGACACCAAAAGCAAGCAATAGTTGCCTCTACAAGTCAATATGGAGTCTCTGTCGTCGAACGGAACAGGAAAAAGCTCAAAAAACGACTTTTTCTTTGAAAGCTCTTAACAGGCTCTCAAAACCACTTCGCAAAGCCAAAGTGACTTTTCCAAAGGTTTCTCCAAGGTCTCTGCACACTCGGATGCAAGTAAAGTCACCCACAAAGCTTCCCACAGAGCTTCTCCTTCCTCCCACAGAGCTGCTGAGCTTCCAAGCATTCACACACGCTCAGCTAGATCACCCGGGCTCTGATACCAGTTGAGAGTGCTCTCAACGGAAGCAAGAACGGAAGAAGGAGAGAGAGAGACAGAGAGCCACACAAGTTTTGGTGGGTGCAGAACCACCCTAATCTTCTTTTTCATTCATTTATATATGTGTTTAAGTATTGTACATAACTGGGGTAAAGGCACAGTGACCTTTAACCCCCACATTTCCTACTCATCCAAGGAATATGGTATACATTATTATATGAGAGCTTCAAATATGGGATTGCTAAAGATTAGGGAAAGTCTTTTAAATTGATTTAATTACCATAATCCTCAAAAGAGAGTATGGTAGGGAGGTATTTATAGGAGATTCTAAAGTGTTCACTATTTGTTCATATATAGATGATGTTCTCTAAAATGAGGGTTATAATGAAAAATAAGTAAGTATATGGTTCCATAAATGAGAAATTAAGAAAGAATTGTATATTCCTTTGAGAAATATACAAGCATGGTTGGTGTCAAAAATTATCGCTCGGACTTTTCTGCTCGTAGGTTTTTGCTCGGAAAGTGTGCACATCTTGTAAAAACGTTGGTATGGAAAATTGACCCAGAACTCGATGAAAGCGTTGGTGCAAGGGTTGGTAGTAGTCGTATGCATGTTGGTAAAGGGGTCCGTATATACCAACCCCTATACTGACTACCATACCGACTACTACCAACCCTTGCACACGCTTTCACCAACTTATGGGTACAATTTTCCATACTGATCTTTTTACAGAATGTCATTTCCAAGCGTCCCAAAATAATTTTGGACCACTAGTTTGGTCATTTGAAAGATAAGAAATATAAGAGTATGTACACCAAAATTGAGATCAAAACACTCATATATTGATAGTGAACTTAACATACAAATTAATGTACAAAATGCCACTATAAAAATGTAGGGCCAAATTACACATAGGAAGTCTCATCAATGTCAAAACTATGAATCAGTAGAATTTACATCGATGGCTTCATCTTGAGCCAAGTCTTGCATACCAAATATTTCTATCTCAAGGTTTACATACAATTGATCACCTACATCATCATCCCCTATTGTATGTCTACCTAAGATGTGATCCTCTAGTACACTGGCCTCTAGTTCTCCCTTTTCTTCCCTAAAGTGGTGATCTCTACCCTACTCCATTATAGTGTCATTATCATTCACCTTCTTCATGGCCTATATCATCATCTTCATTCTTTTCCCTAGATCCATCGACATCATTATTTGGATCTTCTATCGGCATCTCTATATTCACATTCCTATCTTCAAAAATATGTTTCCTTCGAGAAGCAACTTGGACCACGTACCACCATCAACACTATATTGGAGAATTTGGGAATCTCCTAAGTCCCACTTTCAAGTAAGGGGTTGAGATTTGACCATGTGGCCAAAACTTGAACCCTTGTGAAAGTGGGATTTGGAAGGACTCCCTTATATGGTGTTTAGGATGGATTTCACTCTCAAGTAAAAGGTTTAGATTTGACCATGTGGCCAAATCTTAGCCATATTGGGAAGTCCCAAACTATTTGAAAATTTCCAAATTCCCTAATATAGTGTTCCTCTTGGATCCAAACGATCTAGATGAAAGACCACCTATGTTGAAGATACAAATTACGTGCTAGTAATTATATTCATTTATGCTTAAGTATACATATATATATGAACATCTACCAACATTTTTTTGAAAACGAAGATATTAGCTTTTAATCAATTCATTAGTATGTACTTGTTCACAATGCTTTGGAAGAACAAAAGTATCAATGGCAAAGAAACCATAGCTATCTCTCCTAAGTATAGCATTGGGACCATTGTAGATAGTTCTAAACCATTTGACATCAAGAATGAAAATACTAAATTGTCTAAAATCAACTTCATAGATGTCACGTATGGTCCCACAATAATCTTATTACGAGAAGAGAAGATCGGTATCAAAAGCACTTGCTCGGCTATCTTGTACAAAGTTAGCCATGACTCCACAATCAT
Organism: Dipteris shenzhenensis; assembly: GCF_047967505.1. NCBI lineage: Eukaryota > Viridiplantae > Streptophyta > Polypodiopsida > Gleicheniales > Dipteridaceae > Dipteris > Dipteris shenzhenensis. Next base: position 13,222,523 of record NC_141628.1, on the reverse strand, counting down.
ATGTGACTCTCCTTGAATCGATGCATTCCACATGAAAATTTTGTCCATGTGACCACAATCCATTGTACTTTTTGCACTACAAAAGAACATGATTTTAAAAATGAGGCATTTTGTAGCAATTGTGATCATAAATACCCAAATTAAGTAGAAAGGTAAGAAACTTACATGTGGCATACATCCTACTACAAGCTCCTGCTCTCAATTGGGGGTTTATCCTCTCCATCATCTTTGGCTTCACAGAGACCTTCTTGTAGCCAATCACAAGACATGTGTCTAGGGAGAAGACCAAGGTTCGGTGGATATGGCATCCCACGTGTGCATGACTCTAAATCTCATCCTCTCATTTATTCTTTTTGTTTTGGCCTCTTCTCCACCCGTGTTTACATCCCGGAACTATTAAGGACACAAAACTTATTGAATTTCTCTCTTTGCTCTTCACTCATCTTTCTTTCAACCCCTTTACCTTGGGGAACCTCCAAAATGACATGATCATTGTCCTTGATGTTCCAAGCATGTGGCATATCAAGATCCATGGATGCAAGAAACTCTATGATGTATACTAATTACTCTTGCACAAGCCATCCCTCCACCATGCTTGCTTCAGGTCTAGCTCTTTGCCTTACAAATCCCTTGAGAGTTTTCATAAACCGTTAAGGAAAAACTCCCAACTATGAACGATTCCTGCAATGGCGATACGTGGACAAGCAAGTGCACCTACATCATCATAATGCTTGAGGGAAACTTCTTCTCAAGCAAGCACATGGCTTCAATGGAGTCCACCTTAGCCCTCTCTATTCTCGATACAGAGATATCTTTTTGTGAGATCCACCTATTCCACATGCACTTGTAAGATTCAATATTTTATACCCATTAGTTAAAATTGTACAAGCAAGTGTACCTATGTCATCATAATGCTTGAGGGAAAGTGCTTCTCAAGCAAGCACACAGCTTCAATGGAGTCCACCTTAGCCCTCTCAATGCTCAATATAGAGATCTCTTTTTGTAAGATCAAGCAGAAGATATTGAGTATGACCTTCATAGACCATCTTCCTCATATGTTTGGAGTGTCGCACATGCAAACTAGGGCCACAAATAGGACAAGCATGGTACTCTCGTGTTTTAAGTCCTACATATATGCATGCACAAATAGGTCATTAGACATGCATAGATCACACCACAATAAGGCATAAAGGTATCAATAGGCATGCAAAAGCACGTACTTGCACACTCCATACATCTAGTGGCACCTCTCCATACATCTGCACAAGTGGCATATGATAATACGGTGGTGTGATGACAAAACCCTCACCTGCAATGCGTGTAAGGACAAGGCAATCTCTCACAAAGCCACTCCAAACTCCCGGGAGGTGGTCCCCTATCCGATGAGCTATCAGTACTGATCCTCTCCACTGGAACACATCCAAAACCATCCCCCCAAGTCAAGTCAAGCACCCAAATCCCCCAAATTCCCTCAAACCCCTAACCCCCCCCTAATCAGCTCTCTTTTCCCAAAAACCCCAGGGCCTAAATCCCCCCTAAACCCCCTCAAACACCCACTCACCATCCAAAATCTCCCAAGCCCCCCCAAAAATTCTAAACCCTAAACCCCCAGAAAATCCATGTTTTGTTGGTATGGGCATCAGTATATATAGATGATAATACCTACATCCATACCGACGCTCTACTTTTATATACCCACTTTTATACCAACGGAATCTGGGAACCAAAAACCCATACTGTTCCACAACACAATGCATCATAGATGCATTTTCAGATGTGTTTACTGAATTTTAAAAAAAAGTGACGGGTGCATCTATAGGCACATCTATATAGCAGAGAGACACACATATAGACGCACTATTAGATGCTATAATAGACAATCTACAAAAATTTTAAAAAAATAGAAAGACACGCTTATAGACACTTTGTAGAATTATTATTATTTTTAAATAGAATGCTATGTGGTTTGAACAGAATGTTGTGTATGTTGTGTGGTTGCATGAATCTCATTTCGACAGTGTAATGCAATTCTTATAGCCAATATTATTTTAATTTGCACAATTCCACACACGTCTATAGCCGATAATTACAATTCCAAATAAAACATTACAACTCCAAAACATTTTACATCACAAAGCATTCATTTGATAAAACATTGCACAAGGAAATTGAATGTCAAAAAAATAAGAGGAGTGTATATTAATTCATAGCCCAAAAAGTGCTTGTATATACATATAGTACAAAGTCAAGCCACCTATGGCTTCAAGTATAAAAAATAAGAGGAGTGTATATTAATTCATAGCCCAAAAAGTACTTGTATATACATATAGCATGAAGCCAAGCCACCTTTGGCTTCAAGTACAAAAAAGAATAGCTAGCACTACTTCTATGACTAATCGAAGGCATCCTTGTCCTCGCTCCCATCATCAGACCTTCTTCCTCCTCAGTGTCCTTGCCTTCTTCCTCGTCAATATCCCCAGGAGCCTGTAAACAAGGGACAACATGTATTAATGTATGCAAAATCAAATCTTTATTTATAACATTGACATTTTTTAAGTACTTAGCCTTGGAGCTCCCGCTCCCTCTTGTTCTCCCTTGCATGTATAGCATATGAAGTTGCATTTTAGTAGAGTCTCACTCTATTAGAAATGAAGGTCACTTCAGATTACCTCCCTTGAGTCTTGTCTCCTTCCATTGTCCTTTTCTTCCTTTCAAAGTCTTCTTGAAGTGCTCCTTACTCGACTGCTCATTGTGCGCACATGGTCCACCGATTTCTCAAGCCACAAGGGGAATTATTTCCTCTCTCCTAAGAGACCTCTATGAGCTTTGTATCATTAATAAATTCTAATCATGGAGGGAGTATTCTCCCAAGTCGGCACCAGTGGAAAGAGTGTGTGGTTTTCATGACTGTTTGACCCCTTGTCAGTTTTTTTTCTCATAACATTTTGCTCGGTGGTCCAATCTTAACAAAGTTACATAAGCGCAAAGATATCTTTAAGAAGCATTGCATTGTGTTATTATATCTTGTGTCTAATACAAACTCAAAAAGTTATGAGTCTAACAAACAACATAAACACAATATAATTTGAGATTGATACTTAAAAAATTTGGCCTCCCATGATGCAATACCCCTGAAGATGCAAGATATGGAATGGAAAGGAAAGTAGAAAAACAAGACTAGACAAATAGAATGGAAATGAAATAATGCTAGAAAGAAATGTACAGCCAAGCAAAGTACTTACATGAACAAGAAAGGCTTGAGGCTTGATAGTTTTGACATGAGAAAGTACAATTCCTTTATAGGATAGGCACACACACTCTAAGTGTCAAATGTATATGGGATAAGTCCCATAGTGACACATGGCACTCTATGATATAAAGTAGTATAGTACTATTCTAGAACACACTAAAAGTCACTCAAATTGACTCCATTTCCTAACACCACCCATGGAGGAAAGGTAAGGTAACACAGGAATGGAACCAAAGTCATGATAATGATGGTCATGGAAACTGTGCATGCTGGTCTAGAACTAGACATAGCCCCCACAAATCTCAGAGGCAAGTGAGCATGGCTCAGAGGCTAGTGAGCATAACATAGAAATCTCATCTAGCATGGCTTAGAGGCTCATCATGCATGGATGCATGATCAAATAGATCTATCAAAGCCAAAAACACATGGCTCCCACAGTACATCTCCTCGTGGCTCCAAAGACTAATCAGGAACATGGAGCCACACACCATAAATAGAAAAGAAATACATCATTTTAGGAGGACTATCCAAGGCCGAGTACCTTTATTGACTACACACACATGATTTATTGCATTCATTTTTGGGAAACAACCCCAGGGTAGAGTACCAAAGTACATGATGCTTAGAAAGCAAAATCATGATCTCCATCATCCTCTAGATGTTGGAGATAGACAATAAGAGCATGATCCTATGTCAGATGGTCATCTTTGTCTGCATCATCACTAGCAGCGAAAGCCACCCAACTGGCATGATCCTTTGATTGTTGTTGAGCAAGCTTCTAGTAGCATCTGTCCTCCATATGACCGAGCTTGTTGCAATATGTGCACTTGAACGGCTTGAATGTCTTTCCTCGTGTTGGTGGAGTCGATGGCCTAGGTCTCCATTTGCTGGTGGAGGCAAGAGCCTGTGTAGTATCCATTGAGTAGGATGGAGATTCTTTGTTGCGGCGATTCTTTTCAAGAAGAAGAGATACCATATCTTCAAAGGTAGTTGATGCAATGTCAAGTACTTTAAGGGCATCCTCAAAGCGAGAAATCCCTTCCATACTTGTCATGAGGACAGCCATTTTGTCCTTGCATCCAGGTAACACTTCAAGTTGGAGAGTTGTTGAACTAAAGACTAAATTTTTGCTATATGTGCACTCAAAGTATCAGACTCTTCCATTTTCAACTTATAAAATTGCATTTTCAGAAAAACCTTAAAGTTGGTGATCGTGTTACCAAATATATTCTCGAGACATGCCCAAATCTCCTTAGCCTTGGACTTGAAGTCGATATGATGAATCAATGAATCATCTAAGCAAACCCCGATGATTGCGATGGCCCTCAAATTGTGTTGCTTCCAAAGCTTGTGTATTTGAGGCTCTGTTGATGCCTCAAGCACTTCATCATCTTTGATGGAATCCAAACATTCTCCTTCATGAGAAGAAGTTGAACTTTTGTTTGCCATGTTAGGAATCCGTCCTCCTTGAATTTGTCCACAAGAAGAGAGTTGGTGGAAATCGAACCCATGAAGTTGACAACTAGGAGAGATAGTGGGATAGTGAGAGTGATGGACGGAATGAAGCTATAGAAGAGGAAGAGCAGATGGTGGGCACAATGGAGCTGTTGAAGAGGAGATAGCAGGCATAGTGGAGTGGAGGAGGAGCAGCTGTAGATGGTGGGCAGAACAGTAACGGGCAGAGGATAATGGTGGGCAGAACAATAGCGAGTAGAAGAGTAGCAGGCAAAGAATACTGGTGGGCAGATGAGATAGCAGGTAGAACAAAGGAGTAGGCAAAGCTGTAGGCTATGTGTAGATACATGGGAGAATACTGGGCTGAATGGCGAGGAGAATGACGAGCTGAGTGGCGAACTGAAGAGCTGAGTGTCAAGCTGCTAAAGAGCTGAGTGGCGAGCTGAATCCCACGAACTGAATGGCGAGCTGATTCCCACGAATTGAAGCACGGGCTGAAGTGACGATCTCTTGGCTGAAGTGACAAGCTAAAGTGACTACAAAGCTCTCCAACGGTGAGGCTCGAGATGGAAGAGAGGTTGAGCTCAAGATGGGATTGAAGAAGGCATTCCTCCAAGGGGAATGAGGGAGAGAGGCTTCATGTCCTCAATCTCTTACCTCAACCTCTTGGAAGATAGCCTAGCTCTGATACCAAATGAAGATGCAAGACATGGAATGGAAAGGAAAGTAGAAAAGCAAGACTAGGCAAACATAACGGAAATGAAATAATGCTAGAAAGAAATGTACAACCAAGCAAAGTACTTACATGATCAAGAAAGGCTTGAGGCTTGATAGTTTTGACATGAGAAAGTACAATGCCTTTATAGGATAGGCACACACACTCTAAGTGTCAAATGTATATGGGATAAGTCCCATAGTGACACATGCCACTCTAGGATATAAAGTAGTGTAGTACTACTCTAGAACACACTAAAAGTCACTCAAATTGACTCCATTTCCTAACAACCCCTTGCTCCAAAATGCATGTTTCCATATCGCTCCATCTGGATCCATCGTGCCTCCACATGCTACAGACTGGGGTCCTCTTTCACTGCCTTCATGGCTTCCTTCCACTCGTTCTTATGAGCGGTGTGTGGCTAGCCCCTTGGTGGTTGTCCTCCCTCTCTCTTGGAAACCTCGGCTAGTGCCTTCCTCTTAAGCAAAGACCTCTTATTGGGAAGGATAGTGGTAATCCTTGTCTTTGACCATTTGTCAGTGAAAACATGTTCTGGATTGGGATACCTTCTAGTTATAATAAAAGCAATCTCTATAATTGTTATGAACTACAGAGTGCATGAAGGACATGACATTCCCCTGTGCATCCTACAAGTTGCCGCCCATCTCAGTGATATCATAGTAGATCGTACCATCACCCTCTGGCATGTCTACATCTACATCATCTCGCCCCTAGTGCTGCCCCCAAAGCACTATGCCATGCATCTTGTGCCAAAGCTCTCCCTACTACTATGCCTACTGCCATGTCATGACAAGCTATGGTGATGGGAAATCGCCTCTGGAGAAGGGGCTCCTGACTGCATGAGAGTAGGCTGGCGTCTCTATGATCTAGAAGGGACTCCTGACCACAGGGAAGAAGGTTGGCAGCTCTGCCGCCTACTGCTGCTCGGTTATCTTGAGCGGTTATCTCAGGTGGTGTGGGTGTGGGGTGGTTTAAGGTCTATACTCTCAACTCATGAGGGGTGTTTTGAGTGCTTGTCATGTATGTATATGACTTCTGTGGAGTGGGAGGGTGCCCTAAAATGTTATATAACTACTATAAGAAGGCATCTTGAGGGTCAAGCAAGGCTCATGAAGAGATATTTGGCCACATGATGAACTGCAAAAAAGAAGAGAAGAATATTAGAAGAGAAGAGAAGAAAAGGGAAGGACAAGGAGAAGAAGAAGGAAAATGGAAAAAAGGAGAAGGGAAAATGGAATGGGAAGGAGAAGGAGAAGGGAGAAGGGAGAATGGAAGGAGAAGGAGAAGGGAGAATGGAAGGAGAAGGAGAAGAAGAAGGGAGATGGGAAAGGGAAGGAGAAGGATAAGGAGAAGAATTAAAGAAGGAGAGAACTGTCGCAGTGTGTCCATACAGTGTGTCCATACACTCGGCTAACAATGCATCTATAGGCACATGTGCATAGTTCATAATACAGTTTGACGTGCTGTTAGATGCGCTCCGACAAAGAATCTCTACAAAACTGACAACAACAGACCGACCAACCCCCACATAGAACAAAAGTACCCAAAAAAATTCTTTCTTACATGTGATAAAGGACGAATCTAAAGAAAACAACTTTCCACAAGTATAAGAAGCATCATAGATTAAGAGAGAAGAGCAACTAACAAGAGAATTACCTTGGATAGAGGTATGAAAAGCTTCTTCTCTTGTGGCTTTCTTCTTCACCCTCTTCTCTTGTATGGTTGGAGATAAATGTGTATGCTTGGAGATGAGGTGTGTGCTACTTGGAGATGAGTTCCTCTTGGAGATGGGTATACAAGTTGAAAGGAATGCAAGCATAGTGGAGTGAGGAAATGAAGGAAATGTAGGTTTAAAAACCAGTTAGCGCATCTAAAAATGTGTCTATATATTAGTGCTTGCAATTTTTACCCCAAAATTGTGTAACACATCTATTAGCACGTTTGTCCTATGAAATGCGTCTATAGACGCATCTGTACTATATATTAGATGCGCCTATAGACGCATTTCATAGGACAAACGTGCTAATAGACGTGTTGATAGACACGTTACAGAGTTTTGGGTAAAAATTGCAAGCACTTATATTTTGGACTTTCATTTTGAGTTGTTATTATTTGTAGGATGTCTTCATCTTCAACAAGCACCTCCAGTGAGGCTAAATCCCTTTGTATTCACCATCGAGAAATGTGGTTGAAGCAAAAAATCAAATGTATGTGTGATTGATGTCAAGGGAACGTGTATCATGCATGTAGAATTACACTCATTAGAATGGGACGCGACCATATCCATGGTAAGTGTTAAAGCGTTGAGATTGATTGAGATACCTATGGGTGTTCAAGTGTTTGATATATGATCCTTTTCTAATTGATACAAGATGCAATGCCACATCCACATATGTTGCCCTATGCTCATCATAAGGAGACGAAGCATCGGCGATATGAGGTGGGATCTTCAGGAGGGACTGTTATGGATGCATGCAGTGATGGTGATAGTAGCCCTCCACCATTACCTCATGAGGCCATGGAGGAGGTGTTCGATGATATGGTGCAAGATTTATTTACCCATCAGTCCTCAGGTAGGGATGATAGCATGGAGCAAGATGATCTTTTAACTGCAGCATCGACACCAATATTTGAGGGGTGCACATTCTCTATTCTACGTGACTCCCTTGAGTTACTAAACTTGCATACCATTTATGGATGGAGAAATGCAAGTTTGAATGTATTACTCAAGCAAGCTTTATGTTTTGCAAACATGGTGAATTATGCTAATGGATCAATTACTAGAATACTTTTTCTCATTTATGGTCTTCATGTGCAGGCTATTGTCTAAAATGCTTTCAAGGGAGAATAAATTACCGACCTCAAGAGATATGGCGAGGCAACATGTGGCATCTCTTTGAGGGTTGGAGTACAAGTGCATCCATGCATGCGTCAATGATTGCTTTGTGTTTTGTGGAGCACATAAGGAGGCTCAAGAGTGTCCTACTTATGGTGAGGCAAGATATAGAGCAGATCTCAAATTTTAGGATGTGCCTCAAAAGGTCTTGCGACATTTTCTCATAATCCCTCGCGTCCAACATATGTTCAAGTGCAAATCCATTGCAGAGCTCATGTCATGGCATTCCTCCCATCGATCAACCGATGGCAAGTGGAGATCTCCCACAAACACTCCTACATGGAAGCATATTGAAGACACGTGGCCAAGCTTCAAGAAAGAACCTAGGAACTTGAGACTTGGATTGGGTATGGAGAGTGTGAACCCATTTGGTCTCAAAAGCACCTCTTACAATGTATGGCCAGTGATATTGGTGAATTGTAATCTTCCCTCTATGGCGATTAGGAAAGGACATGTTATGTTATCCCTTCTAATTCGAGGGAAACATAATGTCAAAAACGTGGATGTTTATCTGGATCCTTTGATTGATGAGCTGGAGATACTTTGGAGAGGTATTGAGGTGCATGACACATGAGCAGGCCTCCCTCGTCATGAGACTCACATGCAAGGCAATGTTGATGTGGATGATGGATGGCTTCCCAGGCTATGGCGAGTGTTCAAGTAAGCATTGAACTTTTAATTATGAGTAGGCAATTGATGTGGCATTGGGAACCCACCTTGCTTACGCAATTGCGTCTAGGTCTCACTACATCAGGTTACCATGCATGTCCTATTTGTGGTCCTTCGCTAGTTGATTCATGGCCAGAGGACTTGAATAAGGTCATCTATGAGAATCACCATCAATTTCTCCCACCTGAATAAGGTCATTTATGAGAATCACCATCGATTTCTCCCACCTAATCATCCTAGATATGTCACCCCTTGGAATGAAGCCCCCCCACAGTCACTCACTACAGGAGATTGGAAGCAAATTTGGGACCTTTCCACGACTCCTCCTCCACATGGCATGAGCCAGTAAGGGTTCGTATAACTATTGTGTGCTATATTGAATGGAAATAAAGATTCCATGCTAACACCATCTTTTATTTAGATACTCCATCTTTCATCGGCTACCATATTGGTCCCACCTCAAGATCAATCACCTACTTGATCCCATGCATATCTTCAAGAATGTGGTGTCTACCATTTGGGAACATTTGAATGGGACATGAGATTCCTTGAGCATAAGGGAAGATCTATGTACCACAGGGAGGATGCATGAAGCTTGGCCACAAAAGAGGCCAAATGGGTGTGTCTTTTTACCCCGTGTACCATGGATGTTTTCAAAGAAAGAGATGGTGGTGGTGAAGTGGGCTATCACTACAATTTGTACTCCCATTGGATGCATGAGGTGTTTGAAGGGGGCCTTCACAAAGAGCAAGAAAAGAAGTGTAGAGCAATTATACAACTTGAAATCTCATGATTGGCACAAGATGCTCCAAGTAAGTATGACTTGGCATAATGTCTTTTTCCTTCCATAAGGACATGGTGGAAAGAGGCCCTAATGCAACAATCAAATGACATGCAAGTGGATTTGTAGCTATTGACTCCACAAAGTTTTGGCAAAGCAAGAAGGACACACTAGTACTACCACAACAATGTGAACAGGTACTATACACATATATAAAATTACTCACTTATTTATATTTGATACCTTCAATGCAAGGAAAATAACATGTTTGTATTTTTGTTTGAATAGGTTGTCTATCAACCAATGGGTGGATAACAATAGGTGCTGGCACATCATACTTTCCAAAGTGATGTAAAGTACATTTACTAATATGGAGCATATGGAGGATGATCATGGACATGGAGGTGATGATGATCGTGGTACGAGAGAGGAGATACAAATATTCAGGCCATTACCCATGAGGACGAACTTGCCATTGGTGATGCTGATTTCAATGAGCATAGTAGCACAAGTAGTAGTGAGCTGAATGTATTTGTAGATCTCCACATTGGATTGGATATTCAAGTAGATAGTTTGGCAAGGGTTGATCTCATTGAGGATGAGATTAAACCATAGCCCATCATTGTATCATCCAAATTTCTTACATATTGGCAAAGCTATTTTATATATTGTCTCATTCTCCTAACCTCGCTTAATTTTTGTATATGTGTGTTTGGCAAAAAGCATATTATCATGTGTGACATGTGCATACCATTGATATTTTTATTAGCACTGACTCTCCTAGAGACAGTGCTTTAGGATTCAGTTGAGTGGGAGTTTTGTGATTATTCTTGGTTTTTTAGGAATTTTTAAAAATTTTAACCTCTACTTTTAGATGGCTATTGGCTTTTCAGCTTTTAGCTTGTGTGTGGTTGTTGGCTTTTCAGCTTTTAGCTTGTGTGTTCTTTTTACCCCCCTCCAACATGGCTATAAATAATTCATGGGCTCCACTCTCCCTCCATGCTTGAGCTCTCCGTAGAATGATTGTGGCTTGCCTTGGCTCCTCCAGCTATAAGTCTTCAAGTCACTTCAAGCTTTCTGGTCACTCATCTAGGTCTCACATGTTTGTTTGTGAGCAAGGCGCTAAAGCTTTATGCCTATCAATGAAGAGATTGTCATCTATTGGGTCTATTTATAAAAATAAAGCCAAAAAAAACCTTATAAAGTTGACATCAAAACTTTGCAGGTATCATTCATAAAACCTTTAAGGTAAAATAATGCCAATTTACCTTTCAGTTTTCAATTATAGTTTTTTTAAATAAAAGGCAGTGGCTTTGCAATTAGTGTGAGAGCATGCAAATAACTATAGAAGATTGGCAAAGTCTAATGGATCTTGCGAGTCCTCAAAGCGCTTCTTTTTTGTTATTTCTTACTAAACAATCTAGAGTGTCTAAAGACCCATAAAACCCACAAGTTGGAGCCAAGTGCTTTCGTGCATACATGCACCCTTGTTTAATTAGGTGCTTTGGTAATAATGGGCAATGTTTGGCAAGCAGTACTACACATTTATCAGCCTGCAGTACAATTTCAAACTCTATTGCGCGTTTATAGACGCATCTAAATGTGCATCTATTATATAGTGTAGACGCGCTATTAAGCGCATGTGTAACTGTGTGGATAGATGCGGTAATAACCGCACTAAGATGCGCCCATATTTTCATTAAGTTTATCAGTGCTTATAGACATGCCCGCTAGTTTGTATGTCTATCAAGCGCGTCTATGGATGCATTGTGTTGTTGTGTTTGTCCTATGATGCCATTCGATTTTTCATGCATTCTCCTCCCTCGCTTTTGCTTTTAGCTTGCGATCACTTGCAACCCTTGCCTCCTCACTCCTGCATCCTCCCTGCCCTCCCACCTCTCCATCCTCTCCTACATTCTCCCTCTGCACCTACAAGACTTGTTGCAGCTCCCTCTCCATCTCAAGGTAAGAATTCCTCTCTCTTCTATTTCAAGTTTGTTTGGTTTCTTTGCCTTTCTTTCTACCTCTCCTCTCAAAACTTGTCTATTAGATCAGCTTTCAAATAAGTAGGGTACTTTGCATTTGGAACTTTGTATGTACCATACTTGGCAAGCAACTTTCCTTAAAAAACAAAACGATGCAATGCACACTCTGATAACTGAGTTATGCTTAAGTGCACGAGTGAATTTCCCCCACCTACAAAGTTATTCTTTGTTGGAATCAAGACTTTAGAAGAGGAAGGGAAATTAAGTGGTGCTACTTGTAAGTGGTTACCTTCTCTTGGTCCGTTGTGTGAATTCACCTCATCATTGTCTTGCTTGGAAATGTTTTGCCTACTTGTTGCAATTGCAAAATTTGAAAATGTAAGATTCTATTTGCCATAGTAGAGTGCTATTAGAAAAACTTGTTTTCATAAGTCAAATGCTAGACAAACATCATTTCTAAATTCACTAGAAAGTAGAATTGTTTTTTAAAAAATAAGCATTGAAACATGAGATGAAGAAGTTATATTTCATTTATTTCTTTTTAATCTTCTTTTTAAAAAAAGTGAACCTCTATTAAAATGAATAGCCAGCATTGCGAAATGCTTGGAAAGTAAAATTTTCCTCAACATAATAGCAATGCAAAGCTACATAACAAACTTATGTCAACTCTAATGAAATAAATAACAAACAAAGAGAAATGTTTGGCAAGTAAAATCTCTTCTCAAGATAATAGCAATCCAAAACTACATAACAAACTTATGTCAACTTAGAGTTGCATGAGTGCTATAAAAACTTGTACAAGCATTCAATCGGAGTCAATATTGATGACATTAATCACACCACCCTTTGAAGGCATTGAATTCTTCGTGATTGCTTGCAAGCATGCGCTTACTTTTACTCATATGGTCAACGTGAGTACTTATTCTACACCTAAAAGCAATGTAGTCCGTGTTTTCTTGCTCAAGCTTCTTCATTTAAGGCCAAGCCAAAAAATTTGAGAAGTCAACCCTTGTTGCTTAGCTATGTGAAGTTACAAAGAAGAGGAAATGATGCATACCTTGTGCAAAAGGAAAGAGTTCTTGAGTGAGTGCCTTGGCGTTTTCTTTATTGAAGAACTCTTGAGCAAGTTTTCTTTCAGGGGTCTACTTGCGCATGTAGCAACGAATGAGGTTGAGAATGCATGAAGTGGAGATGGACTTTTCCTCATGCAAGAATACGTAGAATGGGATGGGACATCTAAACATATAATGAATAACATTAAATATAAAAAATTAAATCCTTGCACTCTTGTGGATCAAGTTATGCAGAGACCAATGAATAAGTACAAGCAATCAACCACGTAAAAGAAGCTATAGGAGTATTGGGGAAAGGGTTGTGGATTAAATATCGTGTCGGACAAGTGAATAACACTAGCATAAGCAAAGAAAGCAAGAAGCAGATAAAAAATAATGTATTCATGCACCTTCTGACTCGAGCAGAGAAGCATACAGTGGTAGCTTAGTGAGGCAGTCTTGAAACAACAGACTAAACTGAAAGAATGTGGCGTCAATTGGGCTTACGGCATTTTCTCGCTACTTTCTTGCACTACAAAGACAAAGGGTGTTGGGATGTGGAGATAGTTAGTTCAAAAGAGGCAAAAACATGGAAATAAAGCCATGGGAAAGGTCTGCAAGGTTGACGAAGAGTAGGTGAATAACAAATGAAACATAGCGCTACAAAGCACAAGAGACAAACCACCGAATGGAAAAATTAAAAAAGCCATTGTTCCGCAACAGTTTAATTGATGGAACGCCACAGTATCGCAAAACTGATGAAGTTGATTCCACTACTATGGATAACTATGTCGCATCAAATAGAACAACCAAAACCGCACAGAACCAAGGCGTTTGGGCATGCAAGCCAAGTGAGAGAGCAAAATGACTAACGAAATACGAGCTCACAGGAAACAAGAGGGGTAGCAGAATCACATTCGGTGATTTTTAGGGAAAATCACACACAGGCATGAGACGAATAGAGCAACAAAGTACTTAGAATTGCAGATGAACGAACTTCTGCACCCTCCGCACTAGTTTTGCCGTCTTCATCGCCATTTATCTTAGCAGAATTCGGTGTCACAGGTTCTTCGAGAGTTTGGGGACAGATTTTGGCGAGCCGTGCAGAAGAAAACAATAGTCACAAATCTACAAATCGCGAACAAATTCATAACTGTGCCAAATGAAGTTGTAAGAGTGAAGGAAGGAAGAAAGTAAGGCCCAAGGTTCACAAACTTTTCTCAAATGCCCTGCTATCAATGTCCATATAGTCAGAAGAAGCTTGTAGGCCAGCCATCACAAGAGGTATTGACATCTACAACACATGAGAACTACAAATGGAATGGCAATTATATAGCCAACCGATTGCAAACATGTGAAGGAAACCTTCTTCACCACGAGAAGCTCGCCACGCACGAAACAATAATCAGAACAGACAAACGACCGCGGAATTAGTTGTTCTTTGCAATCATTTCACCAAGCCAAATATGCCCGCTCGATTAAGCCAGCCATGTTGCAATGGCAAAAATAGACACTTGCATGTATCCAGTGCATCCAACCTAGGTTGCTTTTACACTTTTGCAATGAATTTGAGGCCGTTGAGATTTTGCAAGTGCTTTGCGACTGTTTAGTCCACTAAGAAACCTAGCAATGCATTTAACAACTCCCAAATAGAAAAAATTAATGAAAAATCCCTGATTTTTGCTTTGCAGAAACCAAAGGAGTGCATAGGCTACGCATACATGAGGGCAGGCCAAAAACCACTTGGGTGAACGCTTTGATCAACATGCAAAAGTTCCAAAGCAAAAGCCTCGCGTGAACAGGCTCTTAGAAATAAGGTAAAAGCATAATTAATGTTGGAAGTTGACTATTTAAGAAGAAGCGACATGTGCTGTGTGCTAAGTACCCGTTCGTATGAACACGTCCTCTTGCATGTTGTAACTTGTATGTAGATTCACCACAGTGCAGACAGGTAAGCGACGATGATACAATTATAATTCGACGCATAGATTTGTTGCATGCAGCACTCGACGATGGTCCTTCCACTCGCACCCGATTGGAACGTTTTATTTGAGTTTGGATCGTTGCGCTGCCACCAGACTTGCCCTCCAATGGATCCTCGTTAAGGGATTTAGATTGTCATCTTATCGAACGTTCAAACACAACGTTGTATTTGATTTTGGATCGTTGTATTGGATCGTCGTATTGGAACGTTGTATTTGAGTTTGGATCGTTGCCATCTTATCGAACGTCGAAACACAACGACACCTCGCCTTATCACATGCATCCACAGTCTCGCAGCCCAGAACGATCGTTTGTAGATTGGCAGTACAGATTTGGTCCGCTGCAAAGCAGGTAAGCATGGATCCCTTGTCAACTTGTACACTGCATTACACAAATCTCGCAACAAGGCCCATCCAGACCTCCCCTGCTCCCCAAATGAATCTGATACAGACCTCTGGACATGGTTTGCCATCGATGTTCCCTATAACCCAACATTAGAGAGGCCGTGCGCAGAACGAGTGAGACGCAGGCTAAAACAAGAGAAGCTAAAAGGTGTTATCCAGAGCCGCTTTAACGTTGATCTGGGTACGTTTCACTTGAGTAGTGTCGTCAAGACGTTTCACGAACGTTTCCTAAGCATCACCATGAAGCGTACAAGAGAAGAGATCTTCTCGGGACAGCCCACAAAGCGAGCTGCATCTTTTCCGAAAGATAGGTGAGTGTACTTACAACTGTTCTTTAGCATGCTCCTGCTGTTTCGCCTCACTCATGAGAATTCTGGGTAGTCTGCATTTGGAATCTTTGCTAAGTGCCTTTCAACTTTGATATTGGTGTTTGCAGTTCTGGCTTCGCAGCTCAACCGTCAGGATCTCATCGCCCAACGCTGGAAACATCCTCTTACCTCAGAGCAGTCCAAGACACGTTTAAACATATGGAAGAGAAATATATTGAATTTCTCCATACGATGGCAGAACACAATTGGCACAAGTTAGTAGTAGTACAGCTGCGGCAATTCTTCTGTATCGTTTCCATTTGCCTAATCCGTTTCTTTACGGCCTTCAGCAGTCTAGACGATCTCATCTTTCTGACCTGAACAGCAATGGGGTTCTGAAATTACATGATCCCACTTCATTGTCCCCCGTCTTGTAGTACAGGGCCAATATACCTCGATTGGTAAGTCGGGTGAAGGAAGTGCTGAGGGGGCATCGCAATCTGCTGTTAGGTTTCGTTGCCTTTCTTCCTCAGGATTATAAGATTGCACTTGAAGAGGACTGTCCTGAAATATCACCAACGGAGTATGAAGAGGCCATTAGTTATGTCTACAAAATCAAGGTTGTTCAAGTTCTCTTCCGTGTCTTAGTTCTAAGCCATCGCTAAAAATTTATATTTGGCTATGATTTGACATATGATGATTTCTGTTCACAGTTTTTGATTCTCTTTCCACATTCTCATGTGCAGATGCATTTTAAAAATCAAAAGCAAATATACAAAGCTTTCTTAGAGATCATTAGCCTGTATCGAACAGGCAGCAAATCTATACTTGAAGTGTATGATGAGGTATATCTATTCCTTCTTGAGTTACTATTAAGCAGTTGACATTTTTATTTACCTCCCCTTCAATTCATTTAAAATTTCCCTATCCTCTCATCAATCCTGTTTGCCAAGAAAGGAGAAGAGGAGAGAGAGAGAGAGAGAGAGAGAATAGACCCAAACATACATTGCCATGGACGTGAATAATTCCTGTCAAAATCCAATCTTATCCATTATATACTCAATGGTACTTGGAATGGATGATTCCTATGTGAACCATGCATAGAGGAGTGTGGGGTAGAAGAGATGCATCATGGCACAAAGAGTGATCTCGAGCACAAGTGAGGCAAAATCCATTGTTATTAGAATGAAGGAATGACCTCCATTTTATAGAACTAGAGTGCTTGGTCAGCTGGGCTCTTGATGAATACTTCTCTCTTTTGCTATCTTGTTGAGGTTCACATGAGTGACGTTGTCAGAAATGATGCAAAAGATTGATGTTCAATTGCATGCAACCTTTTCTAGAGATTTCGTTATCATCCAGTCCTGCTTGCACTTGATGTCGTTCATGTCGATAATAAAACGTAGTTTTTCTTTTTTTCGGAGGAAGACAAATTCCTATTCTTTGCACTGTAAGCAAATCTATTGTCATTCCACTTCGAGCGAACAACGGGGAGATGTATTTCAGAAATGTATAAATAATAAATCAAAACCAAATTGAGCCAGAAGCATGCAACTGTGATAGGAAAATCCCAAACCCAAAGCTGCATTGCATGTACGACAAAAGTTCCAGCACCATTTGCAACTTCATTGGATCCCTTTTTTCGAAGGCACAAATGTTTTTTTTTTTGGTCAAATTATGTTCCTACGCTTTAGAAAATAGTACTTCCGCGCTCTAGCCGGATGGCCCTTGAGCGTGTTGTAACCTAATGGACCTACTGTGTTGTGGCTCCTTATGTAGTACTGCTCTAAAGTTCGTGCTTTGTCTACAGTGTCTGTTGTTTCCAAAACTTTGATTTCGAAATTTTCTTCGAAGGGCTTGTAACGCTGCAAGTCCTTTTTCATTTTCGCCGGTGGTTTTTTATTGTGCTGTTTGATCCTCCGCGGCAGGTCCGTCGTGCTCCCTATGTATTTTCTGTTGTTGGGCTTACACGTGATGCAGTAAACGACGAGGCTCGCACGATTTCCTTGCGTGGGCGCTTCAGTGGAGGCTCCTCCTTCATCTCGAGGCTCGCGTCTTTCAATGTCGTACCTGCGTAAACATTGACAATTACGTTAGTCATCGAGGTTTTCGGACTTTTTTTTCCCGTTTGAGTTCCATAATAGAATGCATTTATTTACTTGCCCTGGTTTTTCTCTGTTGGCATGAAAGGATCGTTTCCAATACCGAAGCGCTCCTCGTATAAGTCCCTGTCGAAAATATACGTAAGCTTCTCCATTGTCGTCATCGGGTGCGTCGCGTCGTGCGTCCCTCCAAATTGTTCCATGAATTGTTCGAGTATAGCCGTTGCTTGATCACGCATCGTGTCCCTCAGCAACTCCAAGGATACGTTGTACCCGTAATGCAGCAGCTCGCACACATACGCTGTGATCCCTTTCATCTTCGTGTCTAGTAGCTTCTGCCCCTCCAAACTTTCCATTATCCTATCGGTCTCATTGAACTCAATGTCAAGCTCGACAAGGATCTCTTTGAGAAGTCCTGCAGGAGAAGTGCAATCCATGATGAGTTTGTTGTTCTTGCAACTCGTTAATTCTTTTTCTCAATTGTTGCGATTTTTTTTTAATTTTCGAAAGCATTACGCACCATTTGCGAATCTCAAGCCTCCCGGCTCTCTTTTAGCTGGCAAATGCCTATTGCAGTTGTCAATGAAGTCGCGTAGTTTCACATACGTGTTGAAGCCGTTGATGTAAGCTCTCGGACGTTCTCCTGCATTGTTTGCTAGCCGGAATTGCTTTGTACCATCCCATCTGATGTGTGATCTCTCCCCCAACTGAAGGCCCTCAGCATCTCTGACCTGATCGTTCCAGATAAGCGGATCTCCATTCAGAAAGGTAGATTTTACATCCATCTGAAACACAGGCCAACTTTCCTGTGCTGCTAAATCCAAAACACTGCGAATTGTGGTTAGTCAAGCTATGGAAGCAAAAGTATCTTGATAATCAAAACCATGTACCTATGCGAATCCTTTTGCCATGAGCTGAGCCTTGTACTTATCCAACATGCCGCCGGACTTGTACTTGGTCTTGTACACCCACTTGGTGCCGATTACCTTGTGTTTTGGTGGTCGATCCACAAGGTCCCAAGTGTTGTTCTTCATTATGAAGCCATACTCCGACTGCATAGCCTCCATCCAACTATCATCACCCTGTGCTTCTTCAAGACACTTGGGTTCTTCAGCACGGATCACCTTTGTCATCAAAGCATAGTTGACCAAGTGTTCTTGCGCCCTTCTTTGCTCCTCTAATCTCTTGGACCGGCAGTGTTTGGATGATTCCTCCTCAATGGCTGGAGGTTCTCTGCCATCTGAAAGATGCTTTACCCACTTCGGGAATGGCCGTTGCCATTGCGGTTCTGCAGGCTCTTCTTCCTCTTCTTTATCTTGAATTCTCCCAAGCACCATTGGGGGAGTTTAGTATGCTATTGGTGGTTGTACTCGATGGATATCCTGGTCCTGGTTGTCTGGGAAGGAAGCATCCTCCTCCAATTGATGTGGCTGTTCTGAGAAGACCACATCGCGACTTACTAGTACCTTCTTGGTAACAGGATTATAGAGACGGTAACCCTTCACCTCTTCACTGTAGCCCAAGAAAATACACTTCCGGCTCTTCAGTTCTCATTTGGTCCTATTAGCATCAAGGACATGCACAAAAAACAATCACACCCAAAAACTCTGAAATGTGCAGTTGAAGGTTTCTTACCAAAAAAGGCCTGCAGTGGAGTCATCCCATTCACAGCCTTTGTGTAGCTACGATTCAGAATGTAAACTGCCGTGTTACAGGCTTCAGCCCAGAAATTCTTTGGCAAATCTTTCCCTTTCATCATACTTTTGCCCATTTCGCAGATGATGCGCATCTTGTGCTCTGCTACTCCATTTTGCTATGATGTATGTGGTGGGGGTTTCTGCCTCTTGATCCCATGACTTTTGCAGTAACTTTTGAATTCACTTGATGTGAACTCACCACCTCTGTCTGATCTCAACTTCTTCACCTTCCTCCCCGTTTCTTTCTCGACCATTACATGCCATTCTTTGAACTTACTAAAAGCCTCATCTTTAGTCTTCAGGAAGTATATCCATATCGTTCTACTGTAGTCATCAATCAGCATCATGAAGTAGTAGGAACCACCCAAAGCTTCCGTCTCCATCTTTCCGCAGAGGTCCATGTGAACGAGCTCTAGAGGAGCCTTTGCCCTTCTGGCCTCTTTAGGAAAGGGCTGCCGATGTTGCTTGCCCATCATGCAAGCTTCACATACATCGGGCATATCTGTAATTTTTGGTAGGTCTGCAATCATTCCACTTTTATGCATCTCCTTTAAAGAACTAAGGTTCAGATGACCAAACCTCTCATGCCACAGCTTAGTGTTGCTCACATCGGCTCGAGCACTGAAAGCTGAGAGTTCATAGATGTTGTTGTGTTGTGTACCTTTACCAATGGCCTTCCCTTGAAGATCCAAAATCTGTGCGCCCTTCTTATCGAAGTGAACTTTGAGGTCCCGATCCGTGATCGCAAAAACGGACAACAAGTTCCCCTTGACATCTGGCACATAAAGAACATCGGACAACTATTTTACAACTCCATCTGACTTGAGAGCAATCGTACCTTTTCCTTTTGCTGGACATTTTGCATGATTGCTGACTGCTACCAGGATGTCATTCCCTACCGGATGTAGAGAGGTATACCAATCCTTTCGACTGGTCATGTGGCGTGATGCACCACTATCAATAATCCAAGGTTCATCCGCAGGTACATGAACTGCCTCCGTGCAAATCTCCTCAATTGCTATGAACAGCTCTACTGGTATTGCCTGCGTGTTGTTGCTAGACTCTTTCTTTACTTCGTCCTTCTCATCTGCAATCTTCTTCCGGTACTCATTCTGCTTGTTCCCTGCCTTGTTGCAATAGAAGCACTTGATCTTCTTCTTTCTCTTTTTATCATCAGAAGAAGATGGGTTACCAGAGTCCTTACCCTTACCTTTCTTTGATCTAGCCGAGAAAGACGAATCTTCTCCGGTCCTCGTCTTTTGATGCATGTCCTCCTCTAGAAGCATTGTGCTAAAATCCTCAAAGTTGAGGGGCTGATTTCTATTCTGTGTATTTAGCACTGTAACAAGATCATCGTACTTTGGTGGGAGAATCCATGTGCACCTTCGTGCTAGATTCTCGTTGGTGATGGTGATGCCAATCGTAGTCATCTGATCGCGTAGATTCATCACCCTAGTGATGAACTTCGCTGCCATTTCAAACTTAGACAGTTTCTTGTTCGCAAGTTGTCTCCAGATTCTGAATCCGTGTCTAATTCGTGGTCTCGTACTGATTTTTCAAGACCGTCCATGCCTCCTCCGTTGTGGTGACATGTTGAATTAACGCCATGACAGAATCACTTACACTACAGACAATAAAACAGAGTGCATCTGCATTTCTTCTTATCCATGCAAGAATCTCATCCGCAGTTAATCTGTTGTCCTACATTGGCTGGATTCGGTCTCGCAACCACTTCACGTCCACCCCAGTAGCAGTATACCAAAGCTCATATGCGCTTAGGATAGTCTTCATCTTGAACTTCCAGAGTGGATAGTTAGTGCCATCCAACTTTTCGCTTTCACCGAACGGTGGGATTCGCAGTCTTGCGGGCTGGGCCATCTCTCACAATCTGTTTGCAAACAGAAACACACTACCAAATCTTCTTGCTAGAGCCCAAGCTCTGATACCATGTAAGAAAACAAAACAACGTTTGTGCTCAACAGATAACAAGATCTCGTAGGCGAGAGAGAAAAGCAGATAGTATGGAAAATAAAAAATTTGATTACTGTAAAATTGATACAATAGATGGCGCTGCCTCCTAGCTGTGCGCTCCTGTGTGAGAAGCTTCAATGGCATGCTGGAAACAGTAGAGGACGGAGGCTGGATGCTAAGGAATTAGGGTTGCTATAGCCAGTGATGATAATGGGCTTCACGGGCTTGCTCTTATATAGCCACCAGTTGTAGTCGGCTAGACCAAATTGGGAGACCAAACCAGTCGGCCCAAAATGGCCGACTGGAGGTCGGTCCCGAAATAGGCCACCGACCACACGTTAGAACCGTGGTGCAAAATAGAGCCATCCGAGATCATCTAGGGCTCCAAATGGGACCCGCAACTCAAGAGTGGGCTACCCCAAGAAATGCTCCGTCTACCCTCAGTGCGGTCAGTCATGGCATGCCTTCCCGCACTTGCATGTAGCCTAGTTGGCAGTGTGCCAACTCTATCTGAAGCCGTCCAGCCATTAGGCCACACATGGCCCCCATCTGGTGTCCAAACGAGGACCTTCCGGATAACCAAGCTACTCAGATGCCTTCTCCTCATATGGGGGGCTTACAAGTAGAGTTAGCAGGCTCCCGCGTAGTCGTCTTTGCTGGTGGAGGTTTTGTTGCCTTCGCGTTGCTTTTGTATAGCTCAAATAGCTGCTTGCAGGCATGACTTATTACACCGTCTTTTCAAATGAGCCGTCTTTTTAAATCTGCAAGGAAAAAAGATTCTTTCATGCTGGTGGAATTTACCTTGTCTGTGTCCATGTCTTATGCTACAATGTCCCGAGCTTTCTGATTCTCTGCACCTGTTCTCGACAATAGACAAGATATTAAAACCATTTTCCTTGCACGCATGTTTGACGTAACATATTCATGACTTTGTCTCTGCCTTGTTCAATCTCTGGTAGTGAATATCTTTATGTGCGTGGTTGTGTTGTCGGCTGTGAGAACTCTCGTGGAATTGGTCTGAATATGTCTGGATGTGGGCAATGTAGTATGCGCAACCTCATTCTCTCAATCACTCTGGACAACATCACGTATGCTAGGCCAGGGGCAAACACTCCTCGGAATATGAGCAGCGCTTTGTTGGATATGGTTGCGCCTTGGGATTTGTGTCCCGTGATAGCGTATGCCTCGGGGGGGTCACTCATCATATGTAACCCTATCACGTGAGTTCAACAGAAGGATTTTCTTTATTTCTAAAATTTACAGAAATAAATATACATAAGGGACTATTTAAAATAGTTTTGGAAAAAATTTACAGATTTGTATAGAAAAGGGGTACATTTTATTCATGAAATTTTTTACAGATAAGGGACTTTAAATATAGGCCTTGAACGCACGTGATATAAAGGGTTTATACATAGTGACCCCCCCGAGGCGTATGCTAGGGTTAGTGGAAATGTGGACTTGTGGAACCATTTTCCATTTATTGCCTTTCGCTGATGCTTCGAGCATCGTAGTGTGAGCACGGCCACTGTTGTGTGCACGACGACAGTGATACCATTGATTTCTCCCCTGCTAGTTGCCTTGATGCTCTTGATTTTGCACATTGCTCCATTTGCGGCACCTATTGCGAGGTCGATGTTTTCCGTTATCATTGCCTTCGCCCCCACGCAAATTTTTCCTATCTCGTTGAAGCTTTTGTCCTCCAACCATTCTTTGAGAGCTGGTTCGCTCGCGGCGTTACTGTGTATTTAAACATGCACAATCATCTTGGGAGTGTTGAATTTCTCCACAAGCTCATCGTTGAAGGTAGCGACATCAACTCTGTGTGAGCAAATGATGGTTGTTTCGGCATCGATGAAGTGGCATGCACCTTCCTTGTCGACAATGCACTGCCCCAAACAGTCGGAAATCTCGTAAGTTGTGGGAATCCTGAGTCTTATGGTATGCAAGAATGCCAGGAACGGCATGTCTCGTGCATGTCGCACCGAGAATTGCATGTGGTACATTTTCGCTTGAGCCCAGTGCGTGGAGGACGTGATGTGGCACGGCTCGCAGAGATCCTCGCGGTGTTTGCAGACTGGCGGTAATTGCACCAAGTCACTAAAAATTATGAGCATTTTGTGTCTGAATGGCTCATGCAATGTGCCATTAGTCACATTGACGATTTGTCTTACCACGAGATCGAAAGTCATCCTTGTTAGCATGGACATCTCATCAATGATGATCGCATTGGCTTCCTTGATTGCGAGGTGTCGCTCATCCGTCTCATGGATGTTCAGTGGGTACTGACTGCTATGCACAGGGATCTTGAATTGGTAGTGTACAGTCGTTGCAATCCCGCTCAGCCGCATCGCAGCCGCCCCTGTTGATGCACAGAGTATTGCCGTTTTGTTTTGCGCTACCAGATGCGAAACATAGTACCGTATCAAGAAGCTTTTGCTGCTACCTGGTGTTCCACAGACAACGTGCAGCCCCGAGCTTGTTGAAGCTAGGCATTCGAAGGCTCTTTGTTGTTCTACTGTCAATGCGGCATTGGGGACGGTGCGAAACTCGGCCATTTTTTCCAAGATCCTCGTGCGTGTTGGCCCTTTGACGGTTTGCTGGTCGATGTTAGGCGCTTCCATCGGGCAGTCTTGGATGATCGCAACCTTTTGCAATATCATATTGATCAACTGGTCCGTGTGGTCAGTCGCTAGCAAGTTCCTTTGCGTGTATTTGGTCACATACATCTCGAGGTCCTCGTTGCTCAATATGAGGCCGCGCATTTGGCATTCGACAAAGTAGGATCCAGCTGTGTTGGCAGGTGATATGAGCTCCGTTTCATTCCTGAAGCTGAGTTTTCGCAAGAGCATGTCGTAGAAGTACCCCTCTGGTTGATGTCCAGGGTGGTAGTCAGTGAATCTGACTACTCGCTCACATTTTGCGATCCTGTTGCCTAAGAGGTCAAGACCGACCGTTACACGCTGCGTTTCCTTGGGCTTTCAGATCACATATTGCCTATGGTAATCGTAGAATGTGCTATCCTCGATGACGCTCGGTCTCCTGCAGTATATGTTGACCGGGTGCAGGGTGACGTTGTTGTTTCGCGAGACGATGCGTTGTCTTAGAGATGGTGGGGAGGAGTCGACATAGTGAACGGTCTCGCTCCTTGTGATTGTTGGTATCTACATGCAGTTTAGCGCGGCCTCTGTTGGAGAGGTTGGTTTTGATAGGAGGCTCGTGGCAATGAGTTTCAGCTTTACTTCGTCGAGATGTTGCAACCCCAAACGCGAGGCGTCTTCTGAACGGATGTTCAGTTTGCCCATTGGTTCAGATTTCATCGCGTACTTGAGGAGGTAGTGAGAGATTGAAGAGTTTGTTGTCACCCGCTGTATGTTCATGTGCGCACCCCACAATAGTAACACGGAAGGGTGGTAAGGGACGATGTTTCGGTGCTCATGTCCCAACTGGTAATACAACCAACGTTGCATCAGAGGGTCGAGGAAGGGGTCATATTCTGGCTGTGTTGCGAAAGGGAAGCCGTGCTTAAAACTATGGTGTGACGGTTCGACGTAGCACGCTTTCCTGCATACGTGGAACTGCTTCCTGAGAACTAGTTCTCGCAGCCTTGTGTTTCGAGGATCCAGGGCCTCGTCCCTGGGGATGTAAGCCGCAATCTCATTTGCAATTCGCTGACGGTCATCATGGTGGACCCACAATATGACATGGGCGTGTAGGGAGCCCCTGTTTTGTATCTCATAACGAACGACATCGTGTTGTATTCGGCCAAGTAGACCGTCGGATAAAAGCAAATGCTTGCACATGAACATGTGGAAGCGTGCGTGGAAAAGTGCCACGCATTCAACAGGACAGTCTTTCCAAGTGAATTGCGCATTATCATGTGTTGTGATGCTCTCGATCACATTAATTTCTTGCCACGGTGTATCGGTGACCTCGTCTGCAGTGAATGTCATAAAGAAATCTGGGAGGCCCCAAGCATCGACCATCGTTATGAGGTCCTTCAGTTGCCGTCGATGCCACGATGGGGACCCCGGCATTGTTGATGGCATGCTGTAGCGAAGCACGTGTCTCATTGCGTCTTCATCGGTCGTGGCAGGGTTGGCTTTCCTATATTGGTCGATGTCTCGTTGCAAGCATGTAGAGTTGCTTGAATTGGCAATCATCACTGCCTGTTTTAACTGGAACATGATCAACAAGTACGGCTTGTAGAGCGTGTAGATAGAGAATAAGGTGCATATTCTCATTTTCACATAGTTGCTGAATTGTATGCAGCCATCATAGTAGCCCCATCCAAAAGGGAATAGGAAGGAGAACACTGCTGACTCCATGGTTATGTCAACGCACGCACTGCCAGCTGCTGCTACTCCGTCGACGTGGAATGAAGCGACCCTCTTTGAAAGCAGTTCTGTACCCCGTAGCTGTATGGAGGCAAACTCATGCTTGTCCCTTGCATCAAAGGCGCGACGGTTCGCGGGGTCCACCATGTTTTGCAAAAGCAGGAGCTCAGGCTGAGATTCCGCTATTGACATTAACTCGAATGGAGCTGTCTCATCGTGTAGTTCCAAGATACCTGCAATGGTTTGAGGACTCAAGATGCACATACCCATCTTGATGTCCGCACGCTCTGCTAAAGAATTGTACTTGCGCAATATTGGATTGTTCTCGATGTTGTATGCGAGCACACCTGACAGCTCGTTCGTCACGATTTGTTGAGCCGAGCTTAGTGGGACGTTTCGCCAAGATATCAGAGGATTGTCTAGAAGTGACCTTCGATCGAGTGTGCCACGAGCAATCGCATTTGCAGTCGTGGTAAGTGAAATGGATACATCTATGATGCTTAGCAGTTGCGTGTGGAGGTGGTTTGTTTTAAGCAACTGCCGAGAGTACTGTGGCATCAACCGCACAATGTATCTGCTCCGCTGGGCATCTCGTGTGCAGCTTTGGCATTTCCAGTAAGTCACTTGCATGCCCATATTCTCGCAGGCATCCAAAAGTATCATGTTTCCGAGTGCGGCGCTGTGGCTCGAGATGCCTATGTCTTGCAAAGAAACGATCCTTTGGTTTGCAGACAGTAGCGTGGTTATGCCACAGACACCGCAGATTTGAAGGCTAGAGAAAATAGCCACGCAATTACTAACCCATTGCTTGTATCTATCTGCGATGGTCAACCACGATGACGTAGCTGGCCTCAAGGACATCTTTCTTGATGTTATATCAAGTTGAATAGCTCGACCTCTAGCTGCTCTGAGCGTTGACGAATGGTCATGTTCGAAGGAGTTTCTGGTGGTCATTTCTACATTGTGACATGAATCGATGTCTTATGTTCGGGTTTAAACACCTACAGGGATTAATAATAAAAACCGTCCGAAACTTTGCTACAATTTCATTCACGTGGTTTTGTCTAAACGCAACAGGAAAAACAAAATGGACTGAACCTCTATCTTTAGAAGGTGAAAGAATTGATAAAATAACTTGAATCAAGCAAATACATTTTGTTGTGCGTACCTTTAAGAGAAGACACTCGTTTGGAGGCTGCAAACATCTCGAAAACAGAAGTGTTGCAGACATGATTAGTATGTTGGTCGAACCAAGCAAATGTAATGTTCCCTTGCGGAAACAGAATGTGCGAAGAAGTGTGCGTGCTCAAGATATGTTTCGCCTATATTTAAAGGTTTTGCCTTGGCTTTTTACGCAGTTGGCTTTTTACGCAGCTTTTCAAAAGCTTTTGGGCTTTCAAAATTTTAAAAATCTAAGGGTGTATATTGTGCCATGTGGAAGCACAGGATTTCAGAATTTGAAAAAACGTCCTAGTGCTGGCCAAGTAAAGAGAGGATGGTGTAGGCACCTCCCCTATATCAGTGGCAATCAGCCCCTACATCAGTGGGACTGGCCTAAAATCAAAGGAACCTCCCATGTGGGGGCCTTTGGCTTACATCATCACTTAGGTCACACACTAGACACACACACACACGTGACTCCCCTAGATGCACACATGCACCATAGAGCAAGCCCTTGATTACACTTATCCCAACATACCCCCCCTCAAGGGTTTGCCTGTTGCAATGTCCAGGATACATCTAGTCTCATAGTTTCTCATGCCATCTCATGGTGGTCACACATGGCCATCTCATGGTGGTCAAGGATAAATCTATGTCTAGGATCTCATGCTAGCAAAGGTGCCCAAGGATCAAGGTTCACAAAAATAGGATAGACCAAACACATATCACATGGCCTACATCATATGGTGACCAAAGGTTTACAAAAGACAAAACATATGACATTCTTTTTGGAGTACTATTCCAAGCAGAGAACCTCAAAATTTGACCAAGTGATGATAAACAAGAACTCAAAGACAAGTTGCTGAAAAGGCAAAGTCCTTGTCTTCTACCACAAAGTTGGATGCTTCTTTGCTAATGGAGTTCTCTCTTCAACCATATCTGACATAGTCCTCTTTTCCTCATTACAAAACTTTTCAGAGTGATTATTCTTTCAACAATATGAGCAAGGGTTGATTCTATAACAATCCTTCTCAAGGTGATTATTTTTTCCACAGTGTTTACAAGCCTTGTACTTGCTCTTTGAAAACCTCACTGCAAGTGCCTCTGTATGCATTTTGCCCACTCTTGAATTGTTCTTCCTTTCCTTTTCTTGCAAGGCACTAATGATGCCTTCTAATGAGGGTTGAGGTAGATTCTTCAAAGTAGTAACCACATAGCCAAAATCCTAAGGCATGCTCTTTAAAAGCACTGCCATAGCATATCCTCAGTGACAGGGGAATTAATTGAAGCTAGTTGTGTCAAAATACTTCTCATAGTGTTGACATGGGCAGCAACATTATCTCCCTCCATTCTAAGCTCAAAGAACCTAATTTTTAGATTTACTTTGGAAGTATGAGAGCTAGTACCAAACAATATATCTAACTTGTGCCATGCTTCAAAAGGGGATTCCAAATCTGAGATGTGGTATACATAGTCATCACCCAAACCTAATGCAATGATGGCATAGGCTTTCTCAATTCTCTTTGCATCTGCAGGTGTAGAAGTAGAGTCAGTGGCTTTTCCTTTACCTTTTGTTGTAGTTTATTCACCTTCTTGAGAGGTTTGAGTTCCTTCTTTGACTAAGTCCCATAGATTCTCATTCATAAGCATAAACTTTATCTTCATCTGCCAAGTATGGAATCCTTGTCCATTGAACTTGTCAATTTTGTAAGTAGCCATGAGAGGGTCTTACCTTTATCAGGCAGTGTCTACTCTCTTACAAAATGACTAATCTTGTGGAACAAAGAAATCTCCCTCACCATACAAATGTAGATTGCTAGAGATAAATTCAGAGAATCCTATTTGTTTAGCATACTCATACCCTGTTGGCTTCTCCCAGAGTTTCTTGGGTGGGGTCTTCTTCACTTTGAATTTTGTCCTTCTTGTAGTCTTCTTCAAGTGTTTATCATTTGAAGATCCCTCAGAGCTTGGCATTTTGACAAAAGATCAGTTCTAACTGAATTTCAAACTGAAAATACATTCTCTGAACTGAACTTTGGCATTACTTCAATCCTCAAGCATCAACATAGCATTTACTCTAGCATCAAATTTTCAAAAAACTGTCAAAAATTCAGGACAGTGCTCCAAAGGTGAAGCTGGAAAATGCTTTAGATCACTTCAAATGAGAAAGCATCCAAAATCCCAAAGATTACTCACATAATAATGAAACTTTCTAGCACTTAACCATGTTCAATGGTTCACAGTAGAAGTAGATATCACTGTTACCCCCAAATTGAGCAGTCTGAAATTGGAGGGTGCAATTGAAGCTGAAGAGAAAAGCTTTGAGAGGGCTTTCAAAGGCAAATGGAAGCTCTTACTAAGGACTACTTCCAGCAAGGAGGATTGTCAAAAAAACGCACAACATTGCTCATGACAGTAGTGCCTTCTTCGACTTGGTCTTTGGCTTTTTAGCTCAAAATTCATGAGCAGAAAGCTCATAGTGTTGCCCACCCGTGGCTAAGAGTTGCGTCAGTAGGCGTAATTGCTTGAAAGTTCGTCGAGCAGAGATCGTGTCGGCACGGGCTGTAGAGGGCATCTCTCCCTAATTGCTTGGTTTCAAAGGTGTGCCCTAAGTAGAGGAAACTTCAGCTCAGAGGGCTCTGGGAATTGTCGCTTAATGGAGGAGAACAGAGCTAAGCAAAATTTGGAGAGAAAGAGGGCAAAATGAAGAAGAAGATGGAGGGTGGAGAAGAAGATGATGAGGTGGTAAATTGAAGCTACAATGGGCTAGGGACTCAAGGAGGCTCTGATACCAAATGTAGAGGAGTGTGGGGTAGAAGAGATGCATCAAGGCACAAAGAGTGAGAACACAAGTGAGGCAAAATCCATTGTTATTAGAATGAAGGAATGACCTCCATTTTATAGAAAGAGAGGATGGTGTAGGCACCTCCCCTATATCAATGGCAATCAGCCCCTACATTAGTGGGACTGGCCTAAATCAAAGGAACCTCCCATGTAGGGGCCTTTGGCTTACATCATCACTTAGGTCACACACTAGACACATCATAGCACTTGATGTGCCTCTACAACACACACACACACACACACATGTGACTCCCCTAGATGCACACATGCACCATAGAGCAAGCCCTTGATCACACTTATCCCAACACCATGTACTGTCTCAATGGCACTCTTTTAACCCGGGTTTAACCCGCATGTGTCCTTATCCAGTCAACAACTCTCTAGTAACGTACTAGCATTACCATGATATCTCCCAAGCGCTCCCTTTGGGCACTGTTTGATAAGCCCTGTCATGATTATCCAAAAATGTGAAACCCCCTTTGGTAAGAGCAGAGTCCAGACTACCTTCATCAAACATGCTCCATGGTCTATATCTTCTTTAGTCATCCTATTGATAATATAATTATTCACCGTCTTTACATATCATACAGCAGATGTGATGGCTCTTGCTACACAACCTGACAAAGCCGGTAAAGTTTCAAGGCATGTCGGGTGTACCTCTAGGTCAAATCTAAAGAGCATGGTGGCATACTTTACTGCAATATAGTGAGTTGTTGAGGATTGAAACAAAATCACATCCCACATAAATACAAACTACCACCCCAGCTTGGGGTTCTCTCTTT